>NW_006433950.1:8444112-8456452 GCF_000325575.1 Pteropus alecto
GAAATATATGATCTGACGTCCGGCAGCCGGGAGCGCGCAGGAGCCCGCGGGGACCCGGCAGAGCACTGGGACCGGTCCCGGGGGCTCTGAGCGGCGCGGCGAACAGGAGCCCCCAGCTTGCCCGCGCCGCTGCCCGCCTGGGCTACGGGAGCGGCGGCCAAGATGTCCGTGCCGGTGAGTACCGACCGCCGGCCGGGACCTCGGGTCCGTGGCCCCCGGCCGGGCCTGCGACCTCGGGCCGCCCGTTGCCGGTCCAATGCCACCGGGACTACGAGGCTGGGGTTCGCCCCCTTGGGCCTTCTCAGGCCGGGGGATGGGGGCAGCTTGGGGGCGTCTCCCCCAAACCGGTCTCTCTGCCTCTGCCTTTCTTTCTGTCCTTTCCCTGGAGAGCCTGGTCTGTGGGGTTCGTGCTGTTCTCCAGAACCCCCCCCCCGCGCGGGAACCCCACTCCAAAACCGCTGGGCCGGTGATCGGGAAGGTGTGCTGTTCTTCAGGTATAGCTGTCCTGTTGTTCTCCAGGGACCTCACTAGGAGGGCCAGGCCTGGCGCCGGGTCTGTACCTCTCCCGAGACACCTGTCCACCATGACCGCCGGACCGGGTGGGATGCTGTGCCAGTCCCCCAGAACGGCTGATGCTCTCACTTTCCGGGGAAGTTTTTAACGCTGAACCCCCAAGGGCACTGGGCCAGGCCCCTTCTCTCTCCATGGGGGCTTCCCTTCTCTGCTGACGCCCCCTCTTCCTGGCCCCTCTGGCAGGCTTGGGCAGTCCCCAGGCCTCTGCTCCACACTTAGGCCTGCACCTGGAGGCATCTGGGTCCCGCCTATTGAAGGTGGCAAGTGATCCTGGCTACCTTCAGTTACCAGGCCTCAGGTGCAGGCCCCAGTCCACTTTACAGATGGACAGACTGAGGTTGGGGCGAACACCCTGAGTCCTTCAAGGAAGGGGTGCTGGCTATAAGCTGGAAAGCTGTGGCCTCCAGCCATTGTTTCTCTGATGAGTTAGGGCTTTTTCCCTCTTACAGGAAGGGGCAGTGGGCCAGAGCACCTGTCCACCTACCCTTGTTTCTGGAACTGCTCCTCACCTGGGGGACCCCATCCTTATAATAGAGAAGACAATTGGGGTTTCCCGGCAGGGCAAGTGGCCTCTTAATTAACCACCAGAGAGCGTGTGGAGAGTATTGGAAGAGAGATGCTGTGTAAGTGCAGAGCATTGTTATTATGGAATTAAAGATCCCAGCCCCTGCCCGCCTCCAGCACTGGTAAGGCAGAGTTACAGATGAAAAAATTAGGGCTTCCAGACAGCGCTGATGTGAACCTCCCTCCCCTCCCCCACCCACCCACAATTTATTCTGGTTCAGAGCATAATTGCCTCATCTTTAGAAAGAAAGAAAGATGACAGAAAATGCCTGCCAAGCCCTTCTCTCCTGCTCTGCTCTCCTGTAAAGCTCTGGCTCTTTTCTGGAGAACTGCCTTGACCCTGTGGGCACTGGCCCGAAGGACAAGGTGGTCTGCTTGAGGTTCTCCAGAGCAGTGGTGAACAAGGAATGTGACTCAGGCTACATCAGAGCTTGCATGGGCCCCAATTTGGGAGATCTGTGCTGGATTCATTTTGCTCATCTACTGTCACAGCAGAGGTCTGGACATAGAGTCTGGGATGGCACCCAGGCCCCTTGCCTTGCAGGACTTTGAGCAGCCTTCCTGGGCTCTGTGCCTCACTGGCCCCCACTGTAACAAGAGAGGGATGACAGGAGGGCCAGGGTCTGGGGGTGACTTGGACAGACAGGCACAGCTGTGGACACGTGCTGTGGACACCTGCAGCTAAGGTCTCTTTGGTCTGTCCACAGCATTGCCACCTCCAAGTCACTTTCCACCCTGTAGCCACAGCCCTCAGGGATTCTGCATCGGGTAGGTGGGGGTCTCACCATCTGTCCCCTATATGACTGGGCTGTCAGATGACTCGCTCTCTCCTGAGACCTTGGGCAGTGTGTGAGCTGGTAGGGCTGGGAAGAGAACTTCGTTTTTGAAACAACTGTGAAATGTTCAGAAAATTGCTTTCATGTGCTGGTGAATTGTAAGGCTCCTCAGAAGCTTCCAGGCCAAGCTGCCTGCTTTGAGCCCTGCTGTTGGAACCCAGAATGGTGACTGCCCACGTGCTCATGGACACATTTGGGTTTTAAGCACACCCGTTCATTTGAGCAGTCTTTTCCTGGATGGGGCTGACGCAGGCACTTTAGCCCACAGAAATTACAAGATGCTTCAGAATGGAATGGGAGGCGATGGGGGGAGAGAAGAGGTTGGGATGGCCAGGTTGAGACAGGAGTGAGTTCCTGAGTGTTAGAGCAGGCGGACCCTCCAGAGATGAGCTGATCTCACTCTGTCATTTGACCCACACAGGGACGGGACCCAGAGTCCCTGCACAGTGCTCCTTCCTTCGCCCTGAGCTGAGGGCAGTGCTCACACAGCAACTGGAGATGCTCTTCCTGGCTGGTCTCTGACATCTGCCTTCCTCTCGGGCATGGCCATCTGGTTCCCTGGGCCTGTCTTGTCCCTCTGGGCAAGCAGGAAGCATTCGAAAGGAAAACAGCTGTGCCACCCACCTCAGACCCCTGGCAGGCATTGGCATGATCCTTGTTTAGGAGCAACAAGGTGCTGGCTGTCGCCTGACACTGTCAGGCGAGAAGCCAGCTCCCAGTTTGTAGAGAAGTTCCGTCTGTCTGTCCCTGCCTCTTGTTTCCTGTCTGTGGCATGGGCTCAGCCATTCCAGACCATCCTCTGCTCCTATATTGAGTGAGGGATGAGTCCTTTCAAGAAGTGAAGGTGCTTAGATGTGTGGAGAGTGTCCTGTGTGCCAGGCTCTGGGCTCAGGGCTTCACAGGCTCCAGAAAGACCTGTGTCTTGCCAGGGCTGCATGGCCACTGAGAGAGCCAGAGTGGGAACAAAGTCTGGCAGGATCCAAAGCCAGAAAGTGAGCGTCATCCTTCGTGGCCTCTGTAATTGTGGGGGTTGTGGCTTACTGAGCTGTCCATAGAGGCCAAGTCTGCTGAGAGACCGACCCTCTGCTTGTGGCTTTCCAAGTATGAGTTTGTGTAACCCCTTCGGCACCCCTGGGAGGTGAGGCAGCTTGCCCAGGGCTGTGCAACAGGGTGGGTCCAACCCCGAGCAACCCCAGCTGCGGATGGAGATCAGTGGACCAGGTGTGGTACCTGATTGAACCTCTGCCAGTGATCCTGGGGCCCCCTCTATGCCTGGCTCTCTGCCAGCCAGTTCTGTGATGAGAGAGCTGGCCAGGGAGCTGGGAGGCACTGGTCTGGGCAGCCAGACCATGGACAGCTGGAGCCTGGCAGCATGGGCTCAGAAGAGGACAGCGGGAAGAAGCAGTGTCCAAGTCCAAAGTCCCCTGTTCAGTCTTCAAAGCATACAGCGCGCTCCTGCCACATCCCCTCTTCCCACTGGCCTTGCCTCTGCCTGGCCCTCTCTATGCAGGAAGTGGTCTCCAGCTGCTGCCTTGCTCACCAGGTCGCTCCTGCTCACGCCCCAGTGCTCAGGCAGAGGGCGTTAGCCCGAGAAGCCCTCCAGGACCCCCGTCTGTGTCTGTGCGTTTGTTGTTGGGGTTATTTGGTCGCTGGAAGGCTCCCTCTCCAGACTACAGGCTTCCTCAGGGCAGAACACAGGCCTGCTTGGCTCCTCTCTCCGCCTCGCCGCCCCGGCTTTCCCTGGCCACCTGCCGAGGATGTGGCCCTGGGAGCACCAAGGAGCCCCCACAGACAGGTGGCTGTGTCCTTGTGCAGAGAGCCTGGCTTTTCGGCTGCTGTCCCAGAGGCCTTGTGGGGGGCCGAATGGGATTTCCAGAGGAGCTGCTGCTGGGTGGGGAAGATGTTTGGTGGCTCAAGGGCCAGGCTCTTGACTGAATGGTGCTGGCTCATATATATGTTGAGTGAGTTTCTCAGCCTCTCTGAGCTTGTTTCCTCATCTGTATTTTGGGGATGTGAACAGCTCTTGGGGCTTTGGAAGAACTTGGCAAGGATTGCAGAAGGCTCTGAGTAAGAGACTAATCAGTCATAGCAACTACCGTCGTGGAGGTTATCATCTTTATCCTGTCGCCTATGGCTGGTGCAGTGGACAACACTCACTCCTGGCTCCTGCACGACCAGCGTAGGGCGGTGTGATCAGCTTCCTACGGCCATGATTCTCTGCAGCCTGCCCAGTCTGCCTCCAGTGTCCCTTCCTATATGGTTGGTATGGTTCCTACCAAGGCCTTAGCAGCGGGATGACCCTGGTCCTTTCCCCGCCCCAGGCTGCCTGCAGGATCCTTGTCTCTTGAGCCTTGGATGGGCAAGTCTTTCTTCTCACCGCACCAACAAAGTGGCCTCCAGTGGGGCCACCAGCTGGCCTGCCACATCCTAGGCCAGGTAGATGCCCTGCCCTAGTGGCTGCAGGATGTGGAAGCCACTGGGGCAGTGCAGGCCTGTCCACAGGTGTCCGCAGCAGCCTGGTCAGCACAGGGCAGGCAGGGCCGTTGGCAGGAAGGAGAGCACCCCCAAGGTGGGTCCAGAAACCTTAAGGGAGGGGCTCAAGCCTCCAGGTGGGGCAGGTGGTCTTCAAGGCTGTGACAGCGACCCCTGCCGACCCCCACGTCCGCAGCCGGTCCTGAGTTTTTGCCCCCTGCGTCCGCTGCGCCTGCCTCCAGTCCCTTCCCTGTCTGTGCGCGTCGTCTTCCCCAGCTGTGGCCTGGCTCCGGCACGGCCGCCTGCTTTGACTGTAACCTCATCAGACCCACCGTTTCTTTGGCTTACTCTTAGTCACTGTTTGCTAGGCCACTGTTTCCCTCTCTTCAAAAACAGGAAAAATCGCTGGGGACAGGTTGGGGACCTTGGGAGAGGTGGCAGTGGATGCCCACTGTGGCAGGAGAGATGGTCGCAAGTTTTGGCTCTAAAGTTAATCCTTTCTCTAAGGGGGATTCAAGGCTGAGGGGGCTTTTCAGTCATTTTAATTTATTATTTAACCTCCCCCCCCACCCTCCAGTTCCAAGGAGGATTTGAAGCAGATTATAGCGAAAGATACGAGTAGTCTAGGATCATCAAAAGATCCAGAACTGTGTAATATGTGTCATACATGGGCACACAGGTTTAACTTTCAGCTCTCTCACGGCTAGGGCAGAAAGGGTGGCATGGTGGGTTAAGGATTGCTGTACCTATTTTTGGCATCCTTAATGCCATGTATTTTTTCCTCTGTGCTTTGTTTTATTTTTACCAATTGAGACTCAAGCTAAATTTTCCATGTAGTGAAATGGACAGATGTCAGGTATACAGTTGGAAGAATTTTGACTAACGTAGACCCCATGTAACCATCAATCAAATCAAGATAATGATAGTCTCTATCATCTCAGAAAGTTTGCAAGTACCCCTTCACAATCAAGCACCCCCACCCTCCGAGTACCCCTTCACAATCAAGCACCCCATCCTCCGAGTACCCCTTCACAATCAAGCACCCCCACCCTCCGTAAGGTGGCCAGCATTCTGATTTTTCTCATCATGGCTTAGACGTCTCTTTTCTTGAACTTCATAGAAGCGGAAGCGTACAGTACGCACTCTTTAGGGTCTGGCTGCTTTTATTCAGCATAATGGCTTTGGGATTTTCATCCATGTGGCGTGTTGCAGCGGCTCTTTTTTCACGGCTGTGCTGAGCAGCGTTCCGTTTATGAACGTGAATTCACGCACCCACCCGTTCTCTTGCCGGGGGTGTCTGTCTGCAGCTGTGTGCTTTGTGTTTGCACGCCCCGGAACACTAGTGGTGTTGTCAGTGTTCTGTAAAGCCTGATAGCCTCAAGGCGTGCCCAGAGAGTGGTCTGTGCTCCCAGATCCTGGATCCCTCAAATTACACGCTTGTTCAGAAGATGGTGTGACCACACGCCTCCTTGTTCAGAGCCCTCCCCAGGTATCTAGGGTCTGAATTCTCTCTTCCTGGGTTACCCATGGAGTAAAGTCACCTTTGTTCCTCCTGGGCCCTTGTCCAGAGGTCATGGTGGGGAGAGGCTTCTAGGAGAGCAGGAGGTAGGCATGGATGGGCACTGTCCTGGGAGCCGACCGAATCCCTCCGCCCTCCCAAGATTCCTGGGCTCCCTCCTCTTTGTCCCTGGCTGCCCACCAAGACACCCCCCTAGGCTGACACTTCCTGGCTGCTCCTGCTTCAGCTCTGGGAGTCCCCAGCCCAGCGAAGACCCCACCGCTCAAAAAGCCGAAAGGGACTGTCCCTTGGGAGTGACTCTCCCTGCATCACTGACACCTCCAGGCTTTGCTCTTCACACCAAGGGAGCTGGCACGCCTGTGCTATTTTTATGAATCTTTACTGTTACTTTTTCTGTAGTGAGCCTTAGCCAGGGATTCAGGCATCCGCTCAAATGCCACCTCCCAAGAGAGGACCCCCTAGGCAGCTCGTGTAAAATAATAGCCTCTTGTTGCCATCATTCTACTTTATTCTCCTTCAGAGCCCTGATCACCACAGATGTTCGCATGTTTATCCGTTTGTGCCTCCCCCACCCCCTCCCCACACACACCTTGGAGTGTCAGCTCCCTGGGACCTGGACATGCTTCCAGGCAGCAGTATCCTAGTAGTGAGTAGGTGCCAAAGGAGCGATGGGCATACCGTGATTGTATAGTGATGGACTCCACAACCAACCACTCCCTGGCCCCGTCACAGCCCGAGGGGAGACCCTGCCCACACCCCCTGCGTCGGCCGGGGGATCCGGAGGCAACAGGGCTCCGCAGAGAGAGTCTACTCGAGTCTTGGTTGAGGTTTTGTTCCTCTTGTGTTTCAGGGGCTGGGAGAAGCTCAGGGCACCTGAGCAGGGGCTGGGCGAGCAGGGAGGGCTCAGGGGAGAGCACGGTGCCTGGTGGAGTGGAGCTGGTGTGTGATGGAGAGGGCGTGGGTGTGCTGATAACACCAGGGTGCTGCTGTGCCTTCGGTCTGGTGGCTTGGCGATGGGCAAGGCTGCTGGCAGCGGTTACACTTAACAAATGCACAAACTGAGGCCGTGAAAGCTGCAGCGATGGGCTGAGGGTCCCACGCCAGCTGGAGCCTTTAATGTTCTCTCCTGGGGCAAGTGGAGTCTTGCTCTGTGGGTTGGAGCAGGCTCAGATGGGACGCCCCACAGTGTGGCCCGAGGAGGGAGGAAAAGCAACTCCTTCCCAGTAGCTGCCTTAGCTCTGTCTCCACTCCTTCCTCTTTTCTCATCCCACTGTCCCCAGAGCCCTCAAGGTCCCCTCCCGTGATGCCACTGGTGCCCTGACCTGCCGATCCCGGCTGAGTGGCCAGGCAGCACTGTTCTGCCCTCTGTACGTCCCTGCGAGTCTCTGCGGGTCTCCGTGAGTGTGGGTACCTGTGCTCCTGCAGAAGGAAGCTGCGGGTGGGCAGCAGATGGCACGTGAACTCACCCCCCTCTGACTGCCCTGATGTGCTGGGCCTGGTTGCCATGGGGAGAGGCAGGAGCAGATGGTGGACTGCTTCTTGACCACGCCCTTGTCCCTGCCTTCCCTGGGCCGTCAGCCCAAGCTGGGTGGCCACCAGCAGCTAAGCTTTCTCTCTGAGGACAGGGACTTGTCCCCCTGCCCCTCCTCCCAACCCCCTCTCCAGCCAGAACCGAGCCTTTCTCTTCCCCTACCCCCATTTCTTCTGCCACCCTAATTCTTGCCCACGCGCTGTTGAGGGGCTGCTGCTGGAGAGGATGCCAGGAGTGGTGTCGCAGTGCCAGCAGGGAGGGCAAGTGCCCCCAGGCCCCAGCCTTCTCATTACACACTTGGGGGCCTGGTTGTTGGTCCAAGCCCCCACCTACCTGCCAGCACCCTGGGAGGTCCCCTGCCTGGAGAATAGAAAAGGGGGCTGCAGAAGAGAAAAAGGGACTCAGGACACCAGGGTCAGCACCCTGGGAAGAGCCCCTGGGAAGAACTCCAGGGCCCAGCCTGCCACCCCACTCCGGCCTTGGGCCTGCTGTGAGCAGAGCCCTTTATAAAGCAAGCATCTCCCTGCAGGTGCCTCTGCTGCTCTTTAATTTTCGAATTAAAAGAGCAATTAAAAGAATCCAGAGAGTATGCTGCTCCTTCCAGCTTTGGGTGGGTTCCTTGAAAGAGCCAGAGTGGAGAGGGAGGACGGTATGGGAAGTTGGTGGCCATTGGGTTTGCTGGGATCCAGGCCTGGACCTGGGAGGCCAGTCTGCCCTCTGGTCCCCACCCTGTCCCCGGCTGTGTCCCTGTACCTGGTGACTCCATCCCCACACCATTGGTCCTGGCCCCAGCCTTGCACCCAAGTCTCTGGGGACTGGCCTGGGAGGACGCTGAAGGAATGACAGGCTGAGGACGAGAGCCCTCCAGCCCCAAGAGGAGGCGACTGGGGAGGGATTTGGCTCCAGGATGTGGGGTCCACCCACCTCCCCATAGTCAGAGTCACCACTGTAATGACAAATGAACTGCCCCGTTGGTCATTCCACCTTCAAAGAGCAGGGGAGGCTAGGAAAGCTCTTTACGGCCGATGGCCCTAAGAATGCCCGCCCTAGGAATGCACGGCTGCTCTGTCTGGGGTCACCTGGGTGCTTTTCCATGGGGACACGCCCGGGTAGCTGGCTTATGGTTATAGCTTTGCCACTTCCTGGCAGTGTGACCTGGGCAAGTCACTGCCCCTCTCTGAGCCTCTGGGCAGTGGTAGTTCTGTCCTGGTCCCCAGGGTGGCAGCGAGGACTGTGTCCAGCCCACGTGTGACAGCGGTTCTCATGCAGCCAGGCTCCCTCTTCTGTAGGCCATCCCCAGGCTTCCCCGAACCCTCTCCCAGGCAGAGCTGGCTCCCGCTCACAGGCTGGTTTGAGCTTGCCCACGTGAGTGGCCAGCCCAGGGGGAAGGCTTCAACACCTTGTGGCCCTCCAGATACATCACTTCTTCCTGTCCCTGGGGCTGGCAGCACTCACCTCCGGCCTCAGGAAATCCTTTCCTGCTGTTGCTCCCAGAGCCGGCCATCCGCTGACCCATCCAGCCACCCTCCTGTGCTACTGGGAGAACCAAGGCTTTCGGAGGGAAAGGGCTGCGTGTAGTCACACTGTGCAAGCCATTTGAGCCTGCTCTTTTCACTTCCCGTTGTCATGAGCATTGTCTTGCATGATTTCAGTCTTCGGAGGTGGCCGTCCTAATACGGCACAGTATCCCACTGAAAGGCTGTCATCACCTCACCAGTCTCCTGTAGTTGGACATTTAGGTGATTACACGCCCTCCCCCGCTGTCCCCACACACATACTCTATTTGTAGTTGTAAATGCAACAGACATTGTTGGGCCAAAAGCAAGAATTGTTCATTGTGCAGTGGGTCTGACCTTAAGAATGAGACCCAAAAAGCCCAGAGTGAGAGCTGGTTCCCAGGCTCTTCTCACTTAGTGTCTGGGATCAGCAGTAGCCTTAGTGGACACTTAAATGGACAGATGAGAACCCATGTCCCTATGCGCTGGGCCCACCATGGTCCCTGTACAGGCAGCTACTCCAGGCCCCAAGGGGAGGGTTTGTGGCATCCTCCTGAAGCCTGTGAGCTCATCCTCAGCTTGGCTGGAGGTACCAGGCTGCTCCTGGGGTGACTGACAGTGGTCCTGCATCGTCACCCAGCAACACCCTCTCGCTCGTCCTCCTCAGAGTGGCCGCTCTCTTTCCTGCCTGCACATTCCCCTGCAGCCCGTGTTGGGGGGTGCTGGGCCCCAGTTCTCAGCTGCCTGCCCTTGGGGGTGTCTGAGGGCTACCGGGTCCTTGGCTTTCTCAGCCCAAGTGTCCCTGGGATTCCGGTCCTTTCCTCAAAGTGCTGCAGGGCAGTCAGGGTAGGCTGTGGTCTGGCAGCCCCACTGTCCCTTCCCTGGACACCAGCTCTGTCCCCTTTGTGACTGGGAGCCTGCGGGATGAAGCAAGGGGCAGTAAACTGGTTCTTAACCTCTTCACCTGGAAAATCGAGCTAATCATGAGGCCAATTTTGCAGAATTGCTGTGGGCATGAAATGAACATGTGATCATAGAGCCTCATAGAGGCTGTCCCGGGGCCTGTGTCACTGTCAGAGCCTGGCAGTCAGCCCAGGAGGGTCTGCTTCACCCATACACCATACATCCCAGCGATAGCCTGCCCAGTGGGTCCTGTTGTCTGCCCCCTCTCTTCAAAGGCATTGGAGGGGGTATTCCTCTCCCCCTTCAACTACCCCGCTTCCAGCATAGCGGGACAGATCCTAGGGCCTTGATTCCAAAGCGGAAATGCCATTCTGGGAGGCACAGGCTGAGGGGGGAGGGAGTTTAAGTGGAAAAGGAGCAAATTTTTGAAATGCCTATGCCTGAGCTGGGTTCCCTTCCCCCGCCTGCTGCTCGCCCACAGCAGCAACCCCACCCCCAGTGCTGCTTTAATCTGGCCCCAGAGACGGAGGGTCTCTTAAACCTGTTCCCCTGTTCCCAGCCAGCCACCTCTTCTCTGCCAAGGTCAGCTAGGACAGAGTTGAGAGCCAGGCCTTTTTGTGTCCTTGCCCATCCCTGCAGAGACCTCTCGCCTGGAGCCCTCTTTACAAGGCACCGTCTGGCTGCGAGGCCTGCACTCCATCCCTGTCCCCACTGGAGTGGTCACCTGGGGAAAACCTAAGGACTCCCACCAGCCCCTAGCACAGACAGATGCTCTTTCATGGCCCAGCTCGTTCGTATCTGCTCCCTTGGAACCTGCCAGCCAGCCTGAGGACAGGGCCAAGTTTTAGGGGGCCCCATAGCTCCATGTGTGACTTTGGAGCACAGCTGTTGGGAACAAGCAGGAGGAGATGCCCTAGGTATTTCTCTGAGAGCTGGCTCTTCTGCGCGGAAGTGGGCTGTTTTGAGGATAACAAGGGGGCCAGTCTTGGGGAGGGCATAGGGTGGCAACTAGTTGTCCCACTCCTTCTTGAGGACTCTAGGTCACACTGGGTCCAAATCCCACTGCTCCTGACCAACCCTCTATGCTGTCCGTCCAGTGGTTCCCTGAGGAACTTTGAGGAAATGCAGATGTCCAGGTTCTCCCCCACAATTTTTTTGGGAGAAGGGGAACTAGGAATCTGTTTTTTTTTTTTTTTTCAAACAAGTTCTCCAGGAGACTATAACAACCAGACTTGGACTGCCCTAGCCCGGCCTTTTCCTTTTATAGGTGGGAGAGGTCCTGCTCAAGATGGCACACCTGGCCTGGGTGTCAGGTGTGTGTGTCAGGTGGAGGGACAGCTGTGAGTCCACCTTGGGCTTATATGTATTTTGTAAGCCAGACCTGAGAGTTCTTTGTAGGGCAAAGCCTGGTCTGCCCCACTGCTTCCCTGGCATTGCGAGGTGCCTGATGGTGTCTACACGCTCAGCAAGTGGCCCAGGATATTGACTGTCCAAGAATCTGGAGATAAGACACCAAACTGACCGGTTCTGGAGCAGGTTCCATCCTAGATCTCCCTGCAGACCACTGTGAAAGCCTGGACTGCACTCAGCGATGGCATACCCTGGTTCTGCCTGTGACAGTTACTGACCTGCAGCCTTGGGAGAGGGAACTCAGGAGAACTACCAGGCTCAGTGGTGGTTCTTTCTTTCCCCTCATTCCCTGCTACCCTTCCCAACATGTTGATGAAACAGACACTAGCGAGCTTTTGGGGTACAGGTGTTAGGCCTGGACAGGGCTGACTGGGGGATAGGGGTGGCGGCAGAGCTCTTAGGGCAGAACTGAGACCACAGGGGTTGGGTGGCGGAAGCTTCAGGGAGGCTGGATTCAACCAACTGGAGAAGTCCACTTGGTGGGAGATGGTGAACCCCTTGTCCTGGGTGGACTGGAGCCTCAGGCACACATCTGGTAGAACAGGAGGAGCCCCGGCTCTGCATACTCTGGGTGAGCTCTTACATGGTAGGCCTGACCTGAGTCGGGCGCCACGGTAGTCGTTATTTTTAGTTTTAGCCAGCTGGGGCACGCCCCTTCCCCTTTATCTCCAGATTCAGATATGAGTCCGATGGCCCGAAGGACACGCGCACGGAATGCCCTGGGGATAGTGGGCAGGGAAGGCGACTTGAAGCTGGAGCCTCTGGGGCTGCAGCGGCGTACCCAGAAAGAAGAGGGCAATCCCGGTAGACTGCGTGGAAGAGGAGGCGTTTGCTTACGCCTTTGAGGAGGGGCGCATTCTCGCCCATGACAGAGGTTGCGGACGTGAGTTTGGAGAAAAAGATATCCTAGGTACGAGGCCTGAAGCCTGCCATTCGGTGGTGCTGGTTGGAGAGGGGGGCAGCCCCACCGGGCGTCGCGTGCCCGCGCACTCCCGCGGCCGCTCGCGTGCCCGTGCTGAGTCCGCGGCTCATTTGC
>NW_006433950.1:8456959-8461719 GCF_000325575.1 Pteropus alecto
GGCGCCGGGAGGTGAGGACTGCGGAGGATCCTAGAGCCTGCGCGCCCCAGGGGCGGTTGGAAGGGGCCCTGGCCGGGTCCCGGGGGACGCTGGCCGGCAGGGAAGTTCCTGGATCCGGGAAAGTTGCTGGCGGGAGGCCCGCTCTCCCCCTACCGGCCGCCGCCTTCTGGATGACCTTGGGCCTGGGAGCCCTGGCCTCAGTTTCCTCGGCTACGAGGAGGGGTCCGAGGTCCCTCAGACCGTGAACTTCCAGGAGGCGTGACCTTCCAGGAAGAGGGGTGGTGTTCCGTCCGTGGGTCCATCTGTGTGTTTTGGAGTGGGAGCCGCCTCCTGCCCCCGGGCTAGGGGTCGAGGGCTGGGCGAGCGAGTGCGTGGCGTCCGCGGAGATGCCGACTCGGCCAGAACGCCAGCCTGGGGCTGGTTAATGATTCATCCCCGGCCCGCCCGCTCTGGATTCCGGGACCAGCGGCAGGCGCTTCTTGGCTTGTACCTACCCTGGTTGCAGAAGTGACAATAGGAGCCAGATCCTGGTGGCGGGATGGCGGGAGTCCGTGGTATCACCGCACGACCCTTGGGACCCAGCCTTCGCTGCCCTCGCCCCCGGCCAGGGCGAGCGGCGGGCCCAGGACGGGCTGTCTTTCGGGCGTCCGTAGCCCGTGGTTGCTGATGCGCTAGGCCGAGGCAGGACCGTGTTGAGGGAGTCGGAGAAGCTGAGATTTGCTGAGGAGAGGGGGAGAGCGTGGGCGGGTTAGAGCCTGGGGAGATGGATTTGCTGAGGGCAGAGGGCCGAGGAGAGGGGGGAGAGCGTGGGCGGGTTAGAGCCTGGGGAGATGTTAGTGTCTCGGGTCCCAGACTAAAGACAGTGGCTCTCTTGAGAACACTGGGTTTCTTTTCCCGCACCTGCTATGAGGAAGGGCCTAGCCTGGGAGGCCCTCTCCAGGTTCGCTGTGGCTTCTCTGCAGACTTAAGCCAGGCCGGGCGATGTTCCTCATCTGCCTGGGCTGGAGGACACTCTCTCCAGTGCCCATTCCCTTTCCTTGGTGAAAAACTGATGGTGGGAGTAGAGGGATGACAGGGCTGTCAGGCCCAGAAGAGCAGGTGTGTGCCAGGTGCGGGAGGAGCAGGAGTGGGGTTGGGCACAGGTGGAGCCTGCAGTGAAGCTCTGGCAGGAGCTGCTGACATTCCCTCCTGGCACTGACAGCCACCACCCGCTTGCCCTGGGCAAGGAAGGAGCCCCGTGGGAGCTGGGTGGAGGCAGGCCAGGACAGCCACCCTCGGCTTCAGGGACAACACCTGATACTTCTAGCCATGACTGCTTGTGCCGAGCCTGGGGTGAGTGCTACGGGCTGGCATCAGCTCCACAGGCCTGGGCAAGGGATCGAAGTAAGGGCAGTGCCAGTAGGACGTCCTATCTGAGCAGGAAACGCCCCTCTCCACCAGTCACACAGACAGTAAAAGTGGGGAGACCAAGGCACAGGTCTGGATGCAGAACTTAGTCTTTTGTTCTGCCCCACTCTGGTCCTTGGGGTGCTGCCATGCTCTTTTGGGGCTGCCAACTTGGTGGGGTCCCTCTGTCCCCAGGTCTGTGCCTTTGTGGCCCCTTTCTGGACCCATTATTCTTTTAGGAAGTCCTACCACCCTTTTCTCCTGGGGAGCTCCCACCCCTGACCCCTAAGAACCCACAGCCAGAAGCAGCCAGGCGTGTATGCAGGGGGCTTCTTGGAGGGGTGAGGAGCAATGTTGGAGGAGTTAGCGGGTAGGGTGTAGGGTGGAGGTGATAGGGGTCGCTCTTCAGCAAAGCCACCGGGTGAGCTCCTCTTCTTCTGGGTCCTTAGGGCCCCTAGATGAGAGGCTGCAGGGGTGGTCTCCCTCTAAGGATGTGGGGTCAGGCCTCCAGCACCGAAGTGGGCCCTGGCTCCATCTACCTTGCTACCCTAACTCCCTCCCCTCTCTAGGTGAGGAGTGGGGTGAAGTACTGGCTTGGAGTAGAAGGAGCCTGGAGGCTGGAGGACCAGGGCTTCATGTCCTGTCCCACATCCATTGCTCATTCCAGAAATCAGGGGTTTGGTGGTGGTGGTGGTTGTTTTCTTTTTTTGCTTTTGAGCCGGAGAACCACACTTTTTGTGCCATCATGTCCCCTTCCATTCCGGCTCAGGCAGGTAGACCTGCTTTAAGGGCTGCTGAAAGTTCTCGTTTAGGACTGGAGTGGGCAGAGCTCTCAGGGGCTTTGGATGTCCAAGTGGAGAAACCAAGGCCTTAAAGGAGTGAAGCCCCTGCCGTCCCTTCTGCCTGTGCTCTCTGTGATGACAAATCTGTGTCCGGGGGGTGTTACCCCAACTCTGGGCCTGATGCTGTCCCTGAAGTAAGGTCAGTCTCATGCTGAGCCCCTCTGCCAAAGACCTGTGAATACTCCCAGCAGGGTCCCACCAGGGGTCAGGGGGAGTGTCACGCACATAGGCCTGGGGTCCATCACCCTGGGTGGATTCCCTGGGCTGGGTGGCAGTGGTAAGGGTTCTAAGAGGCCTGGGGACCATTTTCAAGCTCTTAGCAGTTGGAGTGGGCTGGAGGGTGGAGGGCAGAGGGCTTTGCCCTTACACCACCCACAGGGGCTCCTTGGTACTCTGGCCCCAGGCCCACCTGTCCCCACCATCTCTGGTATGTTGCAGCTGCAAATGCCATGTCTTGCAGTAGGAGGGCCCTCCCCACTTCACCTCTACCCAGCCTCCCAGGGACAGTGCCTGGGACATCCTGGTAAGGGTGGGGACAGGGGCCTGCTTCCGGCCTAGAGTTGGCCCTGCACTCAAAGGCATCTGCTATTGCTGCTGCGGCCAAGGCCAGGCGTGGCTCATGCTTGTTACGGGGAGCCACTGGCAGTGGCCACCCACAGGTGGATTTTTGGTGCTTCATTCTACAGACCTGTCCTCTGGCTGCTGAGTATCAGGTATGGGACTGAGGACCCACACACGGCCCCTGCTCTGTCCTCTGAGCCTCAGGCTCCTGAGGTAGACAGGGCAGGAACCATGCTGCCCCTGGAATGGCTCTGGAACTGGGGCTGACCCACACTTGCTCCCTGCTGGCACTGAGAACCTGAGCCAAGATCTTGCCCACTCAGTTGTCCCTGGGTGTATTAGGGGAGAGTGATGCTAAGGCTGCTAGTCTTGGAGTTCTACCCAGGATGTGAGTGTGGGGACATCTGGGAAGGGAAGAGGCGCTGTCCTCAGAGTTCCTTCGCAGCCTGGGGGGCAGGGCAAGGGGGAGGTCAGGACCCTGGCCAGTGGGCCTGTTCTGCTGCCCCTCCAGGGGGCTCCAGGAAACAAATGAGCAGGGGTTATGGGTGCAGACTCCAGCCTGTCTCCATTGGCCACCATGGCTCCTTGGGACAAGCAAACAATACCCCAGAAATAAACTTGGCCTGTGTTTGAGATAGGGACTAGTGTTTCCTGAGTGACTGCTGTGCGTGAGGCTATGTGCTTGGAAAGAGACAGACAGACTGACAGACAGACACAGACAGAAGTGGGAGACAGGGAGGGAGGAAAAGGCCTGTGAAATTGCCACTCCTGGCTTTCATGAACCCAAACATTACTCCAGAAGCCACCCAGCTCCACGTTATCACACAGCCCAGATTTGCCTCTGCTGCCTTCAGACTGTGACCCTGGCAAGTCAAGTAACTGTTCTGTGCCTCGGATTCTCCATCTGTGAGATGGAAGTAACCATGGCGTCTCACAGAGGTAAAAGAGGTGACTGAAGTATGCAGGAGAGCCGTGCCTCTGACACAGTGCTGGCCGTCATCGTTATTGTGAACAGTCGTGCCTCTCCCCCATCACTCCCAGTCACCAGGTAATGTCCTCTGCCAGCGTCAGGTTTTGCAGGTACCCAGAGCACATCCATGGCTCCCTGAGGCGGCCTGCAGAGCCGAGGGGGAAACCTGAATACCTGTCACATGGCTATGGTCTCCCAGACGCCTACCCGCCAGTGTCCAAGGCCCAGCTGCTTCATGTCTGAGGACCCTCCTGGCCTGGGTGGGGCTGGTGCCCAGAGGGCCCCAGGACACAATGAGGGCCATTCTCAGAGCCAGGCAGGGCCTGCGGGGCAGCCCTGTCTCTCTCTGGCGTGCAACAACCAGGGTGTTGTTCTGAGCGGGCCTGGTTGGCAGGCCACTGCCTGGGAGAGTTGGCATTGGGCTGGGGGTTCTCTGGTTCCCCCTCTCGGGGAGAGCAAGCCCCAAAGGGCCTTCTGGCTTCCTCAGACGTGGCCATGCTGCTCCCGGGGAGGGCAGGTCACCACCTTCTGCAAGGAGGGCTTCTGCCTGAGCCCGTGCAATCTGGGCCAGGCCTGGTGCCCATGTGTGGGGGTGTTACATGCTGAGGGAGACAGCCCCTCTCATCCTGGGCATCCGGGTTGGAGGCCATGAAGTGGGCAGTAAGACAGCATATTAGTCAGCACTTCCGTGGTGGGGGGGCAACAGGGAGTGGGTGCCCAAGGAGAGGCCCGGGGTCCTTCCTGGAGGGGTGCCATGAGTCACGTCCTGAAGAAGGAGTAGGACAGCTTGCGAGGTTTCCTAGAGGCAGAAGCGAGGTGGCCAGAGGCTCAGGGCAGGCCGGGAGCAGTGCCAGTGCTTTGACGCAGCGTTTGCCTGACGGCCATGGCGTGCTGGCAGGGCGCTCCTACAGGCGGTCACCGCGGTCCCCTTGCGAGTGTGTCGGCGAAGCACCTGATTGCCTAGCTGTGGAGGCCGCGAAGCCAGGCTCTGGGAGAGCTGG
>NW_006433950.1:8461737-8503981 GCF_000325575.1 Pteropus alecto
CTGGTCTTATTGCTGTGGGCAAGATGTTGGGTGTGCGGGAGTGCGTCCAGAGTAGGCGGTCTCAGGCTGGGCTTATCCTGCTGCGGGATGCCACCATTTGGGTGACATTTACTGAGCTCTCCACACACCATCCCAAGGCATCCTGCAGCGTGACTGGCTTCGGCCTGCCTGCCGCTCCAGGGCCACAGCCGGCCTCCCCGCCTGCCTCCCCCTGCTCCAGCGCCTCGGCTCATGGCTGTTCTTTCTGCCCGTATGGCTCTTCCTTGGCTTGTTTCCTGGTTGCCTAGTTTTCCTTCTTCATGAGTCATCTGAAATGTCACCTCTTTGGGGAGGCCACCGCTGACCACTCTGTATGTAATGGCCCTGTCCCACTTCATTTTTGGCACCCTACCCTTGTCCCCTGCCCTGGCGAGCTGTTTGGTGTCTTTCTGCCCACTCAAATGTCAGCCCAGCGTGGTCGAGCTAGGCCTACTCCTCGCAGAGCCTGGCCCAGCACCTGGCGGAGAGCAGAGCCAGGTGAATCTTTTGTTAAACAAGAGGACAATCCTACGAAACCAGGACTGTCTCTTAGCACAGGGCATCTGGGTGCTCAAAGAGGCTAAGGGACTTGCTTGAGATGACGCGGCAGTGGGAGGGAGAGGCAGGCCCAGGTCTGGTCTGGTCTTAGTTGCTGCTGAGGGACTGGGAGAGAAGGAAGGAGGAGCTTGTCTCAGGAGCAGCTGGGGAGGCTTAGAGGCCCAAAGGGGCGGATGCTGGGCCAGCTGGAGTGCTCTGGAGTGCTCCGGCGCCAGCACTGCCCAGGACTCGGTCTGGGCTGTGGAGAGAGGGCTGCCTCTGGGGCTCTGGGTGGGGGTACCAGCCAACACAGGCAAGGAGCTCCTGGTGCCAGGCGCTCAGTGCCACGTGCCCAGCCGAGAGAGGTGCTTCCCAGCCTGGCTCCAGCCGCCCCAGACTGTACAGTTGCAGCCACAGTTGGCCTTGATTGCTCAGTGAGCTCATTCCAAAAGGTGGGGCTGCCTACCCTGCACACAGGAGGCCCCAGTAGCTCCCTGGGCCCCGGGTGGACTCTCCCTGCCTTCCCTTCCCCTCCCCCACTGGACCTTGCCCTTGGCAGAGCCTTCCAGCCTCCCTGAATGCCCAGCCCTGCTTGTGGGACCTGGCTGAGGCCCATCTGCCAGCCTACTCTAGGCTGCCCTCCTCCTAAGAGGTAAGGGGCCTCCTAGGGGCAGTCCCCTCCGTCTGTATCCCGCCCCTTTTGACTGGGCCAGAGGGGAATTTTCCTGTGACTCACTCTGCTGGCACTTCCTGTGGTCACCAGGGCAGGGGCTGGGGGGACCCGGTAGGGTGGCTCTGTGTTCTGGGGTCACTGGGGGAGGGGGACCGGGTGTCCCGCCCCCTGATGGATGTGATTCCCTGAGGCTGGCTGCTGACCATATTTGGGAAAGTCGCTTTTCTCCTAGGCAGCCTGGGGATGGGGCAGTGAGCCCCAGTGGGCTGCAGGACAGCCCCTGCCCCTGCCCGCTCCGCCTGGGGCTCTGACCTCGACCTGCTTCTGCATCCTCTGCCCCAGCCTGCCTTGGAGCCTGGGAGGTAGTCCACTGTTTTCTTTTTCAGGATGTGTATTTTCTTAACCCTAAAGCTGAGAAATGCTCATTAAATACAAATCGAAAAATTCTGAGAAACAAGAAGAGAAAGTATCCCCCAATCCCTGTTATTCTTACCCTCTCCACATTTAAGTCGGAGTGATGTTTTTTTGAGACATAATTTATACTTCGGTGCATTCGTAACTCTGTCATCATCGCGGTGTGGACGGCCTGGCAGCAGCCGGCAGTTCCGAGGTCCTCTACCTGGTGCTCACCTTTGTGCTGGGGTGAACTGGCTGGTTCTGCTCTCCCTGAGCTCTGAGCTGCCTGGCTGGGCTGGCTCCTCCCCTGGGCCTTACCCCTCTTCGCTCCCAACTTTCCTGCCTCTGGCCCTTAATTGGACTGGGGGCTCTGAGCCGCTCTGGAGAAATGGGCTCCCAGCTGATGCTCCCCAGGGTCTGAACATTCATACCTGGGTCCTGGGGCACATGCTGCTTGCCCAGCCTCCCCCTTGGGCTGCCTTGGTGACACTCAGCCCTCTTCCCTAATCCTCCTTGTGGCAGGCAGGGGAGGTAGTGCAAAGGGCTCACCCCAAATGCTGGCGTGGAGGGAGGAGGGGGTGCCATTCTGGGCTGAGTGAAGCCTCACTCCCACTGCCCTCTGCCCCAGGGCCCAGGCTCCCACTTCCCGTTTCTGCCCAAGGGGGCGTGACCCTTCCTTCCGTCTGGAATTCTAGCCCCTGCCTTAATCCTTGCTAGTGGAGTCCTGGGGACAAGACTGGGCCCAGATGGGGAAGGCCACACAGCAGCGGGTTGCCAGAACTCAGGTCCCTTTTCCAAGTCAGGAGTCGAGACCAGGCTCTGCATCCTCAGACCCCAGGAGACTCAGAAGAGGGCAAGCAGAGCTGAGGCCTGGCTGGAGGGCTGGAGCCCAGCTGGCCTGGCTGTGTCCTCTCCACAGCCCCAGCCTCCCCCACGCGTGAGGCCTGGGTCTCTGCTGCACCCGGCCAAGCTTTCTGCTGCCCTAGGAGGCCAAGGTAACCCTGGCCTTCTCTCCCCAAGGTGCCTCATTCGCTCCTTGGTACTGACCTTGGCCCTCCAACTGGGGCGGGGGACCCTCTGTGCTATATCTAGGCCCAGCCTGAGCCTGGCACCTATGGAAGGGGAGCAGCAACAGCAGGGGGGCTGAAAATGTGAGGTCTCCCCACCCTGAGTTCTCCACCCTCAGTGAGGTTCTGGGCCTGCTAGCGCTGTGTCACCAGAGCTGTGGTCCTCCTGCCTCTGACCCCAGAGCCTCGCCAAGGCCTTCACCAGGGCCTGCGCAGGCTGCTTGACTGCAGGGCCTCTGTGTGCCTGGGCCACATGGAACGCGTGTCCCTGCTCTGGGAAGATTTGCTGCCTGATGGAGCCCCAGAGCAGTGCCCACTTCTGGGTGGCTGTGAGGATTAACAGGAGAGTCACAGCAGCAAAGAACTGGGCGGGGGGTGCTGTCCTTCCTTGTTGGACTTTATTTTCCCCACCTGTTCCTGATGTCTGTCTCGTTCCATGACTCTTCCAGAAGCACCCGCAGTAGCATAATCTGTCCCCGAATAAGTGTCTGTGAAAACTACACAGAGTTGTTTTATAGCTGTTTATAACAACATTTACGCAAAGTGTTCTGGGATGTAGATCTCCCCTCGGGAGGGCGTGGTGGACTTGCCTCCCCAAGTGCCTGGACACCTGCCGGTGCATAGAGCAGAATCTCAGCTGTGTCCGGATTTGCTGGTCAGAGCCCCTGTGTCTTTGTGATAGTCGTGGCCATTCGTTTTTCCCCTTTGGAGAAATCCCTCTTCACATTTGGTTGGTTTTCTCGTCTTGCAGATTTGTAGGCGCGCCCCCAGATTCTAGAGTAATCACTCTCTCATCACTTGGTGACCAGTCACCCTGTCAGCCTTGTGTTGTCACTTTATGTTGTGTCCTTAGGACCTTTGTTTTTGAGGTTTTGTTGTATAATTTTTTCCTATCTCAAAGTCACAAATCAATTCTCCCGGTTTTTTCTTTTATTATTTCTAGACTTGTGTCTCGTAGACCTCGAATATTCTTTGTTTATAATGTGAGGCAAGTGTCCAAATGGATTTTTCTTCCTGCAGTGAGTGAGTTTTCTTCATACTCTCTGTGGCAGAGTCATATCCTTCCCCGTTGCTGTGGGCACCGCCTGTGGCATCCACCAGCTCCCCGTAGAGCGGGGGCCTCTCTCAGCCCCCTCCCAGCACGCTGGGCCCTGTGCCCCTCACTGACTTGGAGTCGCAGCATGTCCTCAAAGCTGGGAAGGAAAGCACCCCTTGGCATTTTATTTTCAGAATTAACCTGCCTATTCCTGGACCTTTGTTGCTCCATTTAATTCTAGAAGGATTCTTTTTCTTTGGCCAGATTCTTCAACGAAAAAACAATTTCTGCTGGCGCTTTGATTGTAATCGTAATTTATTAAGGAAGCGTGGGCTAATTGGCTTTTTACAGCCCTTGGGCACCCCACCGTGAACTCCGTACATTTCCCCCTTTAGTCAGGCTTTTCCTTGAGCCCTTGGACAGGTTGTAAATGTTTCCTCCTCTGAGGGCCCCTGCAGTCTTCACTTGATTAGTTCCTGGAAGAGAACCTGTAGCTTTTGACATTATGTTGTGACGTCTGTTCCGAGGCATTTCTTTCTCATCGGTTATTGATTCTTCCAGTGCAATGGTATATTTGATGATCATATGGTCTGCAGATGATGAGCATTTTGTCCCTGTGTCCCCTCCCTACTCTGTCTTTCATTTTTTTCCCTCTTGGCTCATTGCCCTGGCAGGGCAGCAAGACTGTTGAGTTGGAGCAGGGAGGGTGTGCTGTGCATCCTGTTTTCTTTCCAGGCTGTGGTGGCCATTCCTGTCATTATCTCTGCTCTCCCCTGTGTTGGTCCAGGTTGCAGTGTGAACTCTGGGAGTGGATTTTAAGAGCATCTTGAGTGCCATCTCTGGAGCATAGGCAGTGGATTCCGTAGAGAGGATTCTGAGGCACTATCCAGGCCCATCGGAAGCACCAGGATTAGCTGGGCCTTTCTGCCAGGGGCCGGGGGATAGAGGCGTTGGGATCATGCCAAACCCTACTTTGTCCATTTATCAGTGCCAAGGCCAGATGCCTCCCACGTCCTGGAGCAGGGTGGGAGTTGGGCGGGCTGCTGAGCCTCTCCACGCATACCCTGTGGCCCTCACGCCCACCTGTGTCCTCTCTCCCCAGAACGTGCTGGCCAAAGCCCTCTATGACAACGTGGCTGAGTCCCCGGATGAGCTCTCCTTCCGCAAGGGTGATATCATGACGGTGCTGGAGCGGGACACACAGGGCCTGGACGGCTGGTGGCTCTGCTCGCTGCACGGGCGCCAAGGCATCGTGCCTGGGAACCGCCTCAAGATCCTGGTGGGCATGCACGACAAGAAGCCAGCAGGGCCCGGCCCCGGCCCTCCCGCCCCCTCTGCCCCGCCTCAGCCTGGTCTCCACAACCCGGCCACCCAGTACACGTCCATGCTGCCCACCTCATACCCACCCCAGCCTGACAGCGTCTACCTGGTGCCCACCCCCA
Source organism: Pteropus alecto (assembly GCF_000325575.1). Lineage (NCBI taxonomy): Eukaryota > Metazoa > Chordata > Mammalia > Chiroptera > Pteropodidae > Pteropus > Pteropus alecto. The sequence goes on from NW_006433950.1 coordinate 8,466,907, forward strand.
GCAAGACTCAACAGGGCCTCTACCAAGCCCCTGGGCCCAGCCCACAGTTCCAGTCTCCCCCAGCCAAGCAGACGTCCACATTCTTGAAGCAGATGCCCCATCACCCATTTCCCAGCCCAGCCCCAGACCTTTACCAGGTGCCCCCAGGGCCTGGCAGCCCAGCCCAGGACATTTACCAGGTGCCACCTTCTGCTGGGATAGGGCACGACATCTACCAGGTGCCCCCATCCATGGACGCACGCAGCTGGGAGGGGACGAAGCCGCCGGCAAAGGTAAGGCCACCCTGGCATGGCGGGGCAGCCCCCTGGTGGGTTTTGCCCAGGCCCCAGTGTCCGAGCACTGCAGGGCCCAGCTAAGCACCCTTGGGTTCTCCGGGGCTCCAGCAGCGGCTGTGTGTTCAGTCTGGGCTAGGGCGGGAGACGGGTGTTTGGGCAGTGTGTTCATCCTGCTGCTGAAGATGGGTGTGACAGGATGGGCCAGCCCGGAGAGATGTCTGAGCCAGCCTTGGACCATGAGGTCGCCTGCAGCAGATGCCCCAGTGGGAGGGTGTCGCTAGCAGAGGACAGCCTGTCGAAGGCCTGGGTGTGTGGAGAGTCTGTGTCCAAGATGGCAGGCCGGGCTTGGGTTTTGAGGCCAGAGCAGCAGGCTGGGGACAGGCCCCCAGGGGTCTGGTGCCACCAAAGACCCAGATGCCTTCCTGAAGGTGGAGCGTTTTGAGTAGGAATGACCTGCCTAACCCATGTCCTGGTAAGGTCATCATGCCCACAGAGTGGAGGGCGTGGGGCGCATCCAGGGGCCCAGACTGGGGCAGGGCGAGCAGGCCGGGAGCGCCGGACGGCGCTTGGAGGAGAAATCAGGTATGACGTGCAGTGCCGCAGGTAGCAGAGAGTGGCTGAAAACCCCAAAGAATGGATTGAAAGAGAGATGGTTTTTCTTACATTTCTCGGTTTTGAGGTGAGCAGTACAGGGCTGCCCCGGCCCCTCTGCCCCATCACGGGCCACAGCTCCCTGCCTCTTACGGCTCTGACGTCCACGGCGTGGGTCTTCTGGGCCAGGACAGTTGCCCCGTGCGCTCCAGCCGGCATGTCTGCATTCGGCCAGCAGGAAAAGAGGAAGGGACGAAGGGGAGAGGCCAGCGCCTTGTACCTGGGGGTGCCCATGAGTCCTTGGCGGGGATGCGCCAGCCCCTGGAGTGGGGGTGGAGCATATCTTCTGGCCATCCCTGGCTCTGCAGACACCTGACCCTTCTCTTCCGGGGCATTTTAGTGGGCCTGTGGGTACCTGAAGGGTGACCTTTTTGTGATTCCTGCACCTGTGGGGGGGACACTGCCCTTAGGATTGCCAGTATAGGGTCGCCCTGAGAGAGACTCTGGTTCAAGTGTGTCGTGAGCTGTTACCAGTCAGATGTTGGGCCAGGGGTCAAAGCTCTGCGCCCCGCACTCGGCTCCACATGGGCCTGCCCTGTACTGGTGCCCGCCACTGTCCCCAGGCCGTCTTCCTGTAGGAGGGAGGCAAGTCAGAGGGAGGCCAGGCCCCACTGGCTGCTTTGAGCTGAGTCAGGAGCAACATTTCTTCACCTTGGCTTGTGTCTTCCGGGGCATAAGTCCCTTCGAGAGTTGGGGAGCGGAGTTTCCTGAGGTCCAGAAGCAGAAATCCCAGACTTGGAAGACAGAGCAGCCATACCCAGCTCTTCCTCCCTGTCTCCTCCATGTCTGTTCGGCCATTACAGCTCACCCAGGAAGACCCTGAGAGAGCCCGCCCACAGCAGCAGGGAGGCCCTCGCTGCCAGCCCAGGCCCTGGTGGGCGAGGCGGGGTGGCAGGCATAGCAGCTGGGCTCTGCTGGGATCAGCTTCCCAGGTTCCATGTGTAAGCCAGGGCCACCTGTGTCCAGAGACAGTGGCCAAGTAGGTCCTCACTCCACAGCACTGAGCCTCTGTCCTCGGAGCCAGCCCAGGGGTGAGGTGGGAGACTTGCCCATGCCAGCTGGGCAGCAGGTGAGCAGGCAATGTCGCTCTGCTCCTGCCCACAGGGCAGAGCTTGGCAGCCAGGAGACCTGGCTAGAGGTCATTGGCTGGCTGAAGGTGGGGCTCCATGGACTCTGGCCACCAGGGAACCCTGAATCAGTAGCTCCCACTTCCTGCCCTATCTGCTCCTTCAACTACCTGGCCAGAGATGGGCCAGTGGCAGAACTGTGCCATGCTGGGCTGGGATCGCCCAGACTAAGGCTGCTCCCAAGAGAGCTTTAGTCAGAGCAGCAGAGCCCTGCCAGGGGAGCACCTGTCCTGTGGGTGGTGGCAGGGAGCAGTGCCTAGCCAGCAAGCTTTGGGACAGGCCATGGTCCATCCCCCCACATACATACACACACACACTCCATGTTCTGCTCACCCCAGGGAGGCACACCCTTTCCCTTACCCGCTTCCTTCACGAATCTTTGCGGACAAGTCTACCTGGTGCATCTGTGAGGCCAGGCAGGCAGTGGAAGCCCTGTGGGCCAGGAAGCATCAGGGAGACCCTCATGCCAGGTTGTGGATGCAAGCCCACGTTTTGGTTGTTGGTTCTGTTTGCCTCCCCCTCGAGGGGCTTGCTCTCAGACCGCCTCTGGGCTCACCTGGCTGGGGCCCAGGTGCCCTCGCCTGAGAAGCCTTGTGGCTCCTGGCCTGGGCCTCCGTTGCATCTGCTTTTATTTCATAATCATGAAAATGATGCTTATTTGTCAGAGAAAATGCATAATGTATGAAAAAGCCTAGACATGAGATGCCCCAATCAAGAGGTAATAACTGGGAAATTTTGGCATATTTTGTCTAGCATATTCTCTGTTAGTCTTTCACAGATTTGTACACATAGTTTTGCATTTTGAGGTTGTAAATTCAATATCAGATTGCAAAAGTGTTTAGTTGGGTCCCTAAACATGACTGTGATGACTGCCCTGGATTTTGCTCTGTTGTCCCTTCCTGTTGGGGTAGGCTCTTGGCGGTTCCTGATGGCATACGTACGTCTCTGTGACAAACAGCGGGGCAATAAACATCTTAGTGTGTGCACATCTGTGCCCACATTTCAAGGTTGTGCTTTCATAAGCCTCGTCTTCCCCCTCAGAACTCCTGGTTCCAGGGGTTGAGGTCAGCTGGGCTGAAGAGGAACCCTGCCAGGACCTTGGTTGGGGGGTGGGGTCCTGACACTTAGGACACCGAAGGATGAGTGAGGAGGCCGGTGGTCAGAAGGGGTCCAATGCCTGGTGTGAGAGGTCAGGGCCTCACTGGGCGTTAGCACCCTTTAGGCTGGGACATAGCTTTAGGAAGAAAAGGAGAGAAGCAGGGCCCCCAGAGTGGGGGGTGTTTCTATGAGGTCACTCTTGGGGGAGTGCCTCTGGGTCAGGCGCAGCAGCTGCGCCTAACGGGACAGCTGTGGTGCTGGGTCAGGAGCAGGCGGGACACAGCTGAGCTCAGTGCTGTTTCTTCTGGGAGCTCCATCCGCTCCCCAGGCCCACAGTGTCGGGTCATGGGGTGGGGGGCAGGAGCACCCGTGTCAGGTGTGTCCCCTCCTGATGAGAGGTTAGTTGGTCACCTGTTCCATCCCACAGCATTCCAGTAGTGCTCCATTTCCCAGAGGAGGAAACCGAGCTCCCAGATGGGAATGGGGTGGGGTGTGCCAGGGCCAGTTGGCCTTTGGCAGCTGAGCTGCCTGGAGGTGGTCGGGCACCTGGGCAGAATGGGGCAGATGGCCTGTCCCTTCACAGTGGGTCTTGGTAGCCCTTAGCTTCATGTCTCACTCCTGCTCTACAGACGCCCCGATGGGCCCCTGCCCTGCCCGGGTCTGTCTTTGGGTGTGCGTCTAACACTAGGTATGTGTGTTCTCTCATCTGCTGTTGAGATGTGTGTGTGAAAGAGCATGTGTGTCTCCTCCCAGACCCTGGCTGGGTCTCCCACCCTGGGGGCCTCCAGGTCCTGCTAACAGAGCCCCAGGTGCAGAGCAAGGCAGCCTGGCCTGCGATTAGTGGCCAGCAGCTCTCTGGAGAGTTGGTTTCCCTAACAAGCTTTTTCCCCTGGCGGCTGCCTTACTATTTTTTTCTATCAGAAAAACAGTTGCTGGCCAATATGGCTGCTTACTGTCACTGATTCAGCCGCAGGAGTGGCAAACTGCCCAGAGCCCAGGGCCTGGGGTCGGGCCCCCAGAGCTGTTCTTCCCGCTCTCACTCATCTGTGGGAGGCTGAGCGGGGCTCAGGTGCACGCCTCTCTTCATGGAGCTAGGTCCCCACCTGCCTTTCAGAGGTTGACAGGGCCTGGAGCTGCCTCAGGCCTCACCTCGAGGCCCCGCCAACCTGCCACGTCCCGCCAGCTCCCGCCTGCCTGCCTGGGAGCCTTGCTCTTGGCAGGTTCCAGTGTCTAAAAATAGCTCTGGAGGAGACTCAAGTCTGGGGCTTGAGGAGGGAGATGAGTCTGGGGAGGGCCGCCAGCTCTACTCCCAGACGTCCTGGGGGTGGGGTGCTGTGGGCGGGGAATACCCCGTGGGGGCGTGCCCGGCATCTGGTGGAGAGCGAGAGCCTGCTGCCCACGAGCCCTTGCCGCTCGCTGCCTGGCTTTGCTGCGAGGCCCAGGAGCAGGAGGCTCTGCCAAGCCCTAGGCTAATCAGAAAAGTTCTGGTGCCCGTGCTTCTGGTGGGGGGCACTCTGCTGCTGCTGGTGCCCAGTGTGCGCACATGCTGCCTGCACTATCCAGGGCGCAGGGTGTACAGAGCTGGCTGCCTGTCATGGGGGCTGGGTGCAAGCAGGGGCACAGGGTCCTGGCGGCACCGAGCCCAAGGGCAGGCCCTGCCCAGCCCTGCTGCCCCCGGAGATGTGCGTGGGGAGGGCCTGAGTCAACCCTGTCCCAGACGTCCCCTTTGATTAGGGAACAAAAGGCCTTTCTGTCGGAGAAGAGCAGAGCAGGGAGCCTTGCGGGGGAGGCCTGCCCTGAGCTGGCTTAGATCCTGCCGGCCCCGCCCACAGGGCTGACCCCTCCCACCGGCCCTTCCCACCGGCCGGGTGCCTGCAGGGGAGAAGGCTGCCTGCCCAGCACTGCCCGCCAGGTCTGGTGCTGACGTGAGGGGCTGTGGGCAGCGGCGCAGCTCTGGACCCTGGGCCAGGGGCAGGGTGCACCCGGGAGGGGCGAAAGGGCTGGCTGCCTCTCTGGGCTGATGTTATCTGTTCGGGTGAGTGGTGGTCTCAGGGCCCTGTGGATGTGGGGAGAGGGGGTCTTGGTTCTAGTCTTGGCTACTCCCTCACACTCGTCCCGCCTTCTGCCTGAGAACTGGCCCTGAGGTCTGGGCGTCCTCATCGGCTTGTCCTCAGGAGTCTCTCCAAGATACGCTGGGAACAAGAGAGGCAGGAGTGCCACTTGCTGCCCTGCCAGGCCACCACTTCCCCGGAGGCCTCAGGCCTTGGCCGTCGGGATCTCCTGCCTCCTCTGGGCCTGAGGAGGGCACGGCCTGAGGAGGGCACGGTGTTAGGAACCGGCTCCCTTTGTCCTGGAGCGGGAAGGTGGCTGCTGGCTCCTGCAGTCAAGACAGCCCCTCACTGGCAGACCTTTCTGGGGAGGGTACAGCTGGGAGGGGACCCCAGGCAGGGGTACCCCACTCAACGGTGGCCCTTTCTCTGTCAGCCCATATGAGCCCTCTTCTGGAATCTTCCAAGTCATCCAGCTGTAGGGACCACTTCTGTTTCCTGGCCAGAGCCACATGCTCGTGGCATCCCCCAGGCATTGCATTTCATTGAAGAAAGGGCAGAGAACGCAAAGGGACGAGAATACCCCTGACTCCGAGTGGCCTCTGAGCCCACCCTTGGGGGGCACCAGCCTTTGTGGGTCTCGGCCACTTCACAGGGTCGTGGAGGCTCCCTGAGGACCTGAAGGCTCGTTTTCAGGACCAGTGGTGACAGCTGTCTGCCCCTAGGTGGTGGGGCCCACCCGCATGGGGCAGGGCTATGTGTTCGAGGCCTCCCAGCCAGAGCAGGATGAGTACGACATCCCACGCCACCTGTTGGGCCCCGGGCCCCAGGACATCTACGACGTGCCGCCTGTTCGGGGGCTGCTTCCCAGCCAGTACAGCCAGGAGGTGAGTGTCGGGACTGGGGTGGGGGTGGCTTGGACTGGCCCTGCTCAGGGAGCTGAGCCTTCTTGGCCCTCGCCAGGGCAGGATGGTCCTGGGGTTGGGGCTGTGGGGTGTCTGCTCTTTTCATCCCCTCAGGTGGCCCTGGCACCTGTGTCACTGCACCTTTTCTGTCCCCAGGTATATGACACTCCCCCCATGGCTGTCAAGGGTCCCAATGGCCGGGACCCATCGCTGGATGTCTATGACGTGCCCCCCAGTGTGGAGAAGGGCCTGCCACCATCCAGCCATCATGCGGTGAGCAGTCGGGGGATGCTGGGGCCTCGCTGGCTGAGGCCTGACTGTGTGCGGTTCTGGCTGTGACTGAGTGTGTGCTGAGCGAGGACCCATGTCTCCAGGGCCGGGGGCATCGAGGGACCTGACTCGCTCCCGGTTCTACCTCTCACTCGCTCTGCGGTGGACTTTCCTCAGAGCCTCAGCTTCCTGACCTGTAAAAGGGCCCTTCCAAGGGCCTTCTTCATGGGTTCTTGAGAGGAACACACAGGATATCAGCAGAGTGACCCAGAATTTATCTTCCAAACCCAGACACTTCTGAGAGCAAAAGGGGGATGACCAGTAATATGTCACTCTGAGTGTAACACACAGACAGCTCGGCCAAGTACCTACCACAGAGTAGAGAATACACGAGGGGCGGTGGTGGTGATGGTCTTGTTGACGGTAGTGACAGTGGTGGTGATGGCGGTGGTGACGGCGACGGTGGTGACGGCGGTGGTGGCAGCGGTGACAGTGGTGGTGACGGTGGCGACGGCAGTGGTGGTGACGGTGGCGACGGTGGTGGCGGTGGTGTGACAGTTATCTCTCACCCAGTGTTTGAGGTTACGAAGTGACTCACCTCATGTGACCCTCACGAACCTGTGAAGGAGTTCTCCCATCTTCCAGGGGGAACAGACAGGCACAGAGGGGTTGAGTCACCTGCCTTAGGTCACACAGATAGTAATCAGTGGAGCTAGGGTTTTGAACTCAGGTCTGGCTCCAGAGTTGAACTCATAATCAGAACCTCTGTGGGTGAGAACTGTGACAGACGTGTGCCCCTGGGCTGTGTCTGTATGTGACTGAGTCCTGCCCCCAGGTTCCCAGGTGGGCAGATGGACAGGCAGCCTTGACTGCTCTTTGCCCCTCCAGGTGTATGATGTTCCTCCATCAGTGAGCAAGGACATGCCCGACGGCCCACTGCTGCGTGAGGAGACCTACGATGTGCCCCCTGCCTTCGCCAAGCCCAAGCCCTTTGACCCAGCCCGCCACCCGCTGGTCCTTGCCACACCGCCCCCGGACTCGCCACCCACTGAGGATGTGTACGACGTGCCGCCGCCCGCTCCCGACCTCTACGATGTGCCCCCTGGCTTGCGACGGCCTGGCCCCGGCACCCTCTACGACGTGCCCCGTGAGCGGCTTCTTCCTCCTGAGGCAGCTGACAGCAGTGTGGCCGATGACGGTGTGTACGCGGTGCCCCCGCCAGCCGAGCGAGAGGCCCCGGCCGATGGCAAGCGCCTGTCAGCCTCCAGCACGGGCAGCACACGCAGCAGCCAGTCCGCCTCCTCCCTGGAGACGGCGGTCGCAGGCCGCGAGCCCCTGGAGCTGGAGGTGGCTGTGGAGGCTCTGGGCCGGCTGCAGCAGGGTGTGAGTGCCACCGTAGCCCACCTCTTGGACGTGGCGGGCAGTGCTGGTGGGTGCGGGGGCTGGCGCAGCACTGCCGAGCCTCAGGAGGCCCCAGTGCAGGACCTGCGGGCTGCTGTGACTGCTGTCCAGGGGGCCGTCCACGAGCTGCTGGAGTTTGCCCGCAGCGCTGTGGGCAATGCTGCCCACACTTCTGACCGCACGCTGCATGCCAAGCTTAGCCGGCAACTGCAGAAGATGGAGGACGTGTACCAGACGTTGGTGGCCCACGGTCAGACCTTCGACAGTGCCCGGGGTGGCCCCGGGGCCACTCCTGAAGACCTAGACCGCTTGGTGGCCTGCTCACGGGCTGTGCCCGAGGACGCCAAGCAGCTGGCTTCCTTCTTGCATGGCAATGCCTCGCTGCTCTTCAGACGGACCAAGGCCCCTGTCTCAGGGCCCGAGGGGGGCGGCCCCCTGCACCCCAACCCCACTGACAAGGCCAGCAGCATCCAGTCCCGGCCCCTGCCCTCACCCCCCAAGTTCACCTCCCAGGACTCGCCGGACGGGCAGTACGAGAACAGCGAGGGGGGCTGGATGGAAGATTACGACTACGTCCACCTGCAGGTGGGTGCCCACCCCGCCCCGGCTCCCCGGCCCTCCTCGAGCTGATTTTTCACCCCTGTCGTGGGACCCTCAGCACCCCCACAACAGAGGGCTCGTGTGGCCAGAGGGAGCTTTGGCCCCCGCAGGGCTTGGCGAGCCCTGTGCTCGCCTCTCACTCTGACTCTCAGGCCAGCTGGCCCCTGGCAGCCCGCCGCTCTCCCGCTCAGGCCTTCGGGCGGCGCATTCGTGTCGTCGGGTCCTGCGGGAAAAGCTCCCCAGAGCCTGCAGGAGTTGAGCCTTTCCGGTCACCAGGGCGGAGGTGGCGCTGTTCTGTTTGGGAAATGGATTCTGAAGGACAAGCAAAGACAAGGACACTTCTGGGCGTGGGGGAAATAAACAAGGTGATGGGAAGGTGGGGTAGGGGGTGTCTCTGAGCAGAGAGCTGGGCGCCAGCCGGAAGGCTTAGCATTCCAGGCTGAGAGCTGGCAGTGCCAAGGCCCAGTGGTCAGGGACAGGTGAGCAGGCCCTGTATGCCTAGGGCGTGGATGTGATTCCTGACGTAGGAACCGGGGCAGGGAGGATGGCCATGGCACATGGAGTATGCCCAACCCCTTCCTGGGCTGGCTGGAGGCGGAGGAGGCCCAGGAGAGCCGCTGCCTCAAGAAGCTGCCGCCGCCCGGGCCCTGGTGGCTGCAGTTATGAGCCTGGGCACGGTGTGCAGCGTCACCTGGTGGCCACTTGCCCCACACCGGGACCCACCAGGCCTGTGGGGCTTCTAGCTCAGCCCAGTCCTGTCTCCCCTCCAGGGGAAGGAAGAGTTTGAGAAGACCCAGAAGGAGCTGTTGGAAAAGGGCAACATCATGCGGCAGGGGAAGGGCCAGCTGGAGCTGCAGCAGGTGAGGACGCTAAGGGTCACCAGCTTCTCCCAGCCCAGGCCTCTCGTCTGTTAGAGAAGCCATCCCTCGGGGCCTGTCTCCAGAGCTGAGCCTCCCAGGGCCCTCCCTGCTCAGCCAGTCCCCAGTCCACCGCATGACGGTCTCCGTGTGTTTGTTGGGTTGATGTTAAGTTATTATAAGAGCAATCATGGTAGACTTTTAGAGCTCACATACAAAAAGGTGTGAAAAAGCAGGGAGATGAAGCCACGAACACACAGAGGCATTTGGAATGATACTTTGTGAACAGTTATGGCTACTTTTATCACACACATTTTTCCATGGCATTAAACATTCCTCATAAGTTATTTTTAAAGGCCACAAAACATGTTATTGTTGAACATTTATGTTATACCCAGTCTTCCTTGTTATACGTGATATTGCTGTGTTTATCTGCAGGCATAGTTTCCTTCATATTTTGGATCATTTGAAAGGGTAGTAAAAAATAAAAACTAAGGGCATTTTGTTTTGATTATGAAGATAATAAAAATTAAAATGTAGACTAGCACAAACTAAACCTGGAAATATCACCCGTCAGATTTCCCTCACCCCACCTTCCCCTGGGCATAGGGAAGGGTGACATAGCCTGCTGGCTCTGCCCTGAGGCCTGAGACAAGGCATGCATTTTTCAAAGCCCGTTTCCCCAGCTGTAAAGCAGGGGTCATAATTATATCCATCCCCGAGTTGGTGTGAGAATTAAATGAGTAAAGAAAAGTACGAAACTTAGGAGGTTCTTGGCACATAGAAGACACGCAGTGAAGGAATAAATGTTAACAATTATATAACATGTGGACGCCCCACTGATTCAGGAAGCGGCACGTACGTTCCCCTTGTTTCCTTCCTCTGGATTTTTCCAGCATTCGTTTAATCAGTCCCCTGTCGGTGGACATTTAGCTCGTTCCCAGGGTTTCTTTTGTAAACAGTGTTATGCTGAATATAAATTTCATCACGTATCTGATTGATCACTTAGAGAAATTACTAGAAGCTAAGGAAAAAAGGTAGGAATATGTATGAAAAACTCTAAAGATCTAGAGTTCCTAAGCCAGGGACATACAAAGTACAAGTAAAATACAGATACATAAAATGTATTGACAAGGATGTTTATTGCTCTATTTCCATATGAGAAAATTCTAGACCACCCCCCCCCAACAACATCTAATAGTGGAGCATCGGTTGAATAAAATATGCACATTTGTACATTAGAATATTATGTAGCTATTTCAAATTGTCAAAGAATGAAAAAGACAAGAATTCAAAACAAAAATGAGTGTATTCTCTCATTAGACAAGAGAACCGACTGGTGAGTTTCAACAGAGCTGCCTAAGGGCGGAAGGGGCCGGTCAGAGGGTTTTAAATGTTAAGTTTCATGTTGGTTTTGCCAGTTGGTTTTGACCTTCTGGGTAGAACAGAACTTGTCTGTCCCTGAGTCTGTGCACAGCCAGTCATAGCCACTCGATCCTCTGGTCAGAGCCAGCTCTGATGAGGACTCCTGGCCATACCGGTGGCTCCCAGGCGAGGGCTGCTGCCAGCGTCCGCTCCCCGCATGCTGCTGGGCACGCTCACTGGCGTGGAGTGAGGGACCTGACGTCGGGCGCTGAAAGTAGGCAATAAAACCAAGTAGTAGTTCCAGTTTTCTAATTAAAAAGGAAATTCGTGTCTGAAAGAAATGTCTTGAATATTCACCAGTTTTTTGTGTGAACTTTTGTTTTCTGAACTTTTACAAATACCATGACCTTTTTTCTTTTGTTTAAAATTTTTATTATGAAAAATTTAATACATTTATAAAATTGGAGAAAATTGTCCCCCAGGTACCGTTAACTTAGCCCTAGTCATTCTCAGCACAATAGTCCCGTTTCAGCTGGCCCCTCGTCCCCCGCAAATCATTTCAAAGATTTCATATTTCATCTGCCAGTACTTTAGTTTGTAGTTCTAAAAGACTGTGTACCCGAATTTTAACAGATTATTTCTGGGTGCATGGGATCTCAAGTGATGGCTACCTTTTTCTCTGTTTGGTTATACTTGAATCTTTTTACATTGTGGAAAGATGAAAATGTTTTGTTTTTTTTTTAACTTTTCAGTTGTAAATATTTATAGATTCACGGGAAGTTGCAAAGAGCACAGAGCAGTCCTGTGTACCCTTCACCCAGTTTCCCCCGATGCATCTTGAGTAACTAGAGAACAGCGCTCAGGCCGGGAGGTGGAGGCCCCTCCCCCCTGCGGCCGCTCGCTTGTTCTCCATTTCTGTCGTTTTATCATTTCAAACATGTTCTATAAACAGACTCACTAATGAGATTGGTAAAGAAGTTACTTGGGAAGGACACCTGCTCCGCCAGCAGGACTGGGGCTCTGTTCCCCACGGCCGCTGTCTTATTTTAGGAGGATTTCCTTTTTACCCCTTCTTGCTCTGTGGCTCTGGTTTTCACTGTGCCTTCCGTCTCCCCAGCTGAAGCAGTTTGAGCGGCTGGAGCAGGAGGTGTCACGACCCATAGACCACGACTTGACCAACTGGACCACGGCCCAGGCCCTGGCCCCAGGGCGGACAGGCGGCCTGGGGCCGTCGGATCGGCAGCTGCTGCTCTTCTACCTGGAGCAGTGTGAGGCAAACCTGACCACGCTGACCAACGCGGTGGACGCCTTCTTTACCGCCGTGGCCACCAACCAACCACCCAAGATCTTCGTGGCACACAGCAAGTTCGTCATCCTCAGCGCCCACAAGCTGGTGTTCATTGGGGACACACTGTCGCGACAGGCCAAGGCCGCTGACGTGCGCAGCCAGGTGACTCACTACAGCAATCTTCTGTGCGACCTCCTGCGTGGCATCGTGGCCACCACCAAGGCTGCTGCCTTGCAGTACCCATCGCCCACCGCCGCCCAGGACATGGTGGACAGGGTCAGGGAGCTGGGCCACAGCACCCAGCAATTCCGCCGGGTCCTGGGCCAGTTGGCAGCTGCCTGAGAACCAGTGACCAGAGGGATGGATGTCAGGGGAGGTCCAAACTGCCCTGCGCACTCACCCCGAGAGTCGTAGTGCCACAGGCATGGGGACAGGCAGCCCCAGCTCCACCCAGGCCTGGTGCCCCAGACTGTCCAGGGATCTGTACATATTTATGACGGGGCAGGATGTGGGACGATGCCTCCTCAGAAGAGTCTAAGCCGAGCCCTGCGAGCCTAGGCCAAGGAGAGGCTGGTGGTCTCACCTGAGTGCGCGGCGGGCCTAGGGAGGGTCAGCGGGCCAGGCCAGAGCCGTGAAGGCCCCGTGACCCATATGGCCTTGGGTGACCCCTGGAGATGACCCCAGCTCCCTAAGGGTGCTGCCCCCAGGGCCAGTGCAGCTGTGCGTGTTCCTTCTCAGCACTAGGAGAATACCCTAAAAAACTATTTTTCATTATTGATTTTCCAATCATTGACTAATAGTCTACATTTAAATAAAACTTTAAAAATAAAAACAGCCTTTTGAGGTGTGAGACGCGAGAGGGCCCTTGGGTGGAAAGGCAGGTGTGTCCTCACCTGTGGAAGTCCAGGGTGGGAGGGGATTGGGGGTGGGTTGAGGGGTTCCATGGTGAAGCTGCGGGTGGCCTCTTGGGAGGGTGAAGAAACAGTAGGTCCCAGCAGAAGAAACCAAGGCTGTGGGAAACGGCTGGGCCAGGGAGACGAGCCCGACCAGGCCCTGAGGCCGGAGACAGCGCAAGCAGGCTGGAGGGTTCTCGCCGACAAGGTGGGGCAGAGTCGGCTACTGCCTGCAGGAAGCTGGGGGTGCGTCCAGCTCGCCATGAAGTCTGGGCTGGCAGTTACGTCCAGGTCTGGTTTGGGGTGCTGAGAGCCCCACCTAGTCTCATCTCGGGCTTCTGGCTTATTTCCTTCAGTGTCCTAAGTTCCGCTGCCCAGGCCGCAGCTCACCTGGCTGGTCCTTTAACTGAACAGGAGCAGCCAGGAAAGGGCAGCAGGGGGAGGCTGCTGCCTCGTGCTCCTGAGCCTGGCCGGTCCTCTCCAGTGTCTCCAGTGTGGCCTGGGTGCGGCAGCCCAGAAGCTGCTCCCAGGAGGGTTCCTGGGGTCACAGTTCCTGAGCCAAAGCAGGCTTATCCCCTGGACGCTGCTCCCGACATGGGGCCCTGAGGACCCTGCAACCATGTGGGGATTTGGGGGCCAAGGTCCTATTTCATCTTCCTGTGCCCCCTGGAGAAGGGGGACTGAGGAGGGGGCCTCCCTGGGACCGTGCTGATTGGCCCAGTGAAGACCAAAGTTAGCAGAGTGAGGTCTTGGAGGCCTTGACCTTGGAGATGGACCATCAACATAATTTTCACTGGTTTATTTAGGCCTGTGGGGACGGTCAGCAGGATGGCCAGGGCAAGGTCAAGGGCTCGGTTGGCAGCCAGATTCTTCTGGACCCAGGGTATGAGCTCCGTGACGCGGGCGTACACTCCAGGTGTGGAGGTGGAGCAGGTGCTACTGCCCCAGGACACGATGCCCAACAGGGTCCAGGATCCGTCCTTCCGGCAGACCAGGGGGCCGCCAGAGTCACCCTGCAAGAGGAAAAAGATGAAAGAGGTTGCTAGGGCCCTAGTGTGCCCCGACCCGGCCGAGTCCAGGGGGCGTGCGGAGAAGTGACAAGTGCGGGCTCTGTGGCCGTGCATGAGATACGTGGTTCTGGGCTATGTGGCAGCCCCGTCTCTGCCACCTGCTCCGAGAGGGCCTGGGGCAGGTGGCTTACGCTCTCAGCCCATCATGAGTAAAATGGGCTGCAAACGTCCAGCTCACAGGGTCGGTGACAGATTAAACACCCCTGGGAAGCCCCGCACCACATCCGGCCCTCACGAGGCATCTGCTAGTGCTGGTCCTGGCTCTCGTGGGGGCAGCGAGCAAGGAGTGAGGTTAAGCAGACGGTGACAGAGAGGAGCGGGCCTCCTGGCCTGGCCCGGGTGGGCCGAGGTCAGTGAGGGTGGCAGGGCGGCCGGAGAGAGACCACACCTTGCAAGAGGAGACGCCGCTGGCGCCGGCGCAGACCATCACGTCGCTGATCTTGCTGCCCCAGAACGTCTTGCATTCGGCGTTGGACAGGAGGGGCAGGGCCGCCTGCTGCAGCTTGTCGGGGGTCTTGTTGGCTGGAGGGACAGAGGGGTGGGGTCAGTGCTCCTCACCCGCCGGCCTACCCTGCATGGGAGAGACCAGGGGTTTCCCAGAGACCCTGCCCTGGCCCCGCGTGGTCCTCATCCTTCGCCATCACGACGGGCACGGATATAGAGCTCCTCGCCTTGCCTCAGATCCTACCAGATCTGTGGGACAAGGTTCCTTCCCGGTGCCACGCCAGGCAGTGGTGACATCGGTTCAAGCACAGTGGTTCAAACAAAGCCCGCCCTGCCAGGTCCGGGCACAGTGTGGGTCCTGCCAGCCACCGTGTGGTGGGTGGAGGGGCCGTGTCCCCATTCCAGAGAAGGGGGTGACATCGTTCTGACTGGAGACACTGGAGGGGACCTGCCACTCTTGGCAGCGATGAGGGCGCAGCCTCCCCCTGCTGCCCTTTCCTGGCTGCTTCTGTCCGGGGACGGCGTCCTCCCCATTGACAATCCTGGACAGGCCACTTAGCATGGATTGGATGGCGGGGACCCCGCAGCCTGGGATGGGAGTGTGGGGTGAGTTTTGGAGGCCAAGGTCGACTCTGTGCCTTCTCCCCAGGTCCCATGGCCCCAGGAATTCCCCAGGGACAACTCAGTCTGCTCTGTGCTTCTGCCTACACCAGCCCCGTAGGCTGAGTCTGAGACAGTGCAAGGCCTAAACCTAAACCTGGGCGGGGTGGCTGGATGCTGTGGGTTTGAACCCGGCCCCATCACTGCCTAGTTTAACCACTCTGAGTCTCAGTTTTCCTACCAGCCAAATGGGAATCATACAGTTGCTAACCTCAAAGAGCTGGTATAAGGACCTAGGATGAAAAGGAATGTGTTCTGTTCCTGGCACATCAGAAGCACTCAGCGAACCCACGTTTAAAAGTGCTGGGTTTGAGGGCCCAAAAGGGCTGATCGGGTCTGAGCCACACCTGCCCACCTGCTCACTGTTGTTTAGGAGCCACTAACTGTTCAGAGAACTCCATGTCCCTCTGAACCTGTCTTCCCCATCCCTGCACAGGGTTGAGGCCTCAGGACAGCCTCAGAATCATCTACCTCCTCCCCAGGGGCCTGGATCACACTGGCTGGTCTGATCCAATCCTCCTGGTGGCTCCACTGTAGAGATGGGGCTGGCGAGGCTCAAAGCGGGAGGGAATTGCTCAGGCTCACACCGTCATGCATGGTTGAACTGGAAATAGTAATCCCTGGGTGCCTTGTTGGCCTCAGGGTTGGGGAGGTAGCCTTCTGGGCCTCCGCCTGCCCTGGCGCTCACCGAAGCCAGTGCCTAAGAGTGTGAAGCAGGACAGAAGCCAGAGGAAGGACATGGAGCCGTGTTCAGGGAGGTGACGCCTGCCTGGGGGCTCCCCATTATATCCCTGTGCACCAGGCTGTTACCTGGGGACCTTGAGGTGACAATCCCTTTCCTGGGTGTGTGCCAGGTTGGGCAGAATATGCCAGAGCAAGCCTGGGACAGCCGGCAGCTGTGGCCATGGCTGAGCTTGAGCCAGGATCAAGGGCAAAGGTGAGGCTAACCAAGGTGGCCCTCAACCCACAGCCAAGGGGAAATGAAATCTCACAGCTGCTTTTCATTCCCATTGCACTTGGCTTCCTCCTCCAGGCCCTGTGGCAGCAGCCAGAGCTGGCCATGATTCAAGCCCAAACCTAGCCTCTCATGGTCTGGAGCAGGGATCTCAACCCCCAGGCCACGGACCAGTTCTGGTCCATGGCTTGTTAGGAACCGGGCCACACAGCAGGAGGCAAATGACAGAAGCTTCATCTGTATTTTCAGCTGCTCCCCAGCGCTAGCATCAGCTCCTCAGCTCCACTGCAGATCATTCGGCATTAGATTCTCATAGGAGCACCGGTCCCTGGTGCCAAAAATATTGGGGCCCGCTGGTCTGGAGGACCTTGGACCAGTAATTTAGTCAATCTGTTAGTTGTTCAAAATCCCCTGGGCAGTGTGGTCAAGTACAGGGCTGGGGGTGGGGGGGGGGAAGGGAGGATGCAGCGCCCCAAGTTCAGGTGAGAGCGCAGGTGGCCAGGGTGGAGGGTGCTTTCCCCTGCCACCCTGCGCCAGGTCAGGGCATGACCAAAAAGCTCAGTGAGGGCTTATTTGAACATCCGTGGTGGTCACTTGGCCTGTTTGCAGTATGGCTTGCAGGAGCTCACTGACCGCTGCCCATTCATCCAGGTGCCATGGGCCTCTGGAGTTGAGCATGCAGTATCCAGGGCAAGACTGGTCCCAGTCAAGCCCAGGCGTCCCTGCGACCGCCCCGGCGGGAGCTGATGGAGGCCTGATTCTGGCTTGGGCAACAGGGTGGACAGTGAGGCCCTTTCGCAGCAATTGGGAAACTGAGGAGGGAGAAATTTGAGGTGAGGCTGCCAGGCACGGGACAAACCTCTCAAAACGCATGGAGGGCCCTGGTGGAGACACTGAGAGCCCACATTGATCCTCTGGCCGCTTCTGGATGGTGGGACCTGAGTGGGGGAGGGGCCAGGCAGGTGCGGAGCGGATGCTGAGGCCTGAGCCCACCGGGAGCTGTGGCCGTGGCCTTGGGGGCCGACAGCTAGCCGGGGCTCTGCGGCCCCTGTGGCCTCTGCGTCTCCTGGGCCCCTTGCGCACAGGCAGCCGAAGCCTGGGAAGCTGCACAGCTGCCGGTAGGGGCGGGGGCGGTGGGCCCGCAGGTGTCTCACTACAGCTGGGGGAGGGGCCAGAAACTGGCCGGGCCGGGGCGGGACCAGCGGCCCTCTGATTCCCCTCGCCCAGGCACCACTCTACCGCGAGGCAGGCGCATCCAAGACGGTTCCGCCAACCCCGCCCAGAAGAGGGACCTCTAAGGGCGGAGTGTTAGATGCCGGGCTTTCTGCAAGTGGATTGGCCCTGAACTTCCTCTCTCTGAGCTTTTCGCCCGGCTGCTCCATTACGTGAGAACGTCCAGTGCTGTTCTGCCCTGGGCAGTGAGCGCCTCCTCGCAGAGCAGCCTCGACTGTGGCTGGCCAGCTGCAAAGCAGGCGTGGATCAGAGAGCCCTTGGATGAGTCAGTGGATCTCTGAAAGTAGTTTAGCCAATCAAGTTTACAGGAAAGAATATTTTCCTGGGCTCCACTTTTTCGCTGATATTTCTGCCCCAGGGTTTGGAACCCTGCCTCTTCTCCCAAGCTCCTGGAGCCCACCCATCCCTGCTCATACAAACTCCCAGGAAGCAGGTATGGCCCTGTTCGCGAGTTGTCTGACATTCCAGAAAACCTTAATTCTGTACTTGGTTACCTCGTTGCAGGTATGTGAGGTCTAGTATGTTTAATGGGCAATGCTGACGCAAGCCCAGGAAAAGTTGTAACTCAACGAAATTGATTCAGATGACCCGATTTCCGTGCAAACAGGCAAGGGCGTCCGAGGGCAGCACTGCCCCAGGTGGCCTGGGTTTAGGGGAAAAGCTTTGCTGGAGGCAGGAGGCACACAGCGGAGTCAGTCCCTGCACACAGCTCCTTACAGGAATTGCTGAGGGTTGCGGGGCAGTGTGCGTGCGTGCCTCTGCGACCAGCACCTCTAAGACCTGCATCTTCTTCGAGGGCCAGCACTCAGGTGTCAGTCTCCTTACGAGAGAGCAATTCCCCTTGAAGTCCTGCAGCTAAGGGGGTCACATCCCAACCCTCTTTAAAAAAGAAAAAGAATTAAAAATAAGATATATCGAAGAATTCATTACAGGTGGTGAAATGCACAGTTCTGAAGTGAACAGAGGGATGAAGTTTGACTTAAATACATACCACAGTGTAAGAAACGCCCCCACCGAGGTTTAAAATAATGCCATCACTCCGGAAAGGTCCCTCATACCTCTTTCCATCTACCCCTCCCCAGAGGCGACCGGCAACCACTGTTCTGATGTCTTCTACTGCATATTAGTTTTGCCTGTCTAGAAATGTCTATAAACAGAACCACACAGTATGCCGTCTTTGTATCTGGGTTCTTTAGCTCAGCCGCATGATTTTACAGTTCGCTTGTGTTCGCGTGTGTGTCTCAGCAGCGTGTTCCTTTTTATCTGAGCGGTGTTTCATAAGTGCACTGCAATTCGCGCACCCGTTCTCCCGCCGGAGCATTTAGGCTGTCGCCCTGCTCCCAATCCCACCCTCTTTTTGCTCCTTGTAATGAGGTGACTCTTAACTCTAAACACAGGCATGCGAGAAATGTAGTTTTCTTTATTTTTCTGTGAGAGAACATAATTTCTATTTTGATCATTTATTCAGAAGCCTAAAACCAAATCTCCACGGGCTGAGGGTAACCTCGTACTCCTTGGCTGGCGATGAGCCCAGACATGGGGAGGAGGGCTGGTCCTTGGCTCTCCTCGGGTGTCCACACGTCCGTCCCCTGCTTGCTGAACTTCCTGCGTCCCATCGCCACAGCTGGCCGTTTGTTCCCCATCCCGAGGCTTCCCCGGGACTATGAATATGGGTGTACAACTATCTCTTTGAGACCCCGCTTTTAATTCTTTTGGATATTTACCCAGAAGTGGAATTGCGGGATCATCTGGTGAATCTATTTTTAATTTTGGGGGGAACCGCCATACTCTTTTCTATAGCGATGGCACCGTTTTACGATCCCAACAGTGCGCAAGTTTCTCCACATCTTTGCCAGTTCTTCTTCTTCTTATTTTTTGAGGGTTTTGTTTATATTAGACACCCTAATGGGTATAAAGTGATACTTCACTGAGGTTTTGATTTGCATTTCCCTAATGACTGGTGGTTTTGATCATCTTTTGATGTGCTCTTTGGCCATTTGTATGACTCCGCAATATTTATGATCACCGCTGATGCTGTAGGAACCTCCAGTGCCTGTTTCCACCTGCATTTCAGCCTCTGCCACCTTCAGCGTGAATTCAAGTAATTGTGATGCAGCCGTGTGCCATGGGCCACCAGGGTTTCATCTTCTCTGGCAAAGAGATTCTCCTTGACTCTTCCAGTGTGTGAGCAGCCCAATCCCAGAATTCCATGTTCAGTGGTCCTGGGGCCACAATTACTGTATTAGTCATGGTCCTGCCTGTAAACAGATGGCACAGCCACACTGGGTTATTTGAGGAGTTTTAATAAAGGGAGTTGTTACAAAGGTGCTGGCAGGGTTTAGGGAAACCAGCAAAGGATGGTGAGGTGCACAGGGTTCTAGCAACGATGGGGATGCACCTAGAGCTGAAGGGACAAGGGGGGAGCAGTTATGGAATCCAGTTATGGAATCCAGCTGTACAGAGGGCACTGCCTGAAAGGAGCCGAGGCCTCTGTAGTGGGAAGCAGCCAACCCACAGCAGCCTCTCCGAGGGAAACCGAGTAAATGCCCGACTTCTCTCTCCCACCCCCTCTCCAGGTCCTGCTTCCACGGGGGCCTCCCCTAGGCCGACCCCCGACAGGAAGCCAGCGAGCCTGGGAAGCTGTCATGCCGTCTCATCTCTGAGGGCCAGGCGGCTTGAGGCCCATAAAGTGGAGAAGGATGGAGTGGAAATGGAAGGCCGATAGCGCCATCCTTATGATTATTTTGTATTACTTAAGATGCTTTTTGTAATAAAATACATGGCTGGCAGTGGCCAAACAATAGGGATTCACTTTTCTCACAAGAGTACACACAAGCAGAGATTTGGAGGTGTGCGATTCAGTGTTGGGGTACCTCGAGGTCAGAATCTCTGTCTTTCTTCTCCGGGTCTCAAGATGGCAGCCGAAGCGTCAAGCACCACATCCCCACAAGGCCGCCAAAGTGGGGTTCTCCTCACCCCTGTTTGTTTCCACTGGCTTATGTTAGTCAGAGGTCTCCCGGCTGAGAGCTGGGTGGGATGGTCCTCCGTGGGAACCCTCTGTGTGGACAAAAAGGAGGCGATGGCTTTAGGGAAGCAGCAAAGGCTATCGCTCTGTAGCAAATGGTCGCCCTGTTTCTGGGCAGCATTCCTCTCATGGTCTGCTTGAACGGGGCAGAGGTTGGGGCCGAAAGGCATTGCTCGAAGGAGAAACCATCTCAGCAAATACACGCAAGCCTCCTCGCAGACCAGGTGTAGACGTCCGTGGCCATTTCCCTCATCTGAAGTTGGCGGGGAGTTCGCGTGCACGGCGGACCCACAGAGCCAGCGACTTCGAGCCCTTCGTTTTCTGCTCTGGAAAAATCCTCGCGTCAAGGAGAATGCAAATGGCTTGGCTGCCTGCTTGAAACGAGTGAACGTTAATACTGCAATAAATTACCTTGGACTGGAATTTAAATACGGATCCCTTCTGCTCAAAGCCAAGGCTGACAATCAGCCAGGACAACCCTGGGTGACCACACAGCCTGTTAAAATATCAAAAAAGTTTCAGACCCCGTTACTAAATAGCTGCTGGCCCCGCCCTCTATGTCCCTCAAATTTGGCTGCCTCAGCCCTTCCCCACAGCCTGTCCCAGCCATGGCCACTGTTCACACTGGTCAGAAATGCTGGGTAATTAATTAAACATTTTGAATATCCCCCTGATGAGAACACAACTGTAAAACAAAACTAAATTTACAAAGAGAAAACTTCAAATCCAGTCAGGTTCAAATGAAGACCAGGGCCACTGTCCTGCTCACTCTGACCCCCATCTCCGTAGGTGACCATGGCCTACTGACCGCAGGGCCCCAGAGGTGTTGGAAGAAGATTCGATTCGCCTGGTGCGTTTTTTTTTTTTCCAAACTGTCTCATCAGTGAGGCCCACACTGGACTGTCCAGGGCAGTGTTCCCCATTCCAGTTCTGGGGATCACGGGACTTTAAGCATTATATTCTTATTTGTTTAGCATCTGTCTGTGTCCTTAGGGCCTGGTCCCCATGAGGGCAGGGGCGCGTGTGCTCTGGTCTTGTGAGTGACCTGGCATCCAGACCGGGGCCTGGCCCAGGGGAGAGAAGGAGCCTGTGCACAGATGCTGAGAAGTCATTCAGCCTCTACGTGGTTCAAAAGCATCACTGGTCCTTTTCTCATCGTTCTGTGACAATTACATTGTTTCTATTTCCTCAATGTGTAGAATCCTTTAATGGTGTAGAATCGAAGCCCCATTTTACAAGAAACAAAACCTTTACGCAATGACTAGTTTCTTAAATTGTGAAGTATCACAGAAAAAGAGAATTAAGGTGAGCCCAACAGTAGACATGGGGTGGCCTGTCAGCGTGTGTGCCAACCTGTTGGCAGCCGCCACGGGTGACCCCCTCGGGCCCACACATGCCCTCACACCCACTCTGAAGTTGCTTGGCTGGGCTGGTTTCGAGGCAACCCTCTAGATAATCCAGAATACCCTTATAATACTTCACTTTCCGAGGAGTAATACATTGAACATGCTCCTTGCTGAGAACCGGCAGCCTATCTTCATAGGGCTGGAGGCCTCCCAATAACGGCCAGCTGGGATTCTTTTAATTCTTCGATCCCATGGTGAAATCCCCTGGAATTAGGAGCTGAGGATCCTCCCTGTGGCACTGGGTATGGCGGAGCCCCCGTACCTGCTTCCTGGCAAAGACCGCACAGAGCTGGGCTCTGCGGGGCCTGGGCTCCCAGCCTGGGTGCTGGCCTTGCTGCAGTGCCCTTGGACTGCCTGGCATTGCCAAGTCTTCTGGATGACGTTGGACCAGGGCAGCTGCCCTTTTCTCAGGGGCTGGGGTGGCCCGGGCTAAGAGCCAGGCTGGGCTGTGAGAGGCGCTGGGCCCCCACTTATTGCTGAAGGTCCCTGAATAACAGGGAGGGTGGCTCTCAGGCTCCTCTGACAGGGCAGGGCCAGGGGCACTGGGCGGGCTTTTGGGGGGTTCCAGGGGCTATAATAGGGGCCCTCACGGAAGTCACCTCACATCTCCCTGACTGTAGCAACATGACCTTTCTCTGGTTCCTCTCCTGCTTCACCCTCGTGGGGGCCGCCTTCGGTGAGTGTCAGGGCAGCCAGGTCTGTGAGGAGGTGGGGAGGAGGTCCCTGAGCCCCCAGTGGCCCTGCAGCCAGGCCTCACCAGAGGGGCTCTGTCTGAAGTGGGCCCCGGGGCCTGGCCAAAAGGAAGCTCTGAGGCCCCTTCCCGGTACCCACAGGTCTCGTGTCCAGACAGGCAAGCTGAGGCTGCAGGGAGGAGAGGGGTCCTTCGAGAGCTTTCTGAGCCTCGTGCACTGCGCCAGGCGGGTGGAAAGTGGAAAAGACCAGTCTGAGCCCGGCTGAGGCCTGAGGCCCCAGAAGCGGCCCAGGAAAGGTGCTGTGGGCAGAGTGTGGTCGCAGACACCTCCCAAGGCCTCCTACCCGAATGTTTTATTTTGTGCCGGGTACTTGCTAAAGTTTTATTTTCTATTTAAAAAAAGAAGAATTGTAACAAATACAGAAAATTATACAACTCAGTGATCATCAGGGTTTAACAAATGTTACATTTTTGCAGATTTGCTTGAGGTATTTCTTTTAAATCAAAATAGATTCAACTAAAGCTCCCCCCTGCCCTCCTCCTTCTTCCCCTTAGAAGGTGACCTCTCTTCTGAACTTGCCGTGTATCATTTCTGTGCAAGGTTTTTTGTTATTTTTGGATTTTTTTAAACCAATTTACTACATATTTATAACTCCATAAACAATGTATAACCCTTGTAAAAGCTTACATAAACAGCATGATATTGTTTGCCTTTTCCCACCCACACCATGTTTTAGATTTATCCCCATCGATGACCCAGCCCATTTAACAAGTACTCAGCTGTGTAAATACATGACAGTTCAGTTCTAATCTTTTTTGCTATTACAAGAAAATAGGTCATTATGATGACGTACGTTTTGGTGATAATCTTCGTGAGTGGCTGGTCCCTCTCCCTGTTCCCAGGAGCAGGAAGGGCAGGTGGCCAGGCCTGTGTGACCCTCGAGGCAGCCTGGCTGGTCACGGGGCCTGGACAAGCCTGACTTTCCTTCCTTGTCCCACTGTGACACCCGAGCACAGGGGGCTGAGAATTCCTCTGTCCTGACCCACTTAATGCATCACGGACACATGAAATACACATCCTTTCTCATTCTTCTGTGACCGTTTGAGTCCCTTGTTTTCCGTTTTCTCAGTGTGTCCTTTCATGCTGTGGAATCGAAGTTTTCATTTACTAACTAATTAAGACACTACAACCTTGCACAAAGAATAGTTCCTGAAATCTCCGGAGCAGAGAATCCAGCACGGGCCCAGCTGTCACACTCCCCTCGCTGGTGTCATGAGGTCCGGATTCCCCGTGCACTTGGCCTATCAGATTTTAATTCCGCACGCCCCTCACCCCACCAACCTGACGGGTGAGCTTTGGCCTGTGACTTAGCATCCTTTGCTCCCCGGTTTACTGAGAAAAATAAGCAATGGAGCTTCAGCGATTGGTCTGAGAGGACTCAAGCCAGGCAGTCTGATTTCTGCATTTTTGGGCAGGACGACCCTCTGCATCCTTGGAAGGGTGACGGGTCAGCAGGCTGCGTGGAGGGGAGATCCCTGAGCCGAAGGTTGGAGGGTGCCTGGAGGAGGTTCTGAGAGGAGCAGTGGGTGTGGCAGTGGGGTCCTGTGCTGGCCTGGGCGGGCTGAGGGGGAAATCGAGATTTCTGCAGATGCCTCCTGCCTCAGCCCTTCTTCCTGCCCGACTCCCCAGGCTGCGGGGTCCCCGCCATCCAACCTGTGCTGAGTGGCCTGTCCAGGATCGTCAATGGGGAGGACGCCATCCCCGGCTCCTGGCCCTGGCAGGTGTCCCTGCAGGTGAGGGGGTATTCTGCACGAGTCGGGGACACACTGGGTGGTGGGCCCGCTGGGAGCTGCCAGTGTCCAGCCAGCACTAACCCTGCCATGTTCCCCCAGGACAGCACCGGCTTCCACTTCTGTGGGGGCTCCCTCATCAGCGAGGACTGGGTGGTGACCGCTGCCCACTGCGGGGTCAGGTGAGGGCCCGGGCAGGCTCAGGGCTCTGCTTCCAGCTCCAGTTTGGGCGGGCAAAGGGACCAGGGCATGTTCTAGGTCCTTAAAGCCCCACGTGCTTCCCATAGGACCTCCCACCTGGTCGTAGCCGGGGAGTTTGACCAGGGCTCAGATGAGGAGAATGTCCAGGTCCTGAAGATCGCCAAGGTACGTCCAGGCCCTGCCGCACTGGCCGGGGAAGCTCGGCCGAGGGGCTGGGACAGGGGCAGGAGGGAGGGGAGCCTGCAGACCCGGCACTGGGCCTCAGAATGCTCGCGGCCGGTCAGGGTCTCCTCACCCTGAATGGGTCATCGGCAGAGGAGTTTCTCTCCTTGACAGCTGCGGGTCGCTGATTTATGCCAGGGCCTCACTTTGCAGTTCTGGCCTCGCCCCACAGGTTTTCAAGAACCCCAAGTTCAACCTGCTCACCGTCCGCAACGACATCACCCTGCTGAAGCTGGCCACGCCCGCCCGCTTCTCTAAGACCGTGTCCGCCGTGTGCCTGCCTGACGCTGACGACGACTTCCCCGCCGGGTCGCTGTGCGCCACCACTGGCTGGGGCAGGACCAAGTACAATGGTGAGCGTCATGTGGCCTTTCCACCCACGAGCCGAGTGCGGGGTTGGGGCTGCCTGAGCAGCAGGCGTCTCCAGCTGGGACCCACAGGTCTCTTTTTAAATTTTGTCTAAGCTCCAATAGTCATAAATCTTCCCATTTCTTTATTTAAATTCTGCTAACTAAAAACCTACAAAACAGGAATAAAATACGGTTTAACGTACACTCGAACAGCAAGCTGCTGAAGAAACACTTAAGAACCAGCAAGTACCGCCCTCAGCACCCTGCACCCAGCTCGACAGCGTCCCATCTCCAGCCAGGACTTCTCTGCGATGTGGGGAGGGCGGGTGCGTGCAGCTCGCGTGAAGTCTGGGCGGAGAGTCAAAGGTCCAGGTCTGGTTTGGGGCCCTGAGAGTCCAGCCTCATCTTACCTTCCCTGGCTGCTGGCTCTGCCCGATTTTCCTCCTGCCGTGTCCCAAGTTCTGCCCAGGCCACAGCTTGCCTGGCTGGTCTTTAAACAGGACAGAAGCAGCCAGGAAAGGGCAGCAGGGGGAGGCTGCGCCCTCAACGCTGCCAAGAGTGGCGGGTCCCCTCCAGTGTCTCCAGTCAGAACGATGTCACCCCCTTCTCTGGAATGGGGACACGGCCCCTCCACCCACCACACGGTGGCTGGCAGGACCCACACTGTGCCCGGACCTGGCAGGGCGGGCTTTGTTTGAACCACTGTGCTTGAACCGATGTCACCACTGCCTGGTGTGGCACCGGGAAGGAACCTTGTCCCACAGATCTGGTAGGATCTGAGGGAAGGCGAGGAGCTCTATATCCATGTCCGTCGTGACGGCGAAGGATGAGGACCACGCGGGGCCAGGGCGGGGCCAGGGCAGGGAAGCCCCTGGTCTCTCCCATGCAGGGTAGGCCGGCGGGTGAGGAGCACTGACCCCACCCCTCTGTCCCTCCAGCCAACAAGACCCCCGACAAGCTGCAGCAGGCGGCCCTGCCCCTCCTGTCCAACGCCGAATGCAAGACGTTCTGGGGCAGCAAGATCAGCGACGTGATGGTCTGCGCCGGCGCCAGCGGCGTCTCCTCTTGCAAGGTGTGGTCTCTCTCCGGCCGCCCTGCCACCCTCACTGACCTCGGCCCACCCGGGCCAGGCCAGGAGGCCCGCTCCTCTCTGTCACCGTCTGCTTAACCTCACTCCTTGCTCGCTGCCCCCGCGAAAGCCAGGACCAGCACTAGCAGATGCCTCGTGAGGGCCGGATGTGGCGCGGGGCTTCCCAGGGGTGTTTAATCTGTCACCGACCCTGTGAGCTGGACGTTTGCAGCCCATTTTACTCATGATGGCCGGGCTGAGAGCGTAAGCCACCTGCCCCAGGCCCTCTCGGAGCAGGTGGCAGAGACGGGGCTGCCACATAGCCCAGAACCACGTATCTCATGCACGGCCACTGAGCCCGCACTTGTCACTTCTCCGCACGCCCCCTGGACTCGGCCGGGTCGGGGCACACTAGGGCCCTAGCAACCTCTTTCATCTTTTTCCTCTTGCAGGGTGACTCTGGCGGCCCCCTGGTCTGCCGGAAGGACGGATCCTGGACCCTGGTGGGCATCGTGTCCTGGGGCAGTAGCACCTGCTCCACCTCCACACCTGGAGTGTACGCCCGCGTCACGGAGCTCATACCCTGGGTCCAGAAGATCCTGGCTGCTAACTGAACCTGTGGTCCCTACCGTCCCAACTTTGAGTGTTCCCATTAAAGGCATCGCTACAGAAACACTGACTGCACGTTTTTGTGTGGGGGAGGTGGGGGGTTGGGTTGGGGGTGTGTGTGCGCACGCGCGCGGGCTTGGCCCATGGGGATGCGGGGCTGCAGTTTCCATGTTAGCCACCAGGGGGCAATGTGACCACTCTGTCTCCAGGGGAACAGGTATTCCCCGCAACCCCCGTGTCCTCAGGAAGCTGTCTTTTATCTCAGCTTTCCCGCTCAGGACTTCCCCTTGGGGTAGAATCCATGTCCTATTTGCTTGGGCCAGCTTTGGCCCATGGAGCTTTCTAGAAGGCAGGAGTCCCTGGCCTTGCTATGCAGTCCATAGCCCTTAAGGGTTGGCACTGAGACCAAGATAGCGTAGTCATGTATTTTTCTCCCTCCACCACATGCTCCAGGCACCTCTGCCTTTAGCTCCCCACACCCAGTGCCATGGAGCGAGCATCCTATCTCCACCTTTCTCTGCCTCAGACCCCAGGACCCCGGACACATGGTACACGCGCAAAACAGCATAGCTTGGGACATGTCAATCCAGACCCTGAGGCTGGCACCACTGTCCTTTCAGCTACCGCCTTGTCCCCTGTGTTTTCTGAGATGAGTCAGTTACATCTGGAGGCTTGATCAGACTCAGGTTCAATCTGTTCCACCAGACTGTAGGTGGAGCTGTGTTCTTCATCAGGAGCTGTCAGGACTGGCTGGCTCTTTTTCTGAGGTCAGGTGATTTTGATGCTCATGCCTGGATGCATCAGTTCTTGGAGGGCTTGCAAAATGGTGGTCACTTAATTTTAACATTGCTTTTTCATGTATCATCTGGAATACTTTTAGAGAGATAATTCTCTATCTATCATTCAATTACCCAGTGGTACTGTTCATGCAGAGAGTATATGCTTCTTTTTCTTTTACAGGTTTTTAAAAATGTTTTCTTCGTTTACCGATTTTTTAAAATAACGAATTTGTTCTCTATCCTTTCCCAAAGGTGACCCTATTAACTTCATTTTTGTTTTTGAGAATCATTAGGTACTCATGGATTTAAATATATTTGAGGGTTTTGATCCATTGTAATTATTTTTCTTATTGAAGCTCCAATATGTGAATTTCTGCTGAAGCAACCGAGGCCCTCGGAATTCTCATTATTTTCGCCTATGAGTGCATATTCCCACAGAGGCATTGAGTACTAAGTCCTGCAACACACATGGAGAGAGGTCAGAGTCCCTAGCGGCTGTCAGTCCCTTGAGCTCAGGCGTGGGAGGCAGTGGAAGAGGTCTAGGTACCAGAAGATTACAGCTATTCACTGCCAGTCCCACCAAGAAACTGCCCTGGGCCCCATTTCCTGCTCAGCAGCACCCGGAAGGGGTGTGTATGTGTGTGGGAGGGTGTTGGGATGGGGCCACGGAGGTGGTCTTCCTGTCCTCCTTGGCTTCTCACACGCACAGAGCTTCTGCACCCCCTGTTTATTTCGAGGACACCTGTACTAGCTAGCATAGATGGGCCTGGCGCAGGCTCCCATTTCCCCAAAGCACTGGAGCTGGGAGAGAAGCAGACAGAATTCTCACGGTTCATTTCCTACTCTCCTCCCACAGCTGAGCCCACAGCGATGACCACACACAACTCCAGCTCAAATGCCCCTCTCCTCTCTCCTCTCCCAGGTCTTTCTCCTAGTTTTCTTTGTATCTTGGTGTTTTTCTTTAGGGTTCCTTCGAGATGATCCATCTTGGACGAGGCAGCCTCCTGGAGTCTGAAACTTCAGTCCTGAGATAAGGTTGCCACCTGGTGGTCAATGTGAAGACCACATGGCTATGCCTGGCCTCTGGCTTCTAACCCGGTGCTGTGCACCAAAGAAACGTGAGCCAAATAAGTGATTTTAAATTATCTGGTAGCCTGACTAAGAAAGTCAAAGGAAATAGGTGATTGAATTTTACTAATACACTGTTTTTAATTCATTCAATATATCCACATATTATCATTTCAGCTTGTAATCGACGTTTTAAAATTATTAATGGTATATTTTACATTCTTTTTCTCATGCCGGTCTTTGAAATCCAAAGTGTAATTTGCACTTCTAACACATCTCAGTTATGATGATAATTTTTCATCAGGAGTAGTTTAGCTGCATTTAAATTTCATAAAAATTACAGTTGAAAAAGTAGACATACCCAAGTTATTCCAAATATTTTGAATTAGGTGTTATACTGAAAAGGACAGTTAAGCACCAAACACGCTTCCCCCACAGCCGCCCCCAGGGAAGGGTCTGTATATTCTTGTTCCGTTAGACCTTGTTTGACACGATGCACCTTTTCTCCCCACCTTTTCTCTGTCTGTAGGTGAACTTGCTTCCTACTTAACTGAAACATCTGAATCAATCAGAAGAGTTAGTCACCGTGTACAGCCAGAGAAGGCCACACCATTCAACAGTCACTTCTCACCCGGCGTCTGCACCCAGTCTATTGGGCACCATGATGGGCTGTGATGAGCCCTGCCAGGAATGACTCGTACCCCAGCATTGCCAGCAGACAGCCCCCATGCTGTGCCTCCTCCGCTCTTCAAATTTCCTCAGCTGAAGAGAATCGTCTTGATCAGGGTCATGCCTCTTTTCTGGGCGGTCCACATGGCTGATTGGGCAGTGAGGTTTTTAAAGCCCCAGTTTCTTAGCCCAAACTTGGGATAATGAAGAGGTTGTTTTTCCCTCTGCTTGACCCTGCGTCCATCTCTTGGGGCTTCTCCGATAAACTTCCCCCATGCTAGTTGGGATTCTGGAGTTGGAGCACTGACTGCTGGCTGGCTGGCAACGAGGACCCCTTCACTGTTGGTACAGGGAACGTGGACCTTGGCACAAGGTAACGATGGAATTGTTAAAACTTCTGCCACTGACTTGACAAACTGGGGTGGTATTCTGGTGGAAAAGAACTCACTAGTGGGTTCCAGATATCGGGAGGTTGAGAAATATGGAGGGAGAAATTATAAGGATGGTGAAGTGGTGCAGCTGTTGCTAAGCACGGTCAAGTCTTTGGAAAAAGAAAAAGCTGAGAATGATTCACAGGCAAGTGAAAGCTGGCTGTGGAAGCCGGGGAGCTGCCCACAGAGAGGCTCTTGCCTCCTGCGGTCGCAGGCACCGAAGACTGGTCCAGGACCGAGTCCCAGAGCAGCCAAGGTCCAAAGGTTAAACCCTCACCCTAGACAGGTCTGTTAGGACAAGGTCAGAGTCCTGCAGGACAATGACACCCATGATGTCTGCTCCTGGCCATGATGGTGTGTGGGGCCTGGGAAGAGAGCAGAGACTCCTTCCCCAGGGAGCTGCAGGACCCAGGCAGCAGGTGCTGGCCGGGGCCAGGAGAGGATGATGGGGGCTGGACCTCGAGAGTGCTTGATCACGGTTGGGGCAGAACCTAAAATGGATATGGGAGAGTGTACTGATTTGGGAGCACACTCACTCAGGATGGAGGTTTTAATGCCCTTGCCAGACCGCCGAGCCCACATGCTGCCATGAGGGCTCTCAGAAGCTTGGAAGTGGCCCTGGAGCCCACTGAGTGAGGTGGAAATGCCAGCATCGCCGTGTCAGGTGGTGGAAGAAGGGATCAAAGGGCTTGGCCAGGGGCGGGGTAGAGCGGGCGCGAGGCGCTAGATGAGGAAGAATGCCAATGGGTGGCTTTCGCAGGAAGGCCTGGAAGACTGCACCCATCTGCCAGAGCAAGAGGGAAGGAGCTGATTGGGGGGGCCCAGTGGCGACGTTCATCAGAGGTGCCCACTAGACTGAGCCCAAGCAAGTGGTAGGAGGCACTGCAGGACTGAGGCTGATGGTGATGTGCCGGAGCCCGGGATAACAGGGGCCAGGTGGCTGTAGTTTCCATCATGAGTGGCAGCTGGGGTCCTGCCTGGTGAAAAGAACCTGGCAGCCTTGGGTTCAAGGACCCCTCGAAGAGGCTCTGCTCGGTCTATACAATGAGAAGAGATCGAGGTCAGGCGATGGGCCGGCTAAGTTGCCTCAGTCAAAAACCTGGCACTGGGCAGCACCTCGAATTTGTATCAGGCCTTTTTGGCCTCAACCAGCGTGAGATGTTCCCTCCTCCTCGTTCCCTCCTCTCCACTCCCATGTGGCACCTGGGATCGCATTAGAAACTAATTGCACTCCACTGGACTCACCTGTGTCCTTGATCATCCTAAGAATGGTATGCAAAGCGGGAGAAAGAAAAACAAATGGTCAGTTATCTGAGTCTATCAGAAATCTCTCAAACAAAGGAAGCTTTTGGGGTGGGGAGGGTGGCCTGGTTCTTCATCTCTGTGAGGTAGCCATCGTTGAAGTGGACACCTCAGCAATCAGAAGCCTAAGCCAGGCACTCACAACAAAACCAACTGTCAGCTGCTTACACTACAGTCCACCCTGTGACACAAGGCAGTGGACAGGACGTTGGCAGCCTGGGTTGCGGATATGTTAAAAGTCTGGGATAGGGGAGTTGTAACCAAGCAAGGACACATCTAAAGAATGTAGTTGCAAATCCTATGATAATCATACAGGCAATAGTCAAATTCAGTCCATAGCCATCGTCACAAGCTTACAGGATGTCCAGGATGTCACAAAACAGGTCAGTGATCTTGGGACCTAGGAATCTCTTCAAAGATTCGGGTAATATTGTGGAATATTTTAACATCTTGGGCCATCGGGACAAGTGGCTAGGTTTCCACAAGGTGATATGTTCTCTGGACTAGTGGCCACCCAGGCAGTGGGCGATCCTCCCATGTGACTACCTCATCGGGGTGTTGGTCATGGGCTGGAGGAGGCCAGCCTGAGTGACCTTGCAACAGATCAGGTAGTTGTCCTTTTATTCCCAGAGGAGCTCCTCCAAAACACACAGATTCTGGGCACGTTTATATCACAGGCGAAGGGAGGTCTTACAGATGATATTTAGGCACCCCTGGGACTGACCACGAGGGCAGGACAAATTGTGGGAGCACAGTCCCTGTCACCAGGTGGGTTTTATGCGCAGGCAATTATAGGGCCAGTTAGCTTGAAGCACAGAAGTCTGATGTACGGAAGTCTGGGGCTGAGTGTCGTTTAGACATCACTTCCAGAGGGCCCTTTGCTGCCCAGACTCAGTGGCATGCTGGCCTGAGCTTTTCCAATAGAATTCTCCAACTTTCTACGCTTTTTCATCCTATGATGCAATTATGAGTTGGAGCGGCATTATTCCAGCATTGGATCTGTGTGATGGTTAGGCCCAAGGGCCCTACAAAGCCCTAAGAATAGCCACAGCCCCACAGAGCACTGACATTTGATGAGCTTGAGTCAGGTTCTTCTGGCTGAGCTATTTGCATATTGACTAATAGCTGAGTGCAGTTGCTCTCTCGCTGAGAAAGTTGTGGGTCATGTTAACCTAAAAATAAAAAGCCAAAGTGAGAGGTAACAAGCCTCTCAAAGAATCAGAGAATAATTATTGGGGAAGCACTGAATCAGGCAGAACCCCAGATAATGTTCCGATTATGGAGCGAAAACATGGGTTTTTATGAGAAGGGGGAAGGAAACAATTACATGAGTAGGAGGAAGAAATTTCTGTTGTTGCTAATGATCTATGGTATTCTCGGGTCGGACACCTCAGTCCTTGTGGTCACGAGGTCCGCATTCCTCTTAGGGACTGCACGGGGTCATTTGGAAGGCAGCACGGGGTCATTTGGAAGGCAGCACTGGGCTGACACGATGCAAAGTTTATTTTGCCCGAGTCAAACATTCCAAAGGTTCAAGACGCAAGATGTGCAAGGCCTTTCCTCTGGGATGGCGGCTCTGGTCCGTTCTGAAATGGCTTCATCGATACCATTTTGCTCAGGCCACCACGTGTAGCTTTCTTGCCATAGTCTTGTTAAGGGTGGAAAATTTTCAAGTGAGCCAACTAGCTAAGCCAGCTACAGGGAAGAAATATCTTTAGATATCAGAAGTTGTCCTACTTGTTTGTGTGTGGTTTAGGAAGTGTATTGTATAAAATATGTAGATGGCCAATGTCTGCTTCTGTAATCCATTTACTTGTTAATTAAGGGTGTTGTTCCGGGCAAAGATATGCTAACAGCCAACTTCCACTTCTGTAATCTGCTGGCTTGTTCAGGAGACCACCAGGATATGGTCTTGAGCTTTTATCAGCTGCCTGTTCTGAAAGCTCGGGGCTGATCTCCTCTAGCCCTGCGTGGTAGAGAGTCAGTCGCCGGCCGGCTAATAAAGGCTCATAATTAATCTCAATTGGCTCCGTGGGTCTCAGAATCGTTCGCACCATAACAGTCTCATCTCCAAGCGTGGCTTGCATCTACCAAGTAGAGGGTTTCTTTTTCTCTTGACACCCAAACTGTGCCACCCACACTGTCCTGAGGCGACGATTTCTACTTTCTGTAAATTAGTAGGGGAATTTAGTTTCATGAGCTAGCTATCCCTTGTAGCCACTCTATTCCGGGAGAGAGGTCAGCATGGAAGTGGCACCTTTTGGAGAGTCCTCGGCGGTGTCATGGTTTCTGAGGAAGTTATCTCGAGCTAACTTGATGGGCTTTTGGCCTGAGGGGCGGGCATTCCGTGACTAGGGGGTCATATTGGACTATTTGCCCTTCATCAAGTCACCAGTGTGAGCAGATGGTGAAGTGCTGGAAAAATCATAGCAAGAAGGTGCATGTGAAGTCAGGAAAAAATAAAAAGTATGTGGTTTTGGAGGGGAAAAGCTTGAGGATGGTCAGAGATGACCCAAAGTGGAATTTGGGGGGATGCATCATAATCGGGATGTGGGGCTGGGGCAAGAGTTCGATCCATTCGGGGGACCATTTGCCTGGAAGTGACTTAAGGAGAGTCTCTCTGAGGAGGCTGTTCTGACACTGGGCGAGGCCAGCCCTGGGCAGGGGGAACCCGGATGGAGCTTCCAAAGGATGTTGTGTCACGGAGCCCACTGCTGAGTCTCCTGAGGGTGGGTACCATGGTCAGAGTCCATAATGTCCAGCGATACAAAGGGGATCAGAGTCAGTGTTGTAAGGAAAGAGACAACCTGTTTTGAGGAGAAATTCCAGGTGGGAGTTGCCGAGAGGAGTCCCATGTATCGATGATTGTGACAGCAAATCTGGAAGCCCCAGCAGAAGGGGGGCAGCGGGACAAGGAAATCAACCTGCCAGGACGGTCGGTCTCCCCGGGGACTGTGTCCCCATATGGATCTTCGTCACTGTTTGATTTGGGAGCAGAGAATGTACTTGTTTACCACAACCTTGGCTGCTGCCCACATTGCTGAAGCATGAGATAGAAGGTCAAAGGGGTGGGGAGCATGGCATGGGGAATACAGTCAGCAGTAATGAAATGGCTCGGCGGAGAGCCAGAGGAGAGAAAGAGTAATCAGGGGGAGCGTTTCATAAACTACATAAATGTCTAACCATTGTACTGTATACTGAAACATAATAAAATTAAATTTTATTATGCCTGTTCATCTGACAGCTGGTCCTAAGCAGCGCCCAGGGTAGTCAGAGGAGGAAGAATTGAGAGTCTCTCTATCACTTCCTCAAGGTTCAAGGGCAAGTGGCTGAGCATGAGGAACTCACGTCCTTCAGTGGTCTGAAAGGCCTTTGACATCAGGGTTAGACCTTTCTTGGAGGTACTGTTCCCATTTACCAAGGAGACATCAGGGGCCCAGCAGAGCTGCTGGGAGGCGTTTCCAGCCTAGGACATTATAGGAACTTGGGCAGGAATAGTAACAGGCGAGGGGGCCAGTTAGGACCTTGGTTTTCGAAAGGACCTGTTGGCAGGGAGAGAATCCCCCTTCGCCTTTCTTAAATCCTTACGTCTGGACTACAATAAAATTGACACAAAACCGGATTCACAGGAGAAAGAAATTTTAAATATGTGTGCATGGGAGATCATAGATACATTCAGAGAAATGATGAAACAGCCAGTGTTTTATATATATTTTTTAGGCAAAGAAAATATAAATTTGAAGAATTGACAGGACAAAAAAAAAAAATCCTTAGTATTCATTAGGAACCTAAGCAAGGCTTGGGTATTTATTAGTGAGAAATCTAAAGAAAGTTGGGGTTTGGGTGGGTTTGATTATGTGGGCTCTTGGGCCCTGGATCTCTTAGCTGAAGTGATAAGTTTTTCTCTCTCGTCCCTCCCGGAGCAGATTGATTTCTGGAATCCAAGAAGACATAGGGTCACGGTGACCTGCTGGCACCAGCTGCTTGTCAGGTAAATTTAACTCAGAGTAATCGGTATACCACATTCAGGGGCAGCCTGCCCTGGATCTCAAGCCCAGTAGGAGGCCAAAAGCTGGCTCTCAAAGAGTAGATCCAGCCAGCTGCTGACAGGAGTAGCTGCTCGGTCTGAAACCACAGACTCATGTTTTACCCAGAGGCTCCAGGAAGCATTGTCGGATGTGGCCGAGGACTCCACCTGGAACGTGGGGTCAGGAAGTCTAAACTTCTCCAGTGTCCTGTTGGGCTGCACCCCAAGGAGAGGTGGCAGGCTTGATGTGGCTGTGTGTACAAGACAAAGAATGAGTACCCATGATGGATGTGTCATCTCCAGAACATGAGAAGACCTAGTATGTGTCATGCCTGTCTGAGTGTAGTGAGTGGTTTAAAGGTCATTGGTATTTGACTGTTGGGGGAGTTTTCCACACGTAGATGCCCAAAACTTGAGGAGAGGCTGGGCCTTGGATCTTGTGAGGGGACGACTGACCAGTCATGTTGGAATAAGTGGTCTGTGAGGGGTGCCAACCTGCCTGCACCATTTCCTCAGGGGGACCCCTCAGCATACTGTCATTGATACAACGCCCAAAATGGTACTTTTCCAGTTGTACAGTACCTTAATCGTGGAGGCAGAGTTCATGTGCAATTGTACATGAACTGTTTATTCTGTTGGGAGTCAAGGCCATGTGTATTGCACCCCTTCAAAAGTGAAAGCAAACTGGGTCTGGGATCCCTCCGTGATCAGAACAGGTTGGTGACTGTGAAGGCGGCTTTCTGGGCCCATTGTATGTCCTCAGCCAGCTCTATAATATGAGGAACTGGAGCCTTAATGGGGGAACCTGAGCACTGTCATTTCCGTGGTCAATGGCGAGGCATCTTTCACTAACTAGTGGCCGGGGACACTGAAAGGGGAGATTGTGAGCTCAGGGGCCCCTGTCTCACATCTTTAATGACAGGGCTAGGCTTTAGGCGCCCTGTTTATGTTAAGAAGTGTTTACCATCTTGATGGGATAGGAAGAGTCACCAGTATCTATTTGCAAGTCCCACCAGGAAGGCCAAGAGCCTGGACTTCTTTGGGGAGCGGGAGCGGGGGCGGGGGAGCTGTTTGAAGTGAATGGTTCCAATAATACAAACAAACGAGTTTGTAACCTTTGTTTACCAGCCATGCCCTGTAGGAGGAGAGAATTTAGAGGGATTGCCTGGAATGACAGTGACATGAGCCCTGTTTTTAATAGTGCTAAAAAAAGACTGTGCATTTTTATTGCCTCTGTGGCCCACCAAAGTGCTATAGGGGGGATTGTCCCTAGGAGGTGGGACAAGTCCTAGGGAGCCACCAAATTCCTAGGATAGGGCCTTACGAGGCTGCCAGTCCTGGAGGTTAAGGAAGGGGGCAGAGAGAGTAGCAGGGACGGGCTTGGGGGCAGAGGGCAATTGTGTGGCAGGAGGGTGGATAGCGGAGGAGGCTGCAGCGGGGCAAATACTGGTTTCAGGGCCTAGAGTTTCAAGACTGGCTGTCAAGTGGCCAGGAACACCAAGTGTTTGTAACTCCTGGGAGAGGCTTGCCTGTATAGTTCCTTAAGGAGCATATCAGATGGGGGGCTTACTGGGAGGGAGTGGGGAACCTCTTCCGTGAGGGACGCTTGTTCCAGGCAGACCCTTCGTGGCAGCGGGAGCAGAAGGCAGGAGTCTGAAGTGTCTGGGCATCTGGGGGGGGGG
Organism: Pteropus alecto; assembly: GCF_000325575.1. Classification (NCBI taxonomy): domain Eukaryota; kingdom Metazoa; phylum Chordata; class Mammalia; order Chiroptera; family Pteropodidae; genus Pteropus; species Pteropus alecto. The sequence goes on from NW_006433950.1 coordinate 8,503,369, forward strand.
CGGTCTTCTCCATGTCTGGCCTCCATGTTGGTTCCCTCCAGTCCTTTTTGGATGGTTTTGGTATCAATAAAATGTAGTCACGATGCCCTGGAATTAGGGGGAGCAGCCTTATAAAGAATCTTCTGGATTCAGGCTCAAATGGGGCATTTTCAGGGTTAGAAATGAAGGTCATTTGAGTCACTCTGGTTACGGAAATGATAAACCCATTTGTGATAATGCGATTTATAAGAAATTGTATTTGGTCTTCATCCTCGTTTCTGGCAGTTTCTGGCATGCTTCTTAAACCCTTGGAATTTCCTAAGTGATGTGAGCCATAAAGATGTCTTGTTATGTTGATGAAGTAGCTTTTGGAACTCACCAGAGATTGGGGGCTGGTTACCAGGGGAGCCAACCATGTGATGAGAGGGTTGGAGGGTTCAGTTTACCCCCAACCTCGAGGGAAGGGAGAGGTCTGGAGACTAAGTTCAATCACCAACAGACAATGATTTACTCAATCTTGCTCACGTAACAAAGCCTCCATAAAAACTCAAAAGGACGAGGTTCAGAGAGCTGCCACGTTGGTGACCACGTGCAGATCTAGGGAAAGTGGTATCCTGTAGAGGGCAGGAAGCTC
>NW_006433950.1:8503997-8517233 GCF_000325575.1 Pteropus alecto
ACACCTTTCTTTATGAATCTCTTCTATCTGTCTGTTCCTGAGTTATATCCTTTTATAATATAGTGTAGAATAGAATAGAATAGAATAGAATAGAATAGAATAGAATAGAATATACAACATAACAATATAGTGTGTAATCAGGTTTCCTGAGTTCTGTGAGCCGTCCTAGCAAATTAGTTAAACCCAAGGAGAAGGCCCTGGGAACAGATTTAGTCAATCAGAAGCACGGGTAACAACCTGGACTTGTGACTGGCTTCTAGTGCGGGGGAGGGTGCAGTCTTGTAGGACTGAACTCTAACCCATTTCGTGTTTGCCCCGAGATTATTCACCAGCAGTGCATGTAGCTGCAGCATTTACCCTGAGATAACTTGTGGATTACAGTTCTAACTTTACCCCCAAAGTTTGCCGTGAAATATCTTTTTTATTATTTTTCCATCGCTCTAGTATATTGATAGTCCTTGGAGACAAATGACATCATTCCATTTATAGCATTCTGTTTTTTAGCAGTGGCATGTCCATTTCCAAAATATAGTAATTCTTGATTGCTGAAAATACCAATTCCTAGAAAACGTAGCATCCCTATGCATGATGTTAAATTGATGCTGGCAGTGAGCTGTCCTTTTTTTTTTCCTAAATGGCAAAAGGGTTAAGCCAGGGGTCCCTAGCCCCCGGGCCACAGACCGGTACCAGTCCGTGGCCTGTTAGGAACCGGGCCGCACAGCAGGAGGTGAGCGGCGGGCGAGCGGGCGAAGCTTCGTCTGTATTTGCGGCTGCTCCCCAGCACCAGCATCACCGCCTCAGCCCCACCTCAGAGCATCAGGCATTAGTTGCTCATAGGAGCACCAGTCGCTGGTGCCAGAAAGGTTGGGGACCACTGGGTCAAACTATGGAATCTGATATCACTTTCCTTCCCAAGGGCTTTCCCACTCGACCTCTCTGGGTGGGGGGCGTCTGCCTCCACTGGTGCGTTCCTCACTAAAGGGTCTTTGGGAAAGCCCTTGGCCGCCAGGGCGTAAACCAGGCCCTCGGCACGTTGGTGTGCCCCGGCACTGAGCAGCTCCCAGGAAGCATCCAGAGGAGTTTTGCGTTTGTCAAGGACGCGGTGCACGTCCTCAGGGTTCTTAGGAGGTGCTGGCACCAGATTTTCAGGACAGTTATATTTTTGTCCATTGATAGGACCCACAATATCCTCCTATCAGTCAGGAGATGAAGAGCCACAGTGGCCTCGGCTGCATTGCCCCTGTCTCGGTGCTGTTGGTTCCGGTCACAAGGCTATTTGACTAGCCTGGGTTAGGACTCGTGGTCCAGGCATGACCTGTCGACTCGGTGGTCGAAGATGGAGGTGTCCTGTCCTCCTTCCCTATCCGAGCATCCTTTCCTCGTGCCTTTAGGCCAGAGCCTCTCTTTGGGTGGTGACAGCAGCCTTATCCTCCAGTCTAACCTCCTGAGCACTCCTTGGCCTTGAGGTATGAGGTCCCTCTTGTGCATGTCAATTAAGGCCTTTACAATTAGCAGCCTAAACATCTTGTTAGACCATATGGCCTTGATCACCCTGTTCTGGGAAGATCGTTGGATTATTATGGCACCAGTGACATTCGGGGATGGATACCATAGGCAACACATGACAGAGCAACATGCGAAAGCACAGCAGAGCCATAGCCGTCCAGCTGCGTTCCCTTCCCAGCTGGGGCTACCTACCGGCGTTGGTCAGTAAGCCAGCCGCGGCTACGTCAATCGTGTTCTGGTTGCAGCCTGTTGACAGTGATGCTATCAGCTAGAAATGCTTGGGGGCACTCACGCAGGGAGCCAGACAGACATTTCAGAACCAATCTCACGGCTGGACTGGTCCTTGTGGTCCTTGTGATGACTGCAAGATGTCTTCCGCAATAACCATCAGTAAGCTTTGAAAAATAAATAAGGTTTATTACTCAAATTTCTGGAAGGTACACTGCAGGCTTGGGGCCACGCAGCAAAGTTGTGGGTAGACAGTGTGGACTCGGGGTTCTGCTTTTATTGGAGTCGAGAGTAGAGGTCTATGGTTTTGAGGGGTCATTCTTTTTTTGGTGAACTTTAAAAAGAGCAGGAATTACAGCATGATAAAGGAAAAACAAGCAGTCAAACGAAGACCTCTAAAACAAAAGAAACGTGTGTGCGTGTGCATGTGTGTGTGCACGTGCGTGTGTGTGCACATGTGCAAGCACATAGGCCTGGCTCTTTACCTAGTTGTGTGGCTGGCAATGCTTATCCAAGATAGTCTCAGAAGTGGATGCCACAGCAGCCAAAGGCTTAAGTCAGTCACTTGTATTACAAAACAACAACAACAACAACAACAAAAATCTGTCAGGTGCTTACACTACAGTCATCTCGTTATCGATTTCTAATTGAATTCTGTTGTGGTCAGAGAATACATCCTGTATTTCAGTCCTTTCAGATGCATTTAGGCTTGTTGTGTGGCCCAGCACGTCTATGTTGGTGAATGTGCCACGTGCACTTGAAAAAAAATGTTGTATTCAGCTGCTGGTAAAACCTTCTGTCAGATCAAAGTGGTTAACAGCGTTCATATTTTCTACTTTTGTTGAATTTTTGTCTAGTTCTATCAGTTGCTGAGAGGTGACAAATGTCCGACTATGCTCGTGGGTTTGTCTGTTCTTTAACTCTGTCCATTTTTGCATGCGTTTGCATACATGTTACATACATGTCTTTTTGAACCTTTTATCAGCAATGATTACCCTTTATTTCTAGTAATGTCTTGAAGTCTACTTTATCTGATATTAGTGCCATTCCAAGCATCTTATGTTTATTGGTTACATGTAATATTTTCCCCATCTACTTACTTTCCACTCATCTGTGTCTTTATATTAAAAATATGATTCTTATAGAGCATGTGGTTTGGTATTGTCTTCTAAAAAAAATCCATTTGACAATTTCTGCCTTTTATTAATGTGGTTTAATTTTACATCTACCACTTCACTGTTTTCTGTTTGTCTCTCCCCGCCCCCTTTCTTCGTTCCTCTCTCCTTTCTTGCCTTATTTTGGATTAAAAATATTTTGAGTTCCATTTTAACTTATCTATTGGCTTTTTAGATGTACCTCTTTCCATGGTTTCTTTTCAGTGCTTGCTCTAGATTACAAAATACAACCTTAATTTTTCATACTCTTAAATATTGTACCACTTCATTTAACTGAACCAAATTCCTTAGCCTCTCTGAAGTGGTCTCTTCATCTATACACAAGAATAATAAACTTGTCTCATGGGTTTTTTGACTATTAAACTGTCAATGCATATGAAAGCGACAGCATACTGTCAAGAGCAAGCAGTACCTATATACCATCACACCAATGCCGTACTGCTGTTACTGCTACTACTGGTCTGGTGGTAAATGTCATTAGCATTTGAGCTCCTGAGGCCACAAGGGAGCCATACTGAACATCCTCACCAGCTTGACCCCCTTGGGGTCATGTGTTTCTACCTGCTCTTGTTGATGGTGAATGTGGAAAGAAGTTATCAGGCCTGGATCTTCCATTCCTCTAGATGGCCAGCTCCAAAAATGAGTTTATCTTAGCAGGGTGCCCCTTGGCTGCCCGTTTCTTGCCCTGGCCTGGCCATCCTGTTTCTACTCTTTAGGCTGCTCCTGTACCCAGTATAGCCACGTCAGCTGACCACAGCCAGTCCTAGCCCTGCCCCTAGCCTAGTCCTCGTCATAGACAAAGCCTGGCTTTATTTTCAACATTAAGCATTTGTTGTCCTGAGCAGTGATCTGAGGCCACAGCCCCACAGGCCTTCTGCTACCTTCGAATGCATACTTCCCAGCATGACGGGACTCCCCACACCCATCTCTCCCTCTTCAATTCAAAGGGGCAGCCTCTGCTCAGTCCTGGCCTTTCTTCATTTCCCTAAGAGGTATCAATCCGCTGTCTGCTGCCCCTCCTTTTCTCATTTTCAGTAATGGCCTCAACAACCTGCAGAGACACAGGCCTCTGATAACTTTTTTCCACATTCACCATCAACCAGACAGAGTGGAAAGTGCTAATGTCAGCCCTATCCCAGGTAACCTGCAGTTACTCTGCATGTTTTCTGGGGCGTGGAATTCCAGAGTTTTGAGGTGGGGGTGGGTAATTCTCAAGAATCTGGATGGGCCAGAGGCAGGAGGAATGGGGCAAACAACAGAAGACACTAGGTACAGCTCTAGGGAAGCAGAAGGAATTCAAGTGAACTTGGATCCTTGCAATAATTGTTGACAATCAGTAACAGATAGAAGGTTGCTGTCTGAGAGTTTGTTGCAAGTAACTGAAATGGAGTCTATGGACTGGCAGAACTTCACGCCTTAGGCTTCTCTTCCTAAGTGGGGTTTCAGGGCAACTCTACCTCAATTCTCCCAGTTAGCATCATGGCTCATTTGCTTTTTATTTCTTTTTTATTTATTTTCTTTTAATATCTTTTTATTTTTCCCATTACATTTGACATACAATTTATAATAGTTTCAGGTGTACAACATAATGATTAGACATTTAGATAACCTTTAAAGTGATCACCCTGAGAAACGTAGTACCTGATACCATACACACTCATTGCAATATTATTGACTATATTCCTTATGCTGTACTTTACATCTCCACGATTACGTTGTAACTACCAATTTGTACTTAATCTCTTCCCAGTTTTCACCTACCTCACAACCCCCCTCCCATCTGGCAACCGCCAAAACGTTCTCTGTTTCTATGAGTTTGTTTCTATTTTGTTTGTTTTGTTCCTTAGATTCCACATGTAAGTGGAATCATATGGCATTTGTCTTTGCCTGACTTACTCTCCTCAGCACAATACCCTCTAGGTCCATCCATGTTGTTGCAGATATCAAGATTTTATTCTTATTTGTTTATTTTTATGGCTGAGTAATATTCCGTTGTATACGTGTACCACTTCTTCTTTATCCATTCATCCACTGATGGACACCCAGGTTGCCTCCATATGTTGGCTATTATAAATAATGCTGCAATGAACATATGGATGTATGTATACGTATGTCCTTCAAAGTAGTACTTTGAGTTTCTTCGGTTAAATACCCAGAAGTGAGATTACTGGGTCCTTCTTTGTCTCTCGTTACAGCCTTTGTTTCAAAGTCTGTTTTGTCTGGTATAAGTATTGCTACCCCAGATTTTTTTTTTTCATTTCCATTTTTCACGAAATATCTTTTTCCATCCCTTTACTTTCAGTCTGTGTATCTTTCAATCTGAAATGAGTCTCTTGTATGCAGCATATGTAAAGGTCTTGTTTTCTTATCTATTCAGCCACCCTATCTTTTTTTTAAAAAAACGCCTACAGCACCTGGTCTTCCTATGTGGTCTCCCATCCAAGTACTAACCAGGCCCGACCCTGTTTAGCTTCAGAGATCAGACGAGATCGGGCACGTTAAGGGTGAAATGGCTGTAGACCACCCTAACTTTTGATTGGAGTATTTAATCCTTTTTTCATTTGAAGTAATTGTCGATAGATATGTTATTGTTGCCATTTTATTATTCTTTTGATACCTATTTTTTTCTTCTTAACGAAGTCCCTCCAACATTTCCTGTAACACTGACTTGGTGGTGATGAACTCCTTTAGCTTGTTCTTGTCTGGAAATTTCTTTGTCCTTCGATTCTAAATGATAGTTTGCTGGGTAGAGTAATCTTGGTTGTAGATCCTTGCTTTTTTCGTCACTCTGACTGTTTGGTGTCAATCTCTTCTGGCCAGCAAAGTTTGAGAAATCAGCTGACAATTTTATGGGAATTCTCTAAAAAGCAATTAGGTAACTAATTGCTTTTCTCTTGCTGCTTTTATGATTCTCTTTAAGCTTTGGCATTTTAATGATGATGTGTCTTGGTGTGGGCCTCTTTGGGTTCATCTTTGGGACTCTGTGCTTTCTGGACTTGTATGTCTCTTTCCTTCAGCAGGTTAGGGAAATTTTCCATCATTATTTTTTCAAGTAAGTTTTCAATTTCTCGTGCTCTCTCTTCTCCTTCTGGCACCCCAATGATGCAAATGTTATGCTTGATGTTGCCCAAGAGGCTCCTTAAACTATCCTCTGTTTGGATTTTTTCTTGGTGCTCTTTCGATTGGGTGTTTTCTGCTCCCTTATCTTCTAAATCGCTTTGATCCTCTGTTTCATCTATCTGTTGATTCCTTCTCATGTATTTTCGCTTGTTACTGTATTCTTCATTTCTGGTTCTTTTTTAGTTTTTGACTGGTTCTTGACTTCTAAATCGCTTTGATCCTCTGTTTCATCTATCTGTTGATTCCTTCTCATGTATTTTCGCTTGTTACTGTATTCTTCATTTCTGGTTCTTTTTTAGTTTTTGACTGGTTCTTGACTGGTTCTTTTAGTTCATGACTGGTTCTTTTTTAGTTTTTGAGTTCACCGAGCATCCTTATAACCAGTGTTTTGAACTCTGCATCTGGTAGATCGCTTGTCTCCACTTTTAGTTTTTCCGGGGCTTTGTTCTTTCATTTGGATCATGTTCATCTCCCCATTTTGGCTGTTTCCTTTTGTTTCTATGTATTAGGTAGGGTTCCCCAGTCTCCCAGTCTTAGTAGAGTAGCTTTATGTAGGTGTTCTGTAGGGCCCAGTGGCACAGTCTTCCCTGGTCACCTGAGCCAGATGCTCAGAGTGTGTCCTGGTGTGGTTTGTGTCCTCCTGTTGTAGTTGAGCCTCCATGGCTGTTTTCTCACTGATGAGAGAGGTTGACCCTCAGGCTGATTAGTTGTGAGAATTGCCAGTGAGGGGCCAACCCTATGGAGTACATTCACTTTAGCAGGGCTCTGCTGTCTGCCCAGTCTGCTCTTCGGGTGTATCCTCCTCAGATGCAGCCCTGGGTGGTGCTCTAGCTCCAGATAAGGGCCTTCTGGGAAGGGCCCAGCTGCAGGCCAAGTTCAGCGCAGCCTGTGTACTACCCAGGGCCACCTGGCAAGAGTCACCAAACAATATGCAGATGGCTACCACCTGTGCTGGGCTTAGAGGTACCTCGAGAAGCTAAGTCAGGAGCCAAGGCTGGCTCCTGCTAGTGCCAGGCTTGAAGCTGCTCAGCAAGAAGTACATGCCATGCCAAGTCCAGATGCTACTTTTTTGGGTTTTGTGAACTTTTAAGAGTTTAGGAAAGTCTGCAGCATAAGCTAATACAGGCCATTTGTATGGGAAAAAACACTGGAAGCAGTCTGGGTGGGCCTGCAAGTTTGGAGGGGCAGGGTCTCAGGGAATCACCTGGGTAAGCCTATCTGTGTTAGACAAGTTGATGGAGACGCAGATATGGCTGCTGCCTATATATACGGACAGGAAAGGGGGAGGGCTCAACAAAAGAAAAATGGACTCCACCAGCACTTCTGTCTGGGAGAGAGCCGCTCCTCAGCTCTTGCCCTGAAGTCAGACAATTCAGTTCCTCCCCGTATGTCCTTGGTACCTTTGGGGTAGCTGCCTCAGTGCTGGAGTTCAGAGCAAGTGAGTCCATCACCTGAATAAGTCTGCATGCGGGCGCCTCAAGAATAATATCTGCAACTCCCACAGCCCTCCGTCTCCCTCAGCCACAATCTCTACTGGTTTTCACAGGCAGAGTTTTTGGGGCCTTCTCTTCCTGGCACTGAAACCCTGGGCTGAGGAACCCAGTGTGGAGCTGGGACCCCTCGCTCCTCCCGGTGAAGGCAGGGAGGGGGTGGGAGGGTTCTGCAGCCAAGATAACCCTCCTGGTTTTCAACCCTCACCCAAAGTTATGAGACTGACCTATTTTACATCTCCAACCCTCCTACCAGTCTAAAGGTGGCTTCTTACATATGTCCTCAGTAGTAGACATCTTGAGACATCCTGAGATGTCTAAAGGTGGCTTCTTACATAGTCCTCAGGACTCTTCTGTTCAGACAGACCTCGGGCTACTCTCAGTGATGGTTGTTCTATAGTTTCATTGTAATTTTGATGTGGTAGCGAGAGGAGGCAAGCACAGCATCTACCTCCTACACCATCTTGACCAGAAGGTGTTCATTTACTTTTTAAAAAGCAGGTAATACTACTCTTTATTTAAACCCCTACTGTGGCTTCACATTCTCACAAGGACAGGCCCAGCCTAAACCTGTTTCCTGCTTCATCACATAGCCTGTCTTCTGCCCAGATTTTGTCTGATCCTGGGGAGCCCTGTCATAATATAATCTATTCACCATCGTATCCCCAGCAGCCCACAATGCCTGCTCCTTTGTTGGTACTCAAGATGTCTTTTTGGGATGAATCAACAAATGAATGTTCCCACATCGACTGCCATGGTTAGTGTGAACAGACACGGTCTGGTTAGTGTGAACAGACACGGTCTGGTTAGTGTGAACAGACACGGTCTGGACTTCTCATGGGGTTTTGTGCGCTACTTTCCAGTAACTTGAGCTCTTTGGCACCCATCTGAGTGCTTTCACATGAGTCCTGCTAACCTCAATAGGTGTGTTTTGGTTTGTTTAACATTCTGATAGTCCTTATAAAACCAAGAGAAAGAGGTAAGTTACACATGAAATGATTCAAAGTGTGTGCCTGAGGGGGCAGGAGGTGAGATAGGACCTGAGAATAATGAGCTAAGAGCTCAAAAATGGAGCACAGGGATCCCAGATGTGTTCAAACGAATACTGCTCAGCAGGACAAGCTATGTGAGTTTTCCTTTTCAAAAACACCAGAGCACAGAATAGTCAGAAAACTGTTAAGTGGAGACCAGGTCCCAAGAGTACACTGTGTTTTGGCCAGCAGGACTTGATATGACAGTCAGGTAACCAGTTGAGCCTAACAAGGCCTGGGGATGGCACAGGCTCCTAACTTCCTAGACCAAATGCCTGACAGGGATGCTGTCACCTTATCCCCCATATGCCTAGTCCTTAGACTAATCAACAGTAGAGTGCCACCAATTAGATTCATCCCTACGAGATTTATACCAAGCAGATAAATCCTAACTTTAGATTTATAAAACATAAAACAATGAAAAAGTTAATTTAAGTACTTTGGTTATGAAAAATATAGAAATGGAAAAAATATCTCAAAATATCAGTGAAATTAGAACAGGTCACAGGGCCAAGGGCGTGGGCTTTAGGGTCAGACAGATAGGACTAGCTGGGTTTTCTAGTGCTGAATACACCACCTCTTGGCTTGCTGGCTCACCAGTGAGATAAACCCTACCTCCTACCTTGCTGAGAATAAACAAAATAGTCCTATGAACAGGTTATAGGAACTTGTCTTTAGAAGGTGTTTCATCTAAAATCACTTTGGTTTATGAAGATTGCAGGCACTTAAAAAAAATTAGGAATCCCGACCTGGATTTCTAGGGCCTCAGGAGCAAACAGCTCATGAAAGGGCAATTATCCTTATGATAACTTTTGTACTCGTAAAGGTGGGTATGTTAAGTTTTCTCAAAGCATTTGTAATTTATTACAGTAGTAATAACGTTGGCATTCCTTGCATTTTTCGTTTTTTGTCTTAGCTATTTTTTCTTTTTTGTATTAGTTTCTATTACATGAACAATGTTAAATATGTACTTTCGTTGCGATCACAGGCTCAAGTGTACAATACAGCCATGCAAGCTAGAGCCTGCCTTATGTCATGCTACGTTAACTAATGTTATTTAACAAACTGTGTCCATTTTAATGGGTTATATTGTTTTAGTATAAATGAGTGTCAATTTAGGGACCAAGAAATGCATGAAAAGATTTCCACTGAAATTAGTGGGAATTTTATTTTTGATTTAGGATAAATTCTATTCTCCAGGCCCATAAAATCATATACAAATACACACATATATAAGGTTCTTAGATCTTTATTTTACAACATTTGGTATATACTCTCTCCTCTTGATTTCCTCTTCTCAGTTGAAAGTGTTTGCTCCCACACATTCTTTTCTGTGGACTATCACCAAACCATGACATATTTTAATGCAGTTTATTCAATCATTCCCATACTAATGGTCATTTAAATGGTTTCCTTTTTCTGTCCTTACCAAAAAATGCAACATACATTGATAAACATAATCTTAAGTACTGGCACTTTATTATTTCCTTAGGGACAGGTTCCAGGGAGTGAGACTGCTGGGCTGAAGAGTGTGTGTATTCTTAATGATAAAAGACAGAGTCACAATGATTTCCTAGGAGGCCATCACAATTTAAACTTCTAACAGCGTAGTATGAAATAAACCTTTCCCCCCACTTCCTTGCTGTTAGTATAAGATGACAACTTAAACAAAGGCTTATTGGACTATGGATGGTCTAGTAAATTTGTTCAGAAGTCACTCACACTCATATATAGTCACAGTATATCAATGATCTTCAAAAATTAATTTTCAAAAAAGCCAGTTATGGTTGGCATTTACAATTCTAATGCATAATTTGTGACTAACAGGAAAAGGTGGAACCTGTGAATCTGAAATCAAGCCTAAAATGGTATATCTTTAGGTTATGCAAAAGGATTCTATTGTTTGATGATTAACTTACAAAAGTTTATGGAGAGATCGCTGAACAGTAACTAATAAAACTGTCTGTGAACCTTTAAAGGAAAGGTATAACTTATATGAAGTCAGGTTCCAAAGGGAAATGCTTTAGGTTTATGATACTGGAATTCAAGGAAGTAGAAATGCCTCTCAACAGAATGCTGCAAAAATTTATTTCTAAAGTGGACTATGCACATGAAAATTTTAAAAAGCAATAAAGACATCTGATAGTTTCTTAAAATAAATTATTTTTCCTTTAAAGTCTCTGAAATGTAACATCTGTGCACTACATACACATCCCATCATTTTCAATAAGACAACTGATAAAATATTAAGAGAAACAGGAACACACACAAAAATATAGGTGGTTTCTGGGCTATACAACATGCATTTGTGTGCAAATACCCCACTGAAAAAGAAGAGCAGGATGGATATGGAGATCCTTTTATATAGCCTATTTTTATTCCGTGGTGCACACTGGGTAATACAGCTGCTTTCACTCTGCAAACCTCCTCTTAATTATCTCACGCTTGCCTATTTATGTAAACAATTCTTCTAGAAATTCTTCAGCAAACCCAGAAGCAGGTAAAAACTTCAACAGTCTTCTGTTTATTAAGATAACAATGGTCATACCAACTTACATACGCCAGCAAGCAACAGGAGAAAACGCATGTCCCACGTTTCATTTTGAACGCATACTGAGTTGGAAAGGTACTGAAAAACACGTGTGATGTTTAGTGTGGAAAATCCTGTTTGATGTGTCCTAATGATTACCGAAAACAAAAATTTCAAACTTCCAGTTAAATTCATGTGTGCAAATCTAGAATATACGATTTGCTTTGTGGCATAATCTCACACATAACCACTATATTCCTAGATATTGTCTATAGAACCTTTCTGCTGCTTTCCAGAATATTTCATTGTTGAATAATTCATTTGGGATTTTAAAAAGCTCATTGTAATACAGTTAATATGTCTATTTACAATTGGATATATTCTGATATATATTCCTTAGTTTGGGTATCAAAGCTAATTTTCAGTTGTTATTGTTCTTAGGGGACCCTATTTTTACACATTTTTGAGTTGATCTATTGTGTCTCGGTGTGAATTCCCATGCTCCTTCGGTACCTTCATGACGCTCCTCTCCCACTGGAAGGGTTTTGCAGTCTGACCTGGTTGCAGTCTCAGGGTTTGTCCCCTATGTGAACTCTCTGATGGACACTGAGTCGGGACTTCCTGCTGAAGGCCTTCCCACACTGAGAACACTCGTATGGTTTCTCTCCTGTATGGATTCGCAAGTGTAACCTAAGAGTTGACCGCTGGCTGAACGTTTTGCCGCATTCAGTACATTCATAGGGTTTCTCTCCGGTGTGAGTTCTCATGTGTATAATGAGTTGTGAGTTCTGGATAAAGGATTTCCCACATTCGCTGCACTCGTAGCGCTTCTCCCCTGTGTGAATTTTCTGATGTATAATGAGGTTTGATTTCTTGAAGAAGGTTTTCGCACATTCGTTACACTCATAGGGTCGCTCCCCTGTATGAATTCTCTGGTGTGTCGTAAGTTCAAACTTCTGGGCGAATGTCTTGCCACACTCACCGCATTCATAGGGCTTCTTCTCCATGTGTGCCCTCTGGTGTACGATGAGGTTTGACTGGTGGGTGAAAGCTTTCCCACATTCGAGACATTCAAAGGGTTTCTCCCCGGTATGAATTCTCTGATGTTTAATGAGATTTGCCTTATGGGAGAAGGTTTTCTTACATACGTTACATTCATAAGGTTTTTCTCCAGTATGTATTCTCTTATGACTAATGAGGAGTGACTTAAAGGGGAAAGCCTTGTCACAGTAGTTACAAATGAAAGGTTGTACCAAATTTCTAATTTTCTGATGTTTAAAAATGGTTTCTTTATGGCCGAAGGCTTTCCCACTTTTGTTATAGTCAGAGTATTCCACTCCAGGATGAGTTTTCTCTTGCTTTAGATAGAGAAATGCTTTTCCAAATCCATTATACTCATCAGCTTGTTTTCTTATGTAGCTTCTATTACCATTAAGTAAGTCTGAATTACATTTCAAAGTTTTTTCATATAAGTCGTATTTATAGGGTACTTGTCTTAAAGAAACAAAGTCTGTGCTCAGATTGAAGGATTTTTCAAAGAGATCACCTCTTTCCTCAATTGGGGTTTGGTTCTTAAAGATTATAAATGGCCTCGCCTGCTCATCTGGGCTTCTGTGCTCCCTCTCCATCTGGTCATCGGCCTTCCACACCTCTAGGAAAAAGCACACGAAATACTTCGTCAGCCCTTTCGCTATAATGTTATACGATGTGGTCTCTACAAATGTTTTGTTGTGAGGCTGCCTTTTTAGTTTGGGACCTAGTCTTCCAGTATTAAAAAGTGTCCAGTGCAAATTTTCCTAGCTCTTAAACTTTGAAAGAAAGAGGAAAAAAGGGATGTGGCCAAAAAAAAAAAAAAGTAGAAATAGATAATGAACACAAGTAGCATTGCCAGATTCCAAAATGACCTTAAAAGGTGGGTAAAGTGACATAAAAACTAAGGGCAGCAAACAGGAAACACATGGCATGGGAGGGCGATTCCATCCACGAAGGAGGGTCATAGTGTCCTCCAGGACACCGGACAGTTAGCACAGAGACCAAGAAAAGAAGCTGAAGACATTAAGGAAAAAGCCCTAAGCAGATCCGAGGTTAGCAACGCAAACTCTGACTCTGAGTTACCGTGGCTGGGCGGCACCTTGTCTCGTCTCTGTGCTTCCCGC
>NW_006433950.1:8517254-8529564 GCF_000325575.1 Pteropus alecto
TATGCCTAATTTCCCAAGGTGGGATTTCTCACAGGTGTGCAGAGATAATCCCGTTCAGAGCTCCAAATCTCTAAAGTAAGACTTCTGCAAATGAATGGCAGGACCAGAAACTCATATATATTCTGTAGGAAATATAAAGAAAGATCCAAGGAGCCAAGCTCCCTTTGATAGATTCACTGCTACTGCTGGTTTCATTGCCTTTTTTTCTATTGGAACTGTTGGAGGAGAATGTATTTTCATCATTAGATCCTATTTTTCTCCTCTTAATATGTTTAATTTCTTCCCCGAACTAGCGCCTGCTTTTATTTCAAGGGATTTTAAGAATCGAATTACCCGGCCTTGGCGAAGGCCTTTAATAACCTTTACTTCCATCTGTGCATTACTGGTCATTCCTGAGTCTTGTGAGCCTGCTGCCGTTTGTGTCCAGGACAATGATGTCACTCCTGTACTAAAAAATGTGTATTTCTCTTCAGCTAAACTATAAAGGTCATCATTCTGATAAACTGAAAATACTAATGAAAGAGCAACTAATCACAAAACAAAGGTTTAAGACCTGTTATGCAAGTATCAGGGCTCCAGTGTGAGAGGCGAAGGTCTGTAAAAGTTACCGAGGAAAAAGCTGAGCAGGAAGGGTGATGTCTGGAGGTGTGAAAAACAGAGCTGAAGGGTTTGAAAAACATATTCCTAAAAATTTTCAGAGGTCCCAACCCATTCCTAATACTTGAGATAGTACTTCTCGTGGCTCCTGATCCTCCTCTCCTTCCACAGCTGCCCTAGAAAGTTCACAACTGGCAATTTTCGCTCGCCTTGACTCTCGTTGCTCCAACTTGAAAATCACATCTGGTTTAATATCAGAGAATTTGCTAATGGAAAGCAGCTCCTAACTGCTTGCACTTCAGAGATCCTGCACTGTCACCTTTAACACCTGAAGCTCGAGGCCCAAAACATTTAGTTATCTAGAAACTCAATTTCTAAAACTGAGAAATGACGTAGATGCTAAAGGTGAACACTGAGTTACCCCTGAAAGCTGTGCTTACCCACTGACAGTAAGTTGCTATAATTCTCCAGCATCACGTCCATGTACAGGATCCTCTGAGATGGGTCCAGCTGCTCCCATTCCTCCTGGGTGAAGTCCACGGTCACATCCGTGAATGAAACTGATCCCTGAAACGGCATATTGCTATTCACTCTGAAATGATGAACATTTGGTAATGCAGAAAGGGTAGATGAAAACTTACCATGTTGTTGTCAAACAGTCATTCACCATGGAAATTTACATATATACGTCTTCACTGTGTTTTGTTTCCAAAAAAGACTTTTATAGTAGTTAAAGCACGTGTTTGGATTCCTCTATATCTATACGGGCACTATCACACTTAACAGGTACGTAGGATTAATAAAAGTTTCTCCTCGAAAGGTGCGTATAGGAATACATATAATTACACATATAATACATATATATATAAACTATATGGTATTTAATGTTATCAGTACAATGATAATGCTCAGATATTGTTTTTGTGGTATCAAACTAGACAATATTAAAGAATAAACCTTTTGTGATACTGTGATTTATAAGAAATATATAAATAGTCATTCACAGTTTTTGGCTCATAGCTCCCAAACCCTTGGAATTACCGAGGCACTGAGAGTGATAAAGGTTTTTGTTCCGATAATAAGGTGACTTTGGGAAATTACCTAAGGGTGGGTTGAGTGTTAGTCACCAGGAGACCCAGCCCCTGACCTACAGGGAGAGGAGCGGGGCTGCAAATTGAATCAAATGACACTGGTCAATGATTTAATCATGACAACTCTATGACGAAGTCCCCATAAAAACCTAAAGGACAGGATTCCGAGAGCTTCTGCATTAGGAACACTCGGAGTGGCCGGGAGAGACGTGCCCTGGAGAGGACCGGCAGCTTCAGCGGTAAGTAACACAGAAACTCACTGTCCCCCGCGGGCGCTCTCTCCGCCTCCCTCTTTCAGCCCCACTCCTGCCCCCATCCCCTCCTCTCTCTCCTCTCTCCCCCTTCTCTTCCCCCCACTCTTGGTCCCACTTCTCTCTCTCCCTTCATCCTCCGGCCCTCCCCACTTTTCCTCTCTCGTCTGTCGCTCTGTTCTCCCTCTCTCCTCCCGTCTGTCTCCCTCATCTCTCTGCCTCTCTCGCCGCCCCCCAGCTTCTGCTAGCTCCTCTCTTTCTCGTTTCTTTCTCTCCTGCTCCCTCCACCCACCATCTCCTCTATTTCTCTCTCTCCTCTCACCTGTCTCTCATTCCCCCATCTCTCTCTCAATCTCCCCGTCTCTCTCCTCTCCTCTCCCCTCCCTTCTCTCCCTCTGACTCCTGCCCTTCTGTCTGTCTGTCTCTTCCCTCTCCTCTTTCCCGCTCTCTTCCCCGTCCTCTCTCATCCATCCTCTTCTCTCCTCCTTTTCCCCAATGCGCTTCTATTCTTAGTTTCGGGCATACAGCACACTGGGTGGACATTTACGTAGTTCATGAAACGATCCCCCAGTTACCCAGCACCCATCAGGCTCCACACGCAGCCACTACCGTTACAACACTGACTCACATTCTCTACGCTCCCCAACCCCGAGACCATCCTTCAACTACTGATTTGTTCCCCTCCAACCCTTCACCCCGTTCTTCCAGCCCCCCAAGCCCCCTCCCTTCTGGCAGTCACCAGAATGTCCCCGATATCTGTGGGTCTGTTTTCATTTCGTTTGTTCTTTTTGTTCCCTAGAGTCCACACATTAAGTGAAATCATATGGTATTTATCTTTCTCTGACTTATTTCACTCAGCATAATAACCTCTAGGTCCATCCATGTCGATGCAAATGGAAGGATTTTCTTTCTTTTTTTATGGCTGTCACTCCTCTCTGCATCTCTCACTCTTCCTCCCCCTCTCCCCCTGCCTCTGGTGCCGTCCTCCCCTCCCTTCTCTCTCTCTCCTGCTCCCCCCGTCGTCTCACCCCGGCCCCTCTCCACTCGTCTTTTTCTTACTCCTCTCTCCCGTCTTGATCCTGCTTCTCTCCCTTCTCTCCCCCTGCCCCCTCTCTCCTCCCCCAAGGCTGTTTCCCGCTTGCTCCTCCCTCTTTTGAACACCTTGCTCACTCCGCCCCCTCCCTCTGCCCTCACACTCCTTCTCTTTCCATCCTCCCCCCCATGTTTCTTGCTGGCTCGTCTCCCCCCACTCAGTTCAGTCTCGCTGGCCGCCTATTATCTCCCCTCTCGCTCCCCCTCCCCACCCTTTCTCTAGCTTGCTGCTCTTCTGACCCCCTCACTGCCCCCAACATCTCTCACTTCCCTATATCATATGCGTCCCCGATTCCGCTTCTCTGTCCTCTCTACCCCTCTCCTCTAGCTCCCCCTCCATTTCCTTTCTCCTCTCTCCCTCCCCCGTCTTCTCTTCCTCCTCCCTCTTCCCTCCCTTTCACTCCTCCAGCTCCTCTCATTTGTCTCCCTCCCTCTCCTCTCGCTCCTCACCTGAACTTCCTCTACACATCATCGTGTGCGCGCGCGCTCGCTCGCTCGCTCTCATCTGTATCTCCCTCTCCGTTCTTCCTCCCCCTTGCCCCCCACCCTCTCTCACTCCTCTGGTCTTCCCTTCACTCTTTTCCACCCCACCCCAATATGCCTCTTTAGGGGTACTGGTTATTTTAGGCTGGTTAACTTTAAGAACAGCAGACACGGGGAAAGCTCTGAAAACCAAGTAGAAAGTACTCTTCCTAAAAGGACATTTACACTTGTAAGGCAAATCTCCACTTTCAAGTGTCTTTTTTTCTTACTGTACCAGGAAGGGATATCTAAAAACCTCTAGAAAGTTTTCAACTGAGAAGGCCCAGACCTAAATCTGCATAATAACCTTACCCATTTACTGTGCTTTTCCTAGTAACCTCCCCAAACTGACTCCCCACCCCCAACACCTTTTGTCTTTAGCTGAAGGTGATGGCTTCCGCCATTTACATGTTGTTAAACTTTAATTTATATTTCTCCTGCTAATCTGCCTCATGTCAATTTGATCTGACCAGCCAGAAGAACCTAGAAAGGCAGATGAAAATTTTCCTTCCGTGACATCTGTAAGGGTGAAGCCATGTAGGGTCATGATCACTCGTGCTTTTGGAACCTTACACACCAGCCTACAAACCTAAACAGATTTGCCCTGGGCAACATTTTCACCCACTGTGATGGACTTGCCAAGTCATTACTAACTAAATGGGATCCAAATAATGCGCTCGTATCTTCTGATGTTACGCTGTAACAGAACGTGTCCTAACCTCAGAACAGACTGATGCTGTGATTTATAAGAAATATATACTTGGTCATTCTGATGCCCAAATATTTCTCATATATATTTGGTTTTGATCTACTGATCCTGGCTCACAGCTTGCGTGAAAGCCCCTGGAATTTCCTAAGTGTAGAGAGTGATAAAGATTTTTGTTATGGTAATGAAGTGACTTGGAAAGCACCTAAGATGGGGGGCCGGTCATCGGGAGACCATATGATTAGAGGGTTGGAACTTTCAGTCCTTTTCCTTGACCTCTGGGGAGGGGAGAGAGGCTGGAGGTTGAAACAATTGACAGTGGTCAATGATTTAATCAATCATAACTATATAATGAAGCCTCCATAAATACCTAAAGTTACAGGGTTCAGAGAACTTCTGGGCTGGTGAACAAGTGGAGGTGGATGGAGGTGCACCCTGGAGAGGCCACGGAAGCTCCGCACCCTCTGCCCTCACCTTGCCCGAGGCCCCTCTGGCATCTGGCTGCTCCTGTTATATCCTTTTACAGTACACCACTGACCCAGGAAATCAAATGTTTCTCTGCGTTTTGTGAGCTGCTCTAGCAAATTAAACCCAAAGGAGGAATCTGGGAATCTCTGATTTATAGCCAGTCAGAAGTACAGGTAACAAGTTGGACTTGAGGTTGACGTCCTGAGTTGGGGGGCAGGGGGAGTCGCTGGAACCTCCAGTGTGTAGTCAGTCAGTTGGTGAGAAGCACAGGTTAACGACGTGGGCTTGCAGCCAGCATCTGAAGTTCGGGAGCCGGGCCAGTTTTGTAGAACTGAACCCTTAGCCTATGGGATCTTATTCTATTTTCAGGTAGACACTGTCGGAATCGAGCTGAGTTCTGACACGCTTGCTGGTGTCTGAGAACTGCTTGTTGGTTTGGGGAAGCGTGCGTGCACACATACACACGACATAATAAAGTCTAGGAATCCTTTTCAGTTTTGACTATTTAAAGGCAGAAGATGAACTTCCAATTATAAAATAAAATGTCAGGCATAATTAAAGATCCTCCCACTATATCCAAGCAATAAAAATGGCAGAAAAGCAAAAATAAGCAGGAATTCATCAAATTAAAAAGCTTCTGCACAGCAAAGGAAACTAACAAAACTCAAAAAGAGTTGACCAAATGGGAGAAAATATTTGCAAATTGTGTTAAGGGGTTAATAACCAAAATATATTTTTAAAACTTATACAACTCAATAGCAAAAAAACCAAACAACCCAATTAAAGAGGAGAGGATCTGAACAGACATTTTCCCAAAGACATAGATACATACAGGTGGCCGACAGGTACATGAAAAGGTATTCAACACTGTCAATCAGGGCATGCAAATCAAAACCACGATACGGTATATCAAACATCAGAATGGCTATTATCGAAAAGACAGAAAGTGTTGGCAAGCACGTGGAGAAAAGAATGTACACTGTTGGTGGGAATGTTTACTGTGCAATCACTATGGCAAAACACTATGGAGGCTTCTCAAAAATTTATGACTAGAACTACCCTGTGATCCCACAATCCCACCTCTGGGTATTTAACCAAAGCAAATAAAAACACCAATTCGAAAAGATATACACACACCCATGTTCACTGCAGTGTTATTTAAAATTTCCCAGATATGGAAACAACCTAAGTACCCATCAATGGATAAAAGAAATGAGGTATATATACACAACAGAATATTATTCAGCCATGAAAAAAAAAATTGCCATTTGCGACAATATGGATGGACCTCGAGGGCATTATGCGAAATAAGTCAGAGAGAGAGAAATACTATATTATCTCACTCATGTGTGAAATCAAACAAACAAACTGAGCTCATAGAACAGACTGGTGGTTGCGGCGGGTGGAGGGAGTTAAAAGGTATAAAATAAACTTTCCCGTTATAAAGTAAATATGTCCTGGGGATGTAATGTGCAGCACAGTGACTGCAGTTAATAAAAGTTGCTAAAAGTTCTCATTACAATAAAAACTTGTAACTGTATGGAGATGGATGTTAAAGACTTACTGTGGTGATCATTTTGCAACATATACAAATATCACATCATTATGTTATACACATGAAACTCATGTAGTCATACATCAATTATATCTCAATTTGAAAAACAGTTGTCTATAAAAAATAAAATGTTCACAGCAGCATTTTAGATGAGAGCCCAAAGCTAGGAAAACAAATGGTCATCAACGGATTAATTTCTTGTGGTACCCTAAAACAACTGAGTACTATAAAGCACTGAGAAGGAACTAAGTCCAGCTGCACAAGGATCGTTTCACAAGGGCTTCTAGAATGCTGGTTAATTCTATTTCTTGGCCTGAACGGTGGCTACATGGGTTAGCTAGACACAGAGGGAGACAGACAACTTCGTATATCTATCTATCTATCTATCTATCATCTATCTATATCATATGTACATTTTAAATACTCTTCTCTATACGATACTTTTCACTATAATAAACAATCTCAATGAACAAAACGTTGAAGCATTATAAATATGAAAAGTCATGAAAGCAACTAGAAAATCAAGCATTTAATCAAAACTAAAAAATTATAAAGGAAAAAAAATAGAAGGCCATCTGACAACCTTCAAAACCATCTACAGCCACACAGCCACATGATAAGTGCACTAAACTGCGCCTCTGTCAGACCAACAAGGGTGTACACCTGTGGCACCTCACTGGCTCGATTTACATTTCTTTAGAAATGACTCTGCTATTAAATATGAAAATACTTTTTCTCACAATGCTATTTTCCTTCTCTACACAAACAAAACACTCCTCCAAAAACTGTTAATAAAACAATTCTGATAGCATAGCCTTAAAAGAGATGTCAAACATGACTGACTTCAAAGACTTACTTTTTGTCATGAGAGAGAGTTTCGATCTGGAATGAATTTGATGTTCTGGGCAGAAATTCTATGGCCATGAACAGAGGTGTACCTACTGTACTTGACACCCAGAGCAGACCATTTTAGCATCCCCTCAATTCTTCAAACTGTTACACATCTAAAACGTTCACCTCTAAATTTACTTCTCGAGCATACAAATCCTCTTTTCCCCATTCACATTCTCTTTTTCTAGAATCCATATAGTTCATGTTCAGTTATGACCTCCAATTCCTTAACCCCTCCCTTCTTCCAAACGGCCATGCACCTCTGTCTGTCACTGCACCTCTAAGATTTCATGCCTCCAAAATCTAGATTACGCCTGTCACCATCTTCACAACCTTGCCTCAGTACTTTCCACCACTTTTCACTCACAGCTCCTAAAGGTTATAGGAAGTGAGAGAAAAAAAAAATAAGATAAAGGTCTGAGTACCACAAATTTGCAGGGAATCTAATGAGCATTGTTTCAAGACATCTTATAGGAATCTTTGGCCACTTGGCATGGGGGCAGAGAATGCACGATAGGTCATCTGCGCCTGAGAACGGAGGTCAACAATCACAGAGTCAAGATTTTCCCTATAGTGAATATTTATTCTCAAATTCAGATCAATTCTGAAAAACAGGAACACTAGGAAATGTCCTAAGAACTAAATTTAGCCGTAGCGGCACAAGGAGCAAGATCGGTCTTCACCCTGGTAGGCACTCCTCAAGTCTTTGCTTCCTATTCCTCTGTCGCCCCGGCTGTTACAAAAGCTTCCTCACTCTTATTTCTTGTCTCTCCTTACTCTCTTCTACCCCACACTCTAAAGCTCTATATGAGCACCCTGATTAGAAACGGTTATCCACGATCTATTGCAATGAACTACTGACTAGCCCAGTATTTAACATCATCCAAATTTCTTTTTCATCGCTCTTTCCCATGGCTCCCCTCTCTTTGCACAGATCTTCCCACTTAAATCACATCTTAGATTTTGAGTGCTGCGAGAGTACTTTTCTTGTTTCTCTCTTGTGGCACTTATTTTACTCTTTCTTTCTTTAGAAGTCTCTTATTCCTCTCACTCTTCCCATTAGATATTAAAATTTTTTAGACCGGAAATTATATCTTGTTCATCTTTGTATTCCTATTAGCATGAAACACATGTTAGGACATGTTAGGTACTCAATAAAATAATGTAGCATCTGTACTGTTTCACTCAGATTGTGTAAAAATTTTGGTAATATTCACTAAATCTTAATATCTAGTTCAGTTTCCTGATGTCCTATGTACTCATTAAAAATGCTTTTTATTCGGCTTGTAATCTACATAATTCCCAGATCAATTCTGGCTGTACTTATACATTTACTTGCATAAATTGGGTATTAGCCTTATTAGTGCCTGCTCAGCTTTCCAGCATCTAGGACTGGGTTGCTCCATTCGTGCAGTATCATCTCCACATTATCAGCATAACATAAGTGGAGACATACAATGTGGCTCATAGTCACACAGGCATAAGTCATGAGTCAAATAACCTCTCACAGAAGAAAGGAACAAAATAGATAAAAACTGAGCAGAAAAAAAGTTAGAAAAAAGTTTTTAAATACATAATTGGATTTCACAGTAATAGGTTAGGCATAGCTGAAATGATGAGTAACTCTAAGATAGATCGGAGTAAGAAACATCCAGACTGAAATACAAGAAGAACAAAGAGTGGAAAACACATCAAAAAGCCTAAGAGACATATGGAACAAACTAAAAAGGTCTAATGTATTTGCAATTTGAGTCCAAATAAAGGAGACAAACTACAGTACTTGAAGAGATAATGGCTTAGAATTTTCCAAAACTGCTCACATCAGACCACAGAAACACCACTAATCCCAAGAAGAATAAATATAAAGAAAACCACACTTAGGCACATCATAATAAAACTGCTGAAATCCCAGAAAAAAAAAAGATGCAATGACTTGAGAGGCAAAACAGTAAAACTGACAGCTAACTTTTCAACAGAAACAACAAAAGCCAGAAAATAAGAGAATATCTTCAAAGTACTGAAAATACTAGAATGTGAGTTGGCAAATTTTTTCTGTAAAGGGCAAAGTAGTAAATGTTTTAGGTTTTGCCGGCCATACATAGTCTCTACTACAACTAATCGACTTTGACATTGCACCACAAAAGCAAGCACGGGCAATATAGAAACAAATGGGCATGGCTGTGCTCCAATAAACTTGATTATGGACAGAGAAATTTGAATTTCATAATTTTCACATCATGAAACACCATCCTTCTTTTGATTTTTTTCTCAACCATTTAAAAATGGTGCAGGTAACCTAATCAGCATTATCTCATGGCATCTCAGCACTATAGGAATCTTTAGCCACTTGGTATGCGAGCAGAGAATGCAGATGATGTGTGCCTAAGATCAATACTAAATACTAAATACTAATACCAAATACTAAATATCAATGCTAAAAGCCATTTTTAGCTGCAGGCCATACAAAAACAAGGCAGAAGCCATTTATTTGGCTCATGGCCATAATTTGACAATCTGAAGTAAAATGTTGACTATTAAATAATAAATGTTGCGTGTTAGATATTACTATTACTATCATATGATGTACTCCACAAAGAAGAAAATTAAACCTGGCACAAATCAGTTGAATGCAAAAAGCAACAGGGAGCAGCAAATCAGCAAAACATGGTGTTAAAAGAAGCATATATGGAATGGGGGGAGAAGGTGTGAGGTAAAAAGCTGAAACTAATGTTTAATGCCAGTAACCTGAAAGTTATGGCAGAGAGAAAGTTGTGTTTGAGAGGAAAACATAAATTGTGATTAACATTTAAGTACTGAAAGAGTAAGATAAATCTTTAAAAGGATGTAAATATATTCTGACAACCAGAAGAAAAAAAGTGAATCAAGAAAATCAGTAATCAGAATAAAATGGAATAAATGTTTAGTAAAAGATTAAGACTTTCAAAGAAGTTTTTTTGTTGTTGTTTTTTTTAAAAAACATACTTTTTATGAGGCAAACTTAAAGTCTGAAAACAAAAGGCACAGAAAAGTTTACAGAAGGTCAATATTAGTTAAAACAGAATTCCAAAAATATACATATATACCATAACTATCGAATTTAAAAAATTTTACTTAATGCATACAAAACTATTTAAAAAAAAATTAGATACACCCATACAAAACTTAATATTAGATACCTCTAAGGTGAGAAGACGGGCTTTAATGGTCAAGAAGATTTTAGCACTGAGTTAGGTAAACTAACATCAAGAGTGACAGCACACTAGGGAGGGCAGATCCACGACAGAGATAAAGAGAGAGTAAGACAGAAATTATATATGAATTGTGTAACTCAAAGAAAAAAACTTCAATGTACATAATGTGTGGAAGCAAATAAGATGTTAAATACTGACTACTAGATGGTATAACAGGTCGACAGTTATTAAGTTGAATCATATTAAAATTGATGGCACTCAACTGTTCTGACATACAAATCTTGCAATTTTATATAGCTCAATCTAATGTACTTTTATTTGTACTTCTGTGCATTTTCATATTTCACAAAATCAAACAAAAAAAAGGTAAGAACAAAAAATATAACTATTAAGCAAAAAGGAAGAAAAAGACAAATCACCAAAAACTTTAGAACACTGGGTACAAAGAGAAAAGCCTACAAGTTTTAGGAGAGAACTGAACAGGTCACATCCTGACAAGTAGATAGGCCTCTGGACTCCTGAACTACAACACTAAAAAGCAATGACGTCAAAATTCTGAGGAAAAACAATAATAAAAGGTGTACAAAATAAGAGGCACTGGAGAGCAGCCATTGCCGGGCTAAAATTCCTGAAAGATGAGCATGCCCCACATTCACACTGATGATGAAAGTGTTAGAAGAAAAAAAACAACCACCTTGAATTCTACATCCAGCAAAAATGTCACTAAAGGTATTTCCTAAACCATGAAACAAATACAATCCAAGCAGAAAATGGCAGTATTGCTCCATGGAATAAAAACTGGCATTTGGGTCTGCAAAGCAACTGGGATTTGGGAGCAAGGTAATGGGAGATAAGGAAGCCACAGAGAAGGGGCTCTAAAATCCTGCATGAAAATTCACCTCAATCTTTAGCTGGTTTCTAATATGTGCAGGTGGAGGGCAAGCATCCAGAGGACTAGCAGAGAGCAGTGGTTCTGCCAGACAGTTTAAGTATTGGCAGAACAAAACTTAACATTCTTTAGAGGGAACTGTGTATCATACAAGAAGCCCAGCATACCAACAAAAATTGCCAGACATGAAAAAAGGCAAAAATCCAAAAGCCAATATCAAAAGATACAGTTCAATAGCAGATGTAGAGATAATCCATGTATTAGGTTTAGCACATGAGTTCAGATTATCAGTAAAGTGATATGTAAAAGAACAGAGAGAAAAAGATGGCCAATATGAATGAAAATATGGGAACAGTTCAACAAAGAGGAAGCAAATGGATATCCTAGAACTGCAAAACGTAGTAACAAATTAAAAACTCATTGTGTAGACTTAACAGCAGACTAGACACATCAGAAGAATTGTGAACTTGAAGACAGTTTGATAGAGGATATCCAAACTGAAGCACTGGGGGAAAAAACGAAACATAAAAGAGATGGGAGACATGGTCAAAAGTCTAACATTATTATTTAGAATGCTGAAAAAAGAAAGATAATGTATAGTCACAGAAAAAGAGGAGAAAAAGAATGGGATAGAAATATTATTTGAAGATATAATAGCTGAGAATTTTCCAATTTTGATTAAAAAAATAAAGGATTGTAAGCTGACAAGGTCCTTGCAATCTGTCAGGTCAACCAAGGGTTGCCTAGCCTGAAAAAAAGAAAAAAAAAAAAAGAGGCTCCAGAACCACCATACATGGTGGCCGGCTTCAGACTACACCAGAGCACTACCCAACAAACTCTACAAATGACATACCCGAAGGTTAGACTCAGCAGGCACCAGAGCCCTGCTAAAGTGACCCCCAAGGAATAGCTTGTCTGCTGTAGTCATAGCCAGCCCACAAAGCCAGTCATCCTGAGGGTCAACTCCACCCACTGATGTGCCACCAGCAATAAAGGCTCAATTACAACAGGAAGGCACACACAACTCACACAGGGGACAAATCTGGAGCACCTGGCT
>NW_006433950.1:8530914-8548339 GCF_000325575.1 Pteropus alecto
GCAAATAAATAATAAAAGCTGGGGTAACAATACTTATATCAGACAAAATAGACTTTAAAAGAAATGCTGTAACAAAAGGGGAAAAAGAGCATATTATAATGATAAAATATCAATCTAACAAGAGATTATAACTTTTATAAACATAGCCAAGGTAGGAGCGACTAAATATATAAGCAAATATTGACCTACATAAAGGGAAATATCAACAGTTAAGACAATAATAATAGGGTAAAATTTAACACTTCATTGACATCTATGGATAGATCATCCAGACAGAAAATCAACAAGGAAACAGTGGCCTTAAATGACATATCTGAGCAGATGAACTTAACTGACATTTTTATGTCAATTTCATGCAAAAGCAGTAAAATATACATTCTTTTCAAGTGCACATGGAACATTTTCCAGGAAAGACCACATGTTCGGCCACAAAACAAGTCTCAATAAATTTAAGAAGACTGAAATCATATCAAGCATTTTCTCCTATCACAATGCTATGAAAACGAGAAACCAATTATAAGAAAACTGAAAACCACAAACATGTGGAGGCTAAATATCATGCTACTAAACAATGAATGGGTTAACAATGAGATTAAGATACCTGAGACAAATGAAAATGAAAACACAACGACCCAAAATCTATGGGACACGACTAAAGTAGTTAGTTCTAAGAGAGAAATTCACAGCAATACAGGACCACTTCAAGAAACAAGAAAAATCTCAAACAATCTAACCTTATACCAAAAGGAACTAGAAAAATAAGAACAAAACCCAAAGTGAGTAGAAGGAAGAAAACAAAAAATATCAGAGCAGGAATAAGAGAAATCGACTGTAAAAAAAAAACAATAGAAAGAATCAATGAAACTAAGAGCTGCTTCTTTGAAAACATAAACAAAATTGATAATTCTTCAATGAGACTCATCGAGAATATAAAGAGGGACCAAATACATATGATAAAAAATAGAGACACGTGACAACCAACACCACAGAAATACACATGATTACAAGACAATATGACAAACAATTATACACCAACAAATTGGACAACCTGCAAGAAATGTGGGGGTGGGAGGAAGTGGATAAGGATAGAAGAGGTCAAATATATGGTGACATAAGAAAATTTAACTTTGGGTGGTGAACACAATACAACATACACATGATGTACTGTTGAATTGTACACTTGAAACCTATATAACTTTGTTAACCAACATCACCTGATAAGTTTAATAATAATAAGAAAAAATAAATGAACTAGAAACAATCTTCCTAGATTGAATCAGGAAGAAACAAAATATCTGAACAGATCAATAATTATTAACGATATTGAATTGGAAATCAAAAAACTTCTAGCAAACAAAAGTCCTGAACCAGATTCATGTGAGGAAGGGGAAAGGAAGATGGCAGACTAGGTGAAAGTAGGATTTGTCTCTTCCCAGGTCCACACTGAAATTACAACCAAATTATAAAATAATTAACGTGGAGAATCACCTGAAGTCCAACTGATTGTAACACCTATGGCTGATAATATAAAGGAGCCACACTGAAGCCAGTAGGAGTAAAGTCCTGAATCCAGCTGGACCCACACCCAAGGGTGGTGGAGGATCACCCAGAGGGAAAGCAAGGCTGCAGAGGCTCTCCTGAAGGAGGTGGGGGGCCCTGGTCTCATTTGGGGGCTCCCCAGCCCAGGGTCCCAGCCTAGGGAAGAAAAGATTCCAATAACTTTGGCTGTAAAAACCCGAGAGGATTCCAGCCGTCTGGGTGAGATGGAAAGAGACTGAAACCTTAGATGCCCCTCTGAAGGGCCGGTGCACAGGCTTTCTGATCTGCGGACACTCACCCGGGATACCGGCTGGATGGCTGCCACACCCTGTGCCCATTCAGGGCTATTCAGGGCCAAGCATTCGCAGCTGGCAGCCAGCACTGTGAGCCACATTTCCGAGACAGGGTCAAGCAGATCACTGCTGCCAATACAAACTTGGGCAGATCATGGGGATCTGTGGGCCAGTCCCAGACAGCAGCTGGTCCTGCTGTGACCTCGGACTTCTGCGGGAATGCACCAACGGTTACCTTCTGCGGCAATGCACGAACAGTTACCAAAGTTTCAGCAAGACTGAGGCTGTGCTGATCCCATTGTCATTGTCTCTCTGAGACCCTGTCCCACACTACCCACAAATTGCCCCAGGCGGCCCATTGAAGGCGAACTGCCATTTCCCTGCCCTTCCCCATCGGATCTCCCAATCCACACAGGCAACAAACTTTGGCTAGCACTGGGTGGGCACTACACAGAAGTCAATGGCAAGCAGACCTCTGCCGCCTGCAAGAGTTACCAAAGGTCAAAGACAAAGAGAGAATCTTAACAGCAGCAAGAGAAAGGCAGCTAGTTACTCACAAGGCTATCCCCTCCATAAGAAAGTCTGCTGATTTTTCAATGGAAACTTTGCAGGCCAGAAGGGAGTAGCAAGAAATATTCAAAGTTATAAAAAACAAGAATCTACAACCATGAATACTCTACCCAGCAAGGCTTTCGATTAAAATGGAAGTTGAGCTAAAGAGCTTCCCAGACAGGAAAAAACTTAAGGAATTATTATCAACAAGCCAGTATTACAAGAAATGCTAAAGGGACTTCTTAAAAAGAGAAGGGGTAAAAAAGAAAATAAAAATAACAAATACGAATAATAAAATAGCAGTAACTATGTACCTCTCAGTAATCACTTTAAATGTAAATGGAGTAAATGCTCCAATCGGAAGACATTCGATAACTAAATGGCTAAGAAAACAAACCCCATGCATATGCTGTCTATAAGAGGCCCACTTCAGATCAAATGACATTCACAGACTGAAAGTAAAGGGATAGAAAAAGAGATACTTCACGCAAACAAATAAAATAAAAAATAAAATAAAACAGCCAGGGTAGCAATACTTATATCAGATAAAATAGACTTTTAAAAAAGGCTATAATAAGAGACAAAAAAGGGCATTACTTAATGATAAAGGAATCGATAAATCAAGAGGACATAACCCTAGTAAACACATATGTACCCAACATAGGAGTACCTACATACATAAAGCAATTATTGACTGACATAAAAGGAGAGATCAATAGTAATACACTCATAGTAGGAGACTTTAACACCCCACTGACACCAATAGACAGATCTTCCAGGCAAAGAATCAACAAGGAAACAATGGGCCTAAAAGACACACTAGACCAGATGGATTTAATAGATATTTGAAGAGCATTTTACCCCAAAGCAGCAAAATGTACATTCTTCTCAAGTACACATGGAACATTTTCTAGGACAGACCACGTTAGGACACAAAACAAGTCTCAATACATTTAAGAAGACTGAAATCATATCAACTGTTTTCTCTAATCACAATGGTATGAAACGAGAAATCAACTACAAGAAAAAAACTGGAAAATAGACAAACATAGGGAGGCTAAATAACATGCTACTAAACAATGAATGGGTTATTATTGAGCTCAAGGAAGAAATCGAAAGGTACCTAGAGACAAATGAAAATGAAAACACAACGATTCAAAATCTATGAGACACAGCAAAAGCAGTTCTAAGACGGAAATTGAAAGCAATATAGGCCTACCCCAAGAAACAAGAAAAAGCTCAAATAAACAATCTAACCTTACACTTAAAATGACTATAAAAACAGCAAACAAAGCCCAAAGTGAATAGAAGGAAGGAAATAATAAAGATTAGAGAAGAAATAAATGAAATAGAGTCTAAAAAAAATACAAAAGATTAATGAAACCAAGAGCTGGTTCTTTGAAAGGATAAACAAAATTGACAGACCCTTAGCCAGACTCATCAAGGAAAAAAAAAGAGAGGACTCAAATAAATAAAAGCCTAAATGGAAGAGCAGAAATAACTACGGACTCCACAGAAATACAAAGGATCATAAGAGAATACTATGAGCAATTAATTATATGGCAACAAATTAGACAATCTGGAAGAAATGGACACATTCCTAGAAACATATAATCTCCCAAAACTGGGTCAAGAAGAAACAGAAAATCTGAACTGACTGATTACCACCAATGAAATAGAATCAGTAATCAAAACCTCCCCAAAAAAACAAAAGTCCTGGACCAGATGGCTTCATAGGAGAATTTTACCAAACATTCAAAGAAGAATTAACACCTATTCTTCTCAAACTATTCCAAAAAATTCAAGAAGAGGGAAGCCTCCCTAACTCCTTTTATGAGGTCACCATTATCTTGATTCCAAAACCAGACAAAGACATTACAAAAAAAGAAAACTATAGGCCGATATCTCTTGTGAACATTGATGCAAAAATCTTCAATAAAATATTAGCAAACCGAATTCAGCAATACGTTAAAAATATCATACACCATGATCAAGTTGGATTTATTCCTGGGATGCAAGGTTGGTACAATATCTGCAAATCAATTAATGTGATACACCACATTAACAAATTAAAAGATAAAAACCACATGATCATATCGATAGATGCGGAAAAAGCATTTAACAAAATCCAGCATCCACTTATGATAAAAACTCTCAGCAAAGTGGGAATAGAGGGAACGTACCTCAACATAATAAAGGCCATATATAACAAACAGCTAACATCAAACTCAATGGTGAAATGCTAAAAGTATTTTCTTTACGATCAGGAACAAGACAAGGACGCTCACTTTCACCACTCCTCTTCAACATTGTATTGGAAGTCTTAACCACAGCAATAAGACAAGAAAGAGAAAAAAAAAAGGCATCCAAATTGGAAAGGAAGAAGTAAAACTCTCATTATTTGCCGATGTCATGATACTATAATATACAGAGAACCCTAAAGATTCCACTAAAAACTGTTAGAACTTATCAATGAATTCAGTACAGTGGCAGGTTACAAAATTAATATTCAGAAGTCAGTGGCCTTTTTATACATCGATGATGAACTTTCAGAAAGAGAGATTAGGAAAACAATCCCATTTACAATTTCATTGAAAACAATTAAGATACCTGGGAATCAAATTAACCAAGGAGGTAAAAGACCTGTTCTCATAAAATTAAAAGTCATTGAAAAAAGACATTGAAGAAGATACAAATAAATGGAAGCATATACAGTGCTCATGGGTAGGAAGAATCAACATCGTTAAAATGGCCATACTGCCCAAAGCAATCTATAGATACAATACAATCCCTATCAAAATATTAATGGCATTTTTCAGAGAGCTGGAACAAATAATCCTATCATTTATATGGAAACATAAAAGGCTCCTAATAACCACGGCAAATCTTGAGAAAGAACAACAAAGTTGGAGGTATCACGCTACTCGATATCAAACTACACTACAAGGTTACAGTAATCAAGACAGCATGGTACTGACATAAAAACAGATACATTGATCAATGTAACAGAACAGAGAGCCCACAAATAAATCCATGCCTGTATGCTCACTTAATATATGATAAAGGAGGTAAGCATATCCAATGGGGTAAAGACAGTCTCTTCAACAAATGGTGTTGGTAAAATTGGGCAGATACATGGAAAAAAAAACCACTGGACCACCTTCTTACACTGTATACAAGAACAGACTCAAAATGGATTAAAGACAAATGTAAGACCCGAAACCATAAAACTTCTAGAAGAAAACATAGGCAGTAAACTCTCTGATATTACTAACAGTAATTTCATTTTGGATATATCTCCCTGGGCAAGAGAAACAAAAGAAAAAATAAATAAATGGGACTACATAAAACTAAAAAGTTTTTATACAGCAAAGGAAACCATCACCAAAACAAAAAAACAACCGACTGATTGGGAGAAGACATTTGCTAATGATACGTCTGATAAGAGATTAATATCCAAAACATATAAAGAACTCATACAACTCGACAAAACAAACAATCCAAATAAAAATGGGCAGAAGACCTGAACAGATACTTCTCCAAAGAGGAAATACGGATGGCTAATAGACATATGAAAAGATGCTCAAAGTCACTAATCATCAGAGAAATGCAAATTAAAACGACAATGAGATATCACCTCATACCTGTCAGAATGGCTATCACCAATAAATCAACAAACCAGTGTTGGTGAAGATGTGGAGAAAAGGCAACCCTTGTGCACTGTTAGTGGGACTGCAAATTGGTGCAGCCGCTATGGAAAACAGTATGGAGGTTTCTCAAAAAATTAAAAACAGAACTACCCTATGACCCAGCAATTCCACTTCTGGATATTTATGCAAAGAAATCCAAAACACTATTAAAAAATATATATGCACATCTATGTTTACTGCAGCATTATTTACAATAGCCAAGACATGGAAGCAATCTAGGTATCCATCAACAGAAAAATGGATAAAGATGTGGTCCATAAGTACGATGGAATATTACTCAGCCATAAAAAAAAAAAAAATGATATCTTACCATTTGTGACAACATGGATGGAGTAGAGAGTATTATGCTAATTGAAATAAGTCAAAAACAAAGGATATGGATTCACTTATATGTGGAATGTAAAAAACAAACAAAGAACAAAACAGAAACAAATTCAGAGAGAGAACAAATTGATGGTTGTAAGATGGGAGGGTGTTGCATGGATGTACGAGAAAGGTAAGTAGTACAAATTTCCAGTTATAAAAACAGTCACAGGGATGGAAAATACAGCATAGGGAATATAGTCAATAATACTGCAATAACTATGTATGATGTCAGATAGGTACTATATCAGGGTATCACTCTGTGAGGTATATAAATGTCTAATCACAAGGTTGTAAACCTGAAACTAATATAATATTGCATGTCAACTGCAGTCGAAAAATAATTTTTTTTTTAAAAGACACCAAAAAAAAAAAAAAAAGGATCAGCTTAGTGTTCTATTTCTTAACCTGGGTAAGTACATGGGTGCCCATTTTAATGTATACATATTTGTTATACATATAGTTATAACACATAAGGAATATTACAATATTGTACGTGTAGTATACTACAGAATTTAAAAATTTGGAAAAATTACGAAACTGTTCTGTTATGGAAAGATTTGAAAGATATGTTATCTAGTGATAATAACATACATAACCAAAAAAAGAAAAGGACAAACCACAGATGGGGGAAAAGAAAATCTTTGCGAAAGACATATCTGATTTAAAAATGGACCAAAGATCTTAACGGTCACCTCACCAAATATGATATACAGATAGCAAATAAACACATGAAAATTTGTTCCACACCACATCATCAGGGAATCGTAAATTACAATGAGATACCGCCACACACCTATTAGAATGTCCGAAATCCACAACAATGACAACACCAAATGCTGGCGAGGATGGAGAGCGACAGGAACTCCCATTCACTGAGGGCGGGAATGCAAAATGATACAGTTTGGCACTTTCTTACAGAACTAAATATACTTCTGACATACAATCTAACAATTACACTTCTTAGTATTTACCCAAATGAGTAATTTCATGTCCATACAAAAACCCTGCACATGTTTACATGAAGCTTTATCCATAATTGCGAAAACTCAGAATCAACCAAGATGCTTTTCAATAGCTGAATGGATAAATAAATGGTAGCACATCCATATAACAGAATATTATTCAGTGCTAAAAAGAAATGAGCTATCGAGCCATGAAAAGACATGGAGAAACCTTAAGTGCATATTTCTAAGTGGAAGAAATTAATCTGAAAACTACATACTGTACAATTCCAACTACATGATATTCTGTAAAAACATAACTATAGAGGCAGTAAAAAGATCAGGAGGTGCCGGGGGCTTAGGGAGAGGAAGGAGGAATGAATAGATAAAGCATAGGAATTTTTAGGGCAGCGAAACTATTCTGTATGATATTATAATAGTCAGTACATGTCATTATATATTTGTCAAAACTCATTACTAATATACAACACTAAGAGCGAATCCTAATGTAATCTATGGACTTTAGTTAAAGTATCAATATTGGCTTCTCAATTATTAACAGGCATATCACATTAATGTAAGATGTTAATAACAGTAGAAACTGTGTGTAGAGGGAGTATATGGGAATTCTCAGTACTTTCTATTCAAATTTTCTGTATACCCCAAACTGCTCTAAAAAATTGTCTATTAATTAAAAACAAAGCAAAACACATATAAACAAAACAGTATGATTTATACGCTATTTATACAGTTACCTACATATATATACTTTGTAAATATGTACAAATAAACTCTGGAAAGCTGCTCGAGGAATAACAATGATACTTGTGAAAGTTAGGGGAGAATCTGAATATACACCCAGCTATTTGAGTTCTCTGGCATCATGCTAATCTGATTAGAAAAATAAAATACACATAATAAAACCCAGCATTTGCACTGAAGAATGCTATATGAAATAACCACAGACAAAATGATAATTCTTTAAATTTGGGTTATTCCTGGGAATGCTGCCCAAAACACAACCTAAATGAAGATACATACAATTTATCCAGACCTAATGCTAGAGAACAAAGAAACAGTATTCATAACCAATGTAAGACACTTAATTAACTTGGTTTGCTTTTCAGCTGCTGGTATTGATCAGTTATTCTTCCTATGTTTTCCTTGAGTTTCACTCATATATACTTTGCTGTTTCATTTTCTGGATCTTTATAAACTTCCACAAATGTACGAAAAAACAAAACTGGAAATAAACAAAACAACTCACCTGGGATTTGTTCATTTTCTTTAGCTTTTGGGTAAAGGCATAGAATTATGAAAGTGGACCTAGAATAAAGCAAAAAGGAAGGTACTGTTATTAAAGCTCTGACCTACTTCAAAATTCCTAGAATGACCTGCTTAGAAATCCCTGCACATCTCCTAGGAAAATACCATCTCCTGGGGCAGTCACTTTGCCTTTTCTTAAGGGGCAGAAAGGATCATAATGGCAGCACTCACCTTCACTCAAACATCATAAGACACCTGAAAATACATGAGTAAGACTATTTACTATCAAGAGAAAAAGTTAACTGACTCCTCAACTAATAAAATTAACAGAGAATTTAAAACAACTATGATTCATACATTAAAGGCTTTAAGGTAGACAACATGAATGAAGAAACAGGGAATTTCAGAAGAGATGAAACCAGCAAAAAAATCAAATGGAAATGCTAGGAAAGAAAAGCACGGTGACTGAGCTGAAAGAATATCTTTAACAGGCTCATTATTAGACTCAACAGAAGTGAGGAAATTTTCAGGAAGTCTGAAGATAGGTCATACAAAGAGAAAGTGGAAGAGGAAGAAAAAAGGAAAAAAGAGAGTATCTGAGGGATGTGGCACAATATCAAATGACTTAACAAACATGCCACTGCAATCTCAGAAGGAGAAGAAAGAATGGGACAGAAGTATTTGGAGATGTAATGGCCAAAAATTTTCCAAAAATAATGAATGATATCAAACCACAGATCCAAGAAGCTCAGATAATTTATCTGAACGGGTAAACAGCACAAAACAAAACAAAGACACATGTGGATATATCATACTCAAACCACTGAAAACCAAAGTTAAAGAGAAAGTCTTGTCAACACCAGAGGAAAAACAGACACATTATATACAGAGGAACCAAGATAAACAATCACAGCCCATTTCTCATCAGAAAATATACAAGCCAGAAGACAATGTACTCACATCTTTAAAGTGTTTTTAAAAACCAAAAAAAGAAAAACACTATCAACCCAGAATTCTATACCTAGCAAATATATCTTTCAAAAGTGAAAGTGAAATAAAAACCTTTCCGAACAAAAACAGAATTCATTACTGTAAACTTGTACTACAAAAAAAAAAATTAAGTTCTTCAGATAGGAGGGATATGATAACCAGACAGAAATCTGGATCTACACAAAAAAATAAACATCTCCGGGATGATTAAAATGAAGATAACACAAAAAGTGAGGTGATGAAATTGAGAGTATACTGTTTTAAGGATCTTACATTACATAGTATAATATTATTTAAAGGTCCACTGTGATTAACTCAATATGTTTATTGTAAACTCTAGGGCAACCACAGACATTTTGGCAAAAAGAGGTATAAATGACAAGCCAATAGTGAGGGGAAAAAATGGAATCATAAAAAGTACTCACAAAATCCAAAAGTAGACAGAAAAAGAGTAAAATAGGAACAGAGACCAGATGAGACAAGTAGAAAAAAAGTTGCAAGATGGTCAATTTCCATTCAGCCATTTCAGCACTTGGTAGAAACACACCAATTAAACGACAGAGGTTTTCAAATTGGATAAAAAAGCAATATCAAACTATGTGCTGTATATAAGCAGTCTGTTTTAAATATAAAACATAGCTAGGTCAAAAATAAAAAGATGAAATAAATATACCTTGCAAACACAAATCAAAAGAAAGCTGCAGCGACTGTATTAATAACAGTAAACTTCAGAAGGAATATATTAACCAGGGATAAAGAGTGACATCACATAATAATAAATGTGTCAAATCACCGAGAAGACCTAAGAATCCTAAATGTATAGGCACCTAACAAAAAAACTTCAAAATATAAGATGTGAAGACTGATAGAAAAAGAAAAATAATACATAAATCTACACTTATAGATGGAGACTTCAATACTCTTTTTCTCAGTAAGGGACAGAATGGATAGATATAAAACCATTAAGAATTGAACCACAGTATCAACTACCTTGTTTCAATCAATATTTATAGAAGACTGTACCATCAACAGCACAGTAGTCATTAAAATACATATAAAACATTCACTAAGATCAATTATATTCTTGACCATAAAACAAACCTACACAAGTTTTAAAGAATTGAAATTCGAGAGTAAATTTTCTGAAAAACAGAATTAAACTTGAAATTAATAACAGAAAGAGATCTGGAAAATCCCCAACTAGGTGGAAATTAAACAACAAACTTCTACATAAACAACAGGTAAAAGGAAGTCACAAAGAAAGTTTTGAAAAACTCAGAATTTAATGGAAATGAAAATATATAAAAATTCGAGGGATGTAGTTCCGGCAGTATTTAGAGGGACAGTTATAGGATTAAACTATTTCTATAAAAAACAAGAAAGGTGTCAATGACCCCACCTCCCACCTTAAGAAACCAAGAGGGAAAAAAAAGGGAAATGAAACCCAAAGCAAGCATAATAAAGAGCAGAAATCAATGAAACTGAAAACGGAAATAGAGAAATTCAATGAAACCAAAAGCTGGTTATTTCAAAAGGTTAATAACATTGATGAATCTCTAGCCAAATGGGCCATGGGGGAAAAAATTCCCATAAATTAGAACTATCAAGAATGATCACAGAGACATTACTACAGATGCTAAAGACATTAATGAATTCTTCTTTAGCAATAAATATAGATAACCATTAGTTACAGTAATTAAGGAAAAACATACAAAATAAAGTGGGAAATATCAACAAATATAAGAGAAAAACGATGAAATAATGGAATAAGAATCCTTCAACAGCAATAAAATCCTACAAAAGAATAAAATTGAGGAAAATGCAGTTCATTCATTAATGTAAAATACTGAGTAGGGGGTCAAAACAAAAGAGGACCTGAACACATGGGAAGACCTAGAATAAGACCCAACATTCCCTCTAACTTAATGTAACCATCAGTGGGATCACAATAAAAGCATCAGCAATTTTTAAAAAATGCAATTCTAAAGTACCACTGGGAATATAAGAAAACGTGTATAATCTCAAAGTGATGAAGTCTTTTGGGTGCCATAAAAGGAAAGGGCAGTAAATTCAACTGCAGAGAAATTCAAAACGCCTACATGGCAAAAACTACCAGTGAGCAAAGTCAAAAGGCAAATGAAAAACGATTTGCCATTCACATCACAAAATATCAACTGGCTGGGTAACCTTGGGAAAATCACTCCACCTTTCTGAGCATTCATCATTCCTTCTCCAGAAACTGAGATACTAGCAAAGCCCCAGGGTAGGTGAACACTTAACGGAAAAGGTTCTTGCAAAGTGGACAGAGCTCTTACTCGTTCAGCCCGTCTGCGCATCACTAACGTTGCGGGGGGCTTTCCATTCTCCCTCTATACCGCGAGGACCCGGGACACAGCACGCGGCACTCGGGCGCTGCCAGGTGTGTGCGGCCCCGCCCCCCGGGCTCGCCCCGTATTCGAGGGGCCTAGTCACGCGCACGGCCGTCTGGACTTCCGAACTCCCTCCCCAGCGGCCGGACCCTTGCCGGCGTCGGAGGCACTTCCCCGGACAAAGGGAGGAAGGCGAGCTTCGCAGCCGCCCTCCCACTCCGCCGTCTCCGCCCCTGCACGTCCGGCCAGGCGGGCCCTGCCAACCTCCCGCCGAGGAGAGCGCCAGGCGTTCCCCCGACGCCGTCCCGAGGGTCACCGTCGCCCGCGAGTCGCCGAAGTTTGGGCTCCCACCCTGCGCGGGCACGAGCCCATCCTTCATCTCCTCTCCTTCGGCCCCTAGGCCCCGCGAGCTGCCTGGTAGCCCTCTTCATACCTGGAGGGACAGTCTCCACTCTTGGCTGAGTGTTAGGCCAGGTTACAGCACGGGGCGGAGAAGGCGCGCGGAAATCGGGGCCCTGTCACCCACTCGCGGCTAGAGGTGGGGGAAGGGCGGCCAGCGGCGCGCTCGCAGCTTTGCACATGCGCAGATGCTTGCTGTCCCAGGGTCCTCCGAGGAGTGGTCCATCGGCCTTCGGGA
This sequence comes from Pteropus alecto, assembly GCF_000325575.1. NCBI lineage: Eukaryota > Metazoa > Chordata > Mammalia > Chiroptera > Pteropodidae > Pteropus > Pteropus alecto. Next base: position 8,543,578 of record NW_006433950.1, read on the forward strand.
CTACATTTCCCATAAGCCTGCGGGGCCAGAGCGTTGGGACTTTCTGGAGCGTCTTCTCCCTGTTTAGGGCTTTGGATGATCGCTGGCAGAGATAATCTCTTGGTTTGGACTGTTCATTTCTCCCAAATTAAGGTTGTCATTTACCACCACTAGCTCCTCCAATACTGCCTTTTAAAGATTATACAGGTAGCCTATGATAGTTTTAATTAGAATATATGTATAAAATAAATACCCATACTCTCACTTTCCAAAAATAAGTGTGTTAAGTTCACACTTTTCTGATTATTTAAAATAAAATTGGCCTTAAAGGTACTGTGTGCTGCAACTAGATTTTCTTTTTCTTTTTCTTTTTAAACCAGTTTTAGATTCACAGCAAAATATGAGGAGAAAGTACCGGGAGTTCCCATATATACCACCTGCCCCCGTACATACATAGCCTCTTCCACTATCACCATCCTCCACCAGAGTGGAATATTTGTTACAATTGAATGTACACTGACACATCACCCAAAGTCCTTAGTTTATGTTAGGGCTCACTCAGTGGTGTACATTCTATGGGTTTTGAAAAATATAATGATGTATCCACTACTATAGTATCATACGAAATAGTTGTACTGCCCTAAACATCCCCTGTGCCCCATCTATTCATTCCTTCCTCCCCCTCCCTGAGCCCCTGGCAACCACTGGTCTTATTTTTTCACCAGTTTTGCCTTTTCCAACATGTCAAATAGTTGGAATCATGCAGTATAAAGTCTTTTCAAATTGGTTTCTTTTACTTATTAATATGCACTTAAGGCTTTGCCATATTTGTTTCAGGGCTTGATAGCTCAGTTCTCTTTAGAGCTGAGTGATATCCCACTATCTGGATGTACCACAGTTTATCTATTCACCTTTTGAAAGAAATCTTGATTGTTTCCAAGTTTTGACAATTATGAATAAAGCTGCTATAAACATCCATGTGTAGGGTTTTGTGTGGACATAAAATAAGTTAATTGGGTAAATAATAAGGAGCACAATTTTGTTAGATCATATAGTAAGAATATGTTTAGTTTTGTAAGAAACTGTCAAACTATCTTCCAAAATAACTATACCATTTTGCATTCCCACCAGCAAAGAATGAGTGTTCCTCTTGCTGCACATCCTTGCCAGCATTTGGTGTTGTCAGTGCTGTGGATGTGGGGCATCCTAATAGGTGTGTAGTGGTAGCAATTAGCTTTTAATTAAAGTAATATAGTCTCCAAAAGGTACTAGTATACCAATGTTCACGGCAGCATTATTCACAATAGCCAAAAGGTGGAAACAACCCAAGCGCCCATCAACAGAAGAATGGATAAATAAAATGTGATAAATATCTATATATAAAAAATATATATTTCATTCAGCAAAAAAAAAAAAGAATGAATTTCTGATACATGCTACAACATGAGTGAAACCTGAAGATATGCTAAGTGAAATAGGCCAGATACAAAAGGAGAAATATTGTATGATTCCACTTACATGAAGTATCTAGAATAGGAAAATTCATAGAAAGTAGAATACAAATTACTAAGGACTGGGAGTGCAAGACATGGGATGATGAAAAAGTTCTGAAAAGAAACAGTGTTGATGGCTATAAAACATTGAGAATGCACTTAATGCCATTGAATTGCACCCTTAAAAATGGTTAAAGTGATAAATTTTATCAGAGTTAAAAAGAATAATAAGCTGGATTGAAGTGATGATTGCATAACTCTGTAAGTTACTAAATTTCAGCAAGGTATTTTTGTTAGTTATTGTTTGCACTGTTTTGATTTTTATTGTATAATGAAATAATTCAATACTTCATCAGGAAGGAAAACAGAATACTCAGGACATTTTCTAAAAAGAGAGACTAATAATTGTTAGATATAAAAATGTATTACAAAGCTAAAATAATGAAATCTTTTTAGTACTAGCTCCAAAAAAAAAAAATAAAGACTTAGGCATATATATTAATTCACAGCACTGGTGAAAGACTAGTGTATTCCACGATTATTCTCGGGTAACTAATTAACAATTTGGAGAAAAAAATGTTAGATTCCTAAGACTGTACATTAGAACAATTAACGAAAAGAAGAATTAAGTATAAGCTGGATACAAGATTTAAATTTTAAAGTAGAAATTATGAAAATAGTTACAAAGAAATGATAAGGGAGTGTTCTTTATATTCTTTGGGTGAGAGGGTACATACATGTAGCACACATATTTTCCCAGTTTGTCTTTAACTTTGTTTATAATGATATTTTTTCAGAATTTAATTTTCTCTATGCTTAAATTTGTCAATTATTTCCTTTATGAATTCTGCCTTTGGTGTCATACTTTCTCACCCAAAGAATATCAAAAATATTTCCTTATCATTTCTTTACTAAAAATCCAAGAACAATACTGTAACATCTGTATTACCATTTTGACCTATAAGTTTGGCTGATATTTAAAAGAATAATGACACTCAGGGTTGGAACAATTTGGAAAAATATTTTTTATACAATCCTGGTAGGGCTATAGCACATAAAATCTTTCTGAAGTCTTCATTGTATCAAAATTTTAAATTTTAAATTATCGTTAGTCATTAATATTGTACAAAGATGTACATACGAGAATGTTCTCACATCGCAGCTTATATTTGCAAAACATTGGAAACAATCTAAAAATCTTTCACTTAGATATAAGTAAACTAAATTGTATGACATGTAAATAGAATTTGGCGAGACATTGAAAATGATAATGTCTACTAACTACATGGGGGGAGGTGTCTAATGCATCCAGAAATGAAAAAAATGTAGCTCACACAAGAGTAAGTAGAGTGTGATCCCATTTTTGTAAAAACTATGCATATTTTAAAAAGACTACTGAAATGTACCAAAAGAAGGAAGAATCTCCCACCCCCAGTCTTCCCCACACAGAAAATAAATTACCCTACAGCATTATGCATAGCAACACAGAGAACTCTGTGTGTGGACTGTTTCTGAAGACCTTGCAAAATTCAAAACCACATTGTTTTCTATTAATTTCCCCTTAGGAATAAAGGAAACATATACAGGATGTTTTTTGAAAAATACATCATATATTTTAACTTAAATATTGCATTTAATTTTTTTTGACTTTCCACTGAGGTTTCAGAGTGCTTGCTTCTCAATCAGCTAGCTACCCAGTGTATCCTAGTGGTTGTCCAATCTCCTTTTGAGCATGTTGTAATATCTACTTCTGTTCCAACAAGCACTGGCACCAACATTAAGTACATGCTTGGATGACATTGCTATAGGATGTAAAGAGATTTTAACTGTAATAATAGTGACTGTTTAAAATGGAGCAAATATCCGAAAGCACATAAATAACAGTGTATTTTGTTCATAGGTCGTGACAACAAATTTTTATTTTTGTTTATTTGCTCAAATGCCATTACCGTGGGGCAGAGAATATATACCACAACACATGACCTCATCAATGAATTTTGTACTCTGTTATATTAAAAAATCCTTTGGTTTTTCTTGAGTTCTGAACAGATCATTTATCCAGGCATGATTTTGTAACATCATGCCTTGGTCATTTGAAAAATACTGGCTCTCTGAGTCATGAAGCTCTTTTAAATGTTGATATATTTTAGTACATAGTATCAAATGACCACTATAATATCACCACTGGTCTCATCAGAAAGGCTTTAAGTATTGGGAAGCAGATACAGGTTGTTGCCAAAACTCTAATTTTCACTTGAAAGCTCATTTTATCATTGGGTGACAAATATAGTCAGTTGTTTTCCTTGAAGTGACAGCTCAGTTCATTCATCTTTGAGAAAATGTCTGCCAAACATTCAGCCTTCTTTTGACTGTCAGCCATTCAAGTAAAAATAGTGTTCCAAGAGAAAAGCAGTTCGTTCAGCTCACGACTTAAACAACTGCACAGGCGATTTTCCTGGAGATAACCATCATGGTTCTGTGTGCAGGAGAAGTACTTTGTGCATACTTTCTGTTGCACTCAAAGGTTGAAACTTAATACAATTAACAATTCTTACTGCTCCATTAAGGCCATTCTTAAGTGAGAGTAACATTTCTGCAATTGCGTGAGCGTGCAGAATGCAATGACTACTAGTTCAGTTCAGTGCCACTGTCTGGAATCCAGTAGGTTCCCCCACCAACTGCATTTACTTCATCAGGGTAAATGTCAACTCAATGAAGTAGGATAACAACGTCTAGGTTTTATTATTAAAAATAATCTTGACCTCCTGGATCCCCTGCAAGTGTCTTAGAAACCCCAGGGATCTTCGGATGACATGTAAAGCACAATCACTGTGTGCCATTATCACACCAAATACACTAACGATGTCTCCTCAATAGTTTTCAAATATCCAGTGTGTGTTCATATTTCCACATTCTTTTCATAAACATTATGCATTCTTCAAAATTTTAAAACTCAAGATCCAAATGAGTTTACATCCTGAGATTGATGTCTCTTAATACATAGGTTCACCTCCATATTTTTTTTCCTTTGCCATAATATGCTGAAAACACTGAGTTGTTTATTCTGAAGAATTACCATGCAGACTGGGTTTTCTTGATGACCTTTTTTTTTTTTTTTTTTAATGATCAATTTTCTATTCCTTCATTTGGATTCTGAGAAAGTCAGTGTTTAAGAATTTCAGGCCAAATATCAACAGTGATTATCCTCTCCTTGCCAGGTCTTAAAATCATTCTTTTTCTAAGGTAATGAGTGATGAGTTCAGGTTTATTCCTGCTCTTTTATTTCCTAC
>NW_006433950.1:8548354-8561103 GCF_000325575.1 Pteropus alecto
TCCTGCAATCGGTTTGTCAAGCACCTGCCTGGTGGCAGACAAGGTGCTAGGGCACAGCTGTGAGTGAGACACAAAGCACTCTCCCCTTGTAAGCTTGCATTGTAGTTGGGAGGACAGGCAATAAACGCTGAGTGAAATACACAGCATGGCAGGTGGCATTGACTGCTAAGGAGGTCATATCAAGGGCACTGGGTGGGGGGTGCATTTTCGAATAGAGTGGATAGAGAAGGTGTTACTGAGCAGGTGAGATTTGAGCCAACACTCCATCATCAGCTATTGGGCCCCATAATCAGATCCTGACTGGCAGATGTCCCCATCCTTGGATTATTTCCAATATCTGATAACACCACTCTATTTAGGCACCAATTCCTCCCTGAAAGTTGACCTGCCTCTCTTTCACACCTGAGATGACCGGAGGGAACGATACCTAATCACAGCTTTCCCCTCCTCATCTGGGGTTCTAAATGGTGCCCTTCAATCTATTTTTCTCATGGCAAAATTGCAAAGTAGGAAATCGGCAAAAATTTTCCTGACATAGAGCAAAGTGAATATCTCACGTTCTTTTTCCTTTAACAAATATTAACTCTGGAGAATGGAACAGTCTGAACCTTGCAAAATCCATTTATCTCACTGAGCCTTTGACAAGTCCATCTTTCTCCTTGAAGAAGGATTCTTACATGGCCAATGGCTTAGAAAGTTTTCATCCTCCGGGCATACAAGGACTGTCTGTTTTATTTATCTCTGCCTTCCCAGAACCGTGCTTGGTATAGGTGAAGAATGAATGAATGACTGGAGCAAGAACTAATAACGCTTGAAACCCAACTACTGCCAGCATCATCCAGTTCTGTAGTCCTGTCCACCTGAGAGTACCAAGTGCTACTTATGCGCCCTGCATCCTGCTGAGTGGGCAGCTACAAGCATCACCCAACTTTTCAGAGCTGCCCACCTGAGTGGAACAGAGGTGTCCCTGCATAACGTCAGAGTAGGTAGCTGCCCCATCAGCCTATCTTTCCTGGCCAGGTCTTGGGACTGTAAACAATTCCAGTTAGTTCCTTGCTCTATTCCCTCCTTGCGAAGAGATACCTCAAGAATATCCTATTTGTCCCAATTGAGAAGAAAAAAGCCATCGTCATTCTGAGTAAGTTTTAGTACTAGATGTATTGTTTTTAGAGAGAATTTAGAGGTAATTTCATATAGGCCAGAAATACATAGGTATGAGTACTATTGGGTAAAGTATTATTAAAAAATTAAGCAATTGAATTGAAACTTCCCATATTTATGAGTAGATCCAGAAATAGAAAGGATTAGGGGTCTGTTGGTCCAAATATCTCTTTACAAATGGAAAAACTAAAACCTAGAGAAGTCGACGAGTTTTAATTATGACAAAGATAATCTGTTAATAGTTTCAAAATGATAATATGATTGTATCTGGGAGTCTCCAAGACCATGCTCAGTTTCAATTATTCTCTAGAAGGACTCATAGAATTAAGCAAGCTATTATGGTTACAGTTTATTGCAGTGAAAGGATACAGACCAAAATCAGCAATGGAAAAAGGCACAAAGGCAGCAGCCTGGAGCCATCAGACACAAGATTCCGATTGCCCTCTCCCAGTGGAGTCATGCAGACAGAGCTAAATTCTCCCAGCAGTGATGTGTGACAACACATATGGAGTGTTGCTAACCAGAAACTCACCAGAGTCTTACTGTCCAGGGATTTTGTTGGGGGTTGGTCATATAGGTATGTCTGACTGTTCACACGGTTGATATTAGTCTCTAGACCTAGCACTGGTCAAGCTGATACCATGTGGCCCAAGGCTCCCAGCATAAATCACCTTGTTGGTATGAACTATCTGGCTGGTCCAAGGCCTCCAGGTTGAAAGGGACACTTATTAAGCAGGACATTCCAATAGCTTAGAAGTTACCTCCGAAGAGCTGGGCAACAGCCAAACTCTTCCTCATAAGGTATGGGGTTTGTTTAGACAACTCATACTTGCTTAGTTAACCCTTTACTATATAATGACCTACAGTGCGTTTTTTATGCCATGGAAAACTGGTTTTGTATTTTTTTTGTTTTATTTTTCCAGAAAAGCAATACCTAAGAACAAGGAGGTAATATCTATCTTCTCCTTCCTGATACACAAACAATCATTTCTTTATGTCCAACTGTTGGCCACATTTTGTCAAGTAGCATGAAGGAAGTTAATTTCTATATCAGAGGTAGTTGATATCTTGATGGTATTTGGAAGTCATTATGCAAAAGAAGTCGCCTTAAGGTATGGCCCACCTGAGTGGAATGTAATCATATATCGGCGGTGGGGGGGGGGAGTATCCCCCCCGATATATCTATTAAGTTAAAAAAAAAAGCAGTAACTTCACAGTGCAGACACCTCACAGACACCACCTAAACTAAGTGATCCGGGTTAGCATCACCAGTAATAAGGCGTGCAGGCAGGACGGGCAAACCTTTACCCATAACATGTGTTGTGTTGATTTCAGTTGAGATAAATTGCTCCTGAGTGGAATGTAATCAACTTGTTACCAGGTGGCCGACTGGGCTCTCCGAGGAGGTACCATGTCAGGGAGTCAGGGCTGCAGTAGCATAGACCCACAGCAGTGGCAGTAGCCAGACCAGCCTTCATGAGTGGGTGCCCATGCTGGTGGGCCCATTATTAGCCTTTGTCTCTACTACCTTTGTGCCAGCACTGGGGTGGTCATTGACAGAGGTTGGCTGATGACAACTGGCTGAATCCTGCTTTCTACTTCATTTCGTCCCTTCCATGGTAGATGCTCTCCGGTGGGCACCCTTAACGATTTATGAGATATAAAGACCTAGCTTTATGCCTACTCCTATAGCTCCAACTACATGCCTTTTCCCAAACCTCCTGGACCCGAATTTTCCAATCTTTCTCCTCATAGGCCCCTGACCAACCAGTCAAGCCATTCATCATTGCCCAGGGGCCCATCTATATTCTTCTGTTGAGCCATTTTTCTTTCTGCCAAAGGAGATGACCAGGTGCAGGATCTGGAGCTCTGCCAATTGAGAGGATTTCAGGGTTACCCCAAAGTAGGGCTGTAGTGCAGCGCAAGTCCATTTTTAGCTCATACCTCCATATCGAGCTAACCCATTCATGAATCAAACTTGAACTTTCCCCCCTCTATCAGAAGAGCTCCCACACCGGCCATAGGTGTGAGTTGAGGGAGGGGTGCTGGCCAAGCGATGCTGGGTGACTCGGGGGTCTGAGCTTCCTTTGCTCTCTGGCCCTGCTTGTGCCTCGTTTTGTTCCCTTTTGTCTAGTAATGCATTGTTTTGGACCTGCCTGACTTTATGACTTGGTAAGTCTAATACATTGCAGGTCATGATGGCCAGCTTTGGCCACACGGTCACTTGATGTCTTGTGGTCACACTCACCATCTTAACCAGGACTCAGTAGCAGGTCAGGGGAAGTTTTTGAATAGTGTGTAGCTCTTTGTTGCAGATGTCATAGCCCTGCTCCAGAACCTTTGGGATCTACACAGTGATTCTTCTTTTAGGGTTTGCCACACACTACCTGGCATCTGTCCCCCAACCATAGATACTTCTAGAACAACTAGCTACATGTGGCTAACGGCTACCATATTAGGAAGCACAGATACAGGACGTTTCTTTCTGTACAGAAAGTTGTACTGGACAGTACCACATCTAGATCAAACAGTTTACAAGAAATACAGAGAGTAGAGAAATATATGAAATAATACCACAAGGATAGAATCATCCAAAAAAACGGAACATGGAAAATTCTACAGAACAAGTGACCCAGTTTCTTTAACAAATAAATGGCATGGAAAAAAAGGGCAAGAGGTAGGCTGTTGTAGATTGAAAGAAATGTTACCAAATGCATTGTGTGGACTTCTCACTGGATCTCGAGTTGAACCAACCAACCGTGAAAGAGATTTTTTATTTTTTAAGACAAGCCACTTAAGCAACACGTTGAGAGCGGAAATGTGAACTCACTCAAATGTAATCGAGGAAAAGAACCTAAGTAGGGGTTTGTATTCCCGATTCGATTGAGGAAGAAAACAAAGCTAGGAATAGCTTTGTCTCAATAATGTTAGCAACATGCTCCATTGAATTTGTTGTGGGAGGAAAATGGAGCTTGAAATAGCTTCAAGAGCAGCAGCCACATCCCTGGATGGTCCTGGGATCTGCCCAGTGGGAGGGCGATGAAAAAATGCAACAGTTTTTTCCTTTCCTTACTTGATAAAGTGTTGCTCATCCTTAGCTCTCCCCTTGCAGAAAGGTTCCCTGACTTCCCTCACCACCCTGCACTTTTCAACCTCACAGGCCCGATCTAGGCCTACCCTGTGACACTGGGCCTGAGACTCGCAGGGTGAAAAGGACAAGAATGTGTGTCTGGGCCTGAGCCTGGCTGGAGCTAGGTGTACGCAGGAAGGGAACGTGAAGCCGAAGCTCTGAGGCCCAAGTGGAGATGGGAAGGAAGTGGGGTAGTTGGAGAGGTCAACAGGGACTGGCAGGACCCTTAAGGCCATGGCGAGGAGTCTGCCTTTGTTTGAAGAGCAGCTCGAAGCCTTGCTGTTGTTTCCTTTTGTGTCAAGCCTCACCTCTCCTGTAGAAGTCGGGAGCCTGGCAGATGTGCCTGACTCAGCAAGCTCTATGAGGACTCCGCTTTAAGGCGTGTCACTTTAAGTAAGCTCCACCCTCAGCACAGCCAATGGGCTGGTGCAGACACCCAGCTTAAGAACCCACATGCCTCTGGCCATTGCCCAGGTATGGCCAGTCTGCTCAGGGCAGCAGCAGCCTGGGGGCAGTTCCCCTGGAGGAGTTACTGTTCCGGGGGAGCACAGGTAGGCAGGGGAATCCTCCTGGAGGGCGCCCCCCCCCCCATGCCCAGTTTCCATCAGGCTCTGTGCTTTCCCGGCACTGTTTGACCTTGAATGGAAGTTCACTGGGCATATCCTATGTCAAGTGTGGGCTGAGGCCCCCGAGACTGCCACCAGTGGGGCTGGGGGGGTATCAAATGAAAGGTTTGTGGGCACCTTTTTGGGGGTCCCAAACGAACACATATGTTTTGAAAGAATGTCTGGGAGGCAAGGGCCTGGGTTCTAGGCCAGGCTCTGTCCTTGACTTGCTGGCCTGCATTCCCCATCTGTCAAATGAGAAGGAGCCCCCAGAAGGGCTCCAAGAGTCCTACGAGCCCCCAGCCATGGCAGAGTGGGGGTGGGGGCACCATAGTTGATGGGCTATGGAACTTGTGTCTTCCTGTCCTTCCTCTACCAAGCTCTGTCCCTGGTGTGCCTGTGGCAGTGCCTGGCTGGCCTTGGAGAAGGAGCAGAGATGAGTAACATTTCCAAGCCAGTAAGGCAGACTGCTTCATGGAACCCCGCTGATGCCCCTTTCTGTAGAGTGAATCTGGTTCTTATTTTTACCCAGGTGGCAGCTTTTCTGAACTGAAACACTGACCCCAACGATTCTGTTTGGGAAGGGGCACATCTGTAGAGTGGATTTGCTTCTGGTGGGCCCACTAGCAAGGCCTGGCTCCCCTGGCTCGTGGGGGTGGCATCAGTGGTGGAGTAGGGGAGGCCAGAGGTGCTGGCAGCCCCTCTCCCACTCCAGCGCCACCCCACCTGCCACAGGGGCAGTTCTGTGGACCCTGAGGGTCTGCGAGTGACCCTGGCAACATGTCTCTTCCCTGCAGGGCAAACTCAGCAAGGACTTCGTGGAGGCTCTGAAGGCAGTTGTGGGGCGCCCCCACGTGTCTACTGCTACTGTGGTCCTAGAGCAACATGGGCGTGATGAGTCGATTCACAGGTGTGGGGGGGCCCCTCCTTTGTCAGAGCTCCTGGCTGGGAGCCAGCGTTCTGAGCTGGCTTCTTTTCCACCCATCTGTTTTGGGGTGCTCTGGCATTCTCTTTTCCTCACCCCTCTCTCACTGTACAGTCTCAGGCCCTGCAATATCTTGGTGATCCTTGAAATGTGAGCAGGACCGGAGGTTCCCACGCCCCCTCAACTGTGGAGGTTCTGGTTCTAGGTGTCAACCTCCAGATGTCGTGGTGTGGCCCCAGAATGTGGAGCAGGTCAGCCAGCTGGCAGCTCTGTGTTACCGTGAAGGTGTGCCCATCATTCCATTCAGCACAGGCACTGGGCTCGAGGGTGGAGTCTGTGCTGTGCAGGTATGGTGGCCCCTCCCCAGCCAGGCTCTGGTCCCATCACGCTTGTCATATTTGTGGTGCCCCCTCCCCCACACACAGCCTGGTTGCCCAGGTCCAATCCTCCTTGCCTGCCATCCCAGGGCTCTGGTCTGGCTGCTGGGAGGTCAGCTTCAAGGCAGAGTCTTGGGAGAGTCTTGGGTGGCCTGGCAGGAGACCGAGGTCAGCCAGCTCCTTAGCACCCCTCCTGCCAGGGTGGTGTCTGCATCAACCTGACTCACATGGACCGGATCCTGGAGCTGAAACCAGAAGACTTCTCTGTGGTGGTGGAACCTGGCGTCACCCGCAAAGCACTCAACACCCACCTGCGGGACACTGGCCTCTGGTTTCCTGTGGGTAGGCTGGGACTTGTGGGCCTTCTCTTGGTGCCTTCAGGGCTCCCTAGAGGCAGGGCTGTTTCTGGGGCACCCCTGCCTGCCTCAGGCTGCTCTCTTCCCTCCAGATCCAGGTGCAGATGCCTCTCTCTGTGGCATGGCAGCCACTGGGGCTTCGGGCACCACCACCATCCGCTATGGAACCATGAAAGAGAACGTGCTGAACCTGGAGGTGGTGCTGCCTGATGGGCAGCTGCTTCACACCGCGGGCCTGGGCCGTCATTTCCGGTGAGCATTCTCTACCCACGAGATGGGGGCCTCCCAGATAGGTGCCGAGGTTTGCTCCTCTTGCACAAGGCCAACCTGGGGCCGTGCCAGGGAACAGCTGCCTTGACAGCAGACCAGCCCAGACCTCGGGCTCAGCACCCCACCTGGCAGGGGCTTAGGGGACAGTGCCCCAGCTTCCAGCTCTAGGCTTCTGGCCAGAAGTCCATTGTCACATGACCTGGGCACTCACCTACCTTGTGTGTCTCCTGGGCCCAGGAAGAGCGCAGCTGGCTACAACCTGACTGGGCTCTTTGTGGGATCCGAGGGGACACTGGGCCTCATCACAGCCACCACTCTGCGCCTGCACTCTGCCCCTGAGGCCACCCTAGTCGCTACCTGTGCATTCCCCAGTATCCAGGTGGCCGTGGACAGCACCATACACATCCTCCAGGCTGCAATGCCTGTGGCCCGCATTGGTAAGCTGGGGACTGGATGGTCCAAATGGGCTCCCCGGAAGAGGTCCCCTCTGAAGACCAGGCCTCACCTCACTTACACTCTCCTCGGTCCCAGAGTTCCTGGATGATGCCGTGATAGACGCCTGCAACAGGCACAGCAACCTGAACTGCACCGTGGCACCCACGCTCTTTCTCGAGTTCCATGGCTCCGAGCGGGCACTGGAAGAGCAGTTGCAGCGGGCAGGTGTGCCATAGGGCAGGGGGGCACAGGATGCCCAGACTATGGTCTAGTGTTAACCCCCCACCCCCCACAGAGGAGATCATCCAGTACAATGGAGCCTCCCACTTATCTTTGGTCAAGAAGGAGCAGTACAGCCAGCTCTGGGCCGCTCGGCACAATGCCTTGTACGCGTTCCGGGCCCTCCGGCCGGGCTGTAAGGTGAGCCGGGCTGCGGGGAGGTGGGACCCACGGCTTGGCCCACGGATCCTTTGCTTAGCCCACTACCCTAGTGTCCAGGGCAGCAGGCTGAGGCCCACAGCATTCGGGGCTGGCCCCACCCAGCTCTTTCTCAGACACTGTCTAGGGGGAAAGCAAGGTCATCTGCTGGGAGGGAGCCCCTGCCGGGAGCCCCTGCCGGGAGCCAGGCGTAGAGCACAGGGGCCCTGGAGCAGGCGCAGCACTGTGCTCTTAGCTCTTGGCTGTTGTGACCACGGGCTTCCTGGAGAGAGGGATGATGAAGTGGAAGGTGTTAGCCAACAGGACGGGGAGAGTCTGGGCTCCAGCAGCTCATGCAAAGGCTCAGTGGTGTGGTATTGGGGGACCCATGAGGGTGAGGTACAAAGGGAGAGCTGTGGAAGCCTCTGCCGGCAGCACCGGGAGAACACACCCCAGCCATCATCGCGTCGTACAGGGGAAACCGAGGCCTAGAGAAGAGCAGGCACGTCCATGTGTGTGAGGCCGAGCCTCTCCAGACCTGTCCTTAATCTTGACTGCAGTGACCCCTCCCCTCTGGGCAGGCGGTTAGGGGAAAACCTCACCGGCCTGCCCCTTGTCGCAGAACTATACCACCGATGTCTGTGTGCCCATCTCCCGGCTGCCAGAGATCCTAGTGCAGGCCAAGGAGGACCTGAAGGCCTTGGGAATCACAGGTTCTACCTGCCCACTGTTGGGGTGTGGGAGGGGAGGACAGGGTGCAAGGGCTGGGCTGAGGGCTGCAGCTCTGTTTTCTGGGCCCCCAGGATTCATCTTTGGACACGTGGGCGACGGCAACTTCCATTGCCTCCTGATGGTGGACCCAGAGGACACTGAAATGATCTGCAAGGCTGAGGCCTTTGCATACCAGCTGGCCAGGCAAGAACACAGCCCTGGCCTGGGAGGAGCGGGAGGAGCCGAAGGGAGTGGGAGAGCACCCCGCTGAGAATCTTTTCCGTTCTCTCCCAGGCGGGCACTGGCGCTCCATGGGACGTGCACTGGGGAACACGGCATCGGGCTGGGCAAGCGACAACTGCTGCAGGAGGAAGTGGGACCCGTGGGCATGGAGACCATGCGAAAGCTCAAGGCCGCACTGGATCCCCGAGGCCTCATGAACCCAGGCAAAGTGCTATGACGGACTCTGAGCACTTGACCTACAAGCCCCTAGACGATGGAACTTTCTTGGTGTGGGAAAGGATCTTGATAATTCTCCTTGGGGTCTCCAAAATAAACACTCGTGGCTATCTGGAGATGAGCAGACAGCACCTGTGACCAGCTTCCCATGCCATCCCCTACTCCACATGTTCTCTGCCTTTTGGCCAGTGACACCTTCATCCCTCATCCCAGACCTGTCCTCCAACTCGTGCAGCCTGGGGAGAGGGTCATTTTCAGGGACCCAGGTCCCTGTCCCAATTGCTTCACCTGTGAGAACCCCAGGACCTGAGGACTTGCCCGTGGCCAACAGCACTCACGACAGAATCCCCCACTGAACCCCAAACAGCTCTTAGAACACTCTGAGCATGTTCTTTAAGAAGCTGCTACCAATCCCTAGAAATAGAAATGAAGTTATTCTCCCTGTACCATGCCTCTCCATGGTGTGATGTATTATACTCCCAGCTTTTTGGCCGTCAAAGTCAGCATCTGTCCACTGGGGATCAGGCCTCTGCCTTGGGGTATGAGTTTTTCCCGCCTAAGCCCACTAGAGGGCACTTGCCACCATAAATTCAGATGCCACAGCCATCTGCTAGAGCAGTTGACCCAGGACTCATCTCTGCCAGGACTACAGCTCAGTCCTAGACTTCTGGGGTCAGGGAGGAGCCTGGCGTTCTGCAAGCCAATCTCTAAACTCTCCCAGAAGCCTACTGTGTGGGTCCATCTCCCTCTCCCTGGCCCTGCCCCTTAGGAAAGCTGCTGGCCAGCCATTCAGGGGTACCCTCCATCCTACCTCGCTTCCTCTCCCAAGCTACCTCTGAACTTTCCCAGACTCCATCCCCTTGCCCCTACCCTTCACCGCTCCCCATCAGCTGCTCAGGCCCTGGGTAGAAGAAGCCCTCTGTGGCAATACTGGGCTAAGCCCAGAATTTGCTCCTATGTGACTTTTGTCCCCTGCCTGCCCTGGCTGGGAGCAGTAGCTGTGCCAAGGGGTGGTGTATGGGCAAATCTCATGGGCTTCCTTCACAAACCACCCCATCCACGTCAGCCTCACATATTCTACAGAGACACAGCTCACAAGACCCTCCGCCCAGGGGCAGGTGTCTCCCCTACCGGGCAGGGCTCTGTTCTGATGTGCCTCCACTGCCTGGCCACTAGTAGGTGTTCAGCAAATGACCATTTCCCCACAGGTTTTTATTAAGAAAAAGTCCAAACATACAGAAGAGTTGAAAAAACAAACATACTGTTCACATACCAGCCAATGAAGATCCAACAATAAATATTTTTGTATTTGCTGTATGTGTGCATTTTGGAAGAACCATTGGGAACTCAGTTACACATTTGACATTATTCATCTACATAATTCAGCATCTGTCTCACAAGAATAAGGACATTCTCCTAAAAACCTCAACATCACTAAATGCTACTAGATAATAATAGTGAGATGCTCTGGTTCAGGAAGCTCCAGAAGTGTGCTGGTCCTCAGCAGAGAGACTGGACGGAACCTACCTCCCAACTCCTGCCAACACCTCCTCTGAGACCTTGGAGAGTTGTCTGGATGGAGGACAACAGATATCAGTTCCCCCTGGGAAGCCCAGATACCCTTGTCCCATCCCCGCACCAGAAGTTGGCATCTAGGTCTGAATTGGGAGGACACGGTAGGCAGCAGAGGGCTGCAGTGTCCCCACGGGGAGTCGAAGTCGCTGGGGGCAGGGAGTGGGGTAAGCACCAGCCCCAGGGGCCTGGAATAGCATCCAGCGTGGGCTCGAGGCCTGCCCCGCCTGGCTCACGACCACTCAGCTCACCTAGGACGCTGCCAAGGCCACCAGGCCTGAGCAACCGAGGTGGGCACACAGGTCTCCACCTGCAGGCCCAGGGGTCAGGCGAGGAGATCTTCAGGGTCAGCCTTGCTGAAGGAATTAAATATAGAACAGGGAGACACAGATGCCAGGCAGAAGCAGGCGGTGCTGTGAATAGAACAGTGCTCTTTGCAGTGACAATGCCACTAGGGAGCCTGATGTGTATGTGCCAGGGCTTCTGGGCAGACTCTCTGACCCTCGTGGTGACCTCTGAACTGCGTGACTGTCTCCACTTCACATGTGAGGAATCTGGAGTTTAGTTGAGTGAAGCTGTTTCAAGATCATTCTGACACGAGGTGGAGGAGCCGCTTGCACATAGTCGAGAGCGTGTCCTGGCGAGCATCAGTCCCCGGGGTCTCCACTTCAGGCAGCTCTGACGCAAAGGCTCAGCTCAGACCCACTCTTCTTTAGCGTTTCTCTGTACGTGCCGAGTGTGCCTGTGCCTCGGCTCACATTTGCCCAAGGGCCTGCAAAGCCCTTGCACAGTAGGTGCTGCAGGAACCATCTGATGGAGGATGACTGCAGAGCAGGGCCTGGAGGGGTTGCAGTCCACAGAGGCAACGGTACACAGGAGGCCCGAGAAGGGCAGAGCAGAGAGGGCGTGGAGCCATCTCCCTCCATAGCTTTCCTTCGCAGGCTCTGCAGGAGGCCTTGGAATGCTGCTCTGGGAGCCTGTCTGGCACAGGGACAGAGGCCAGGCTTGCACTGCTACCCCCTGCCCCAAGCTTCTTACCCAGCCCAAGATGGGCCAACATTTGTGAGCCTTGAATGGCTGGTTCTAGTTCAAGGCTCTGAGCTGGCTTAGCCCCAAACCACAGCCTGTTTCTGGGCCTCAGTGAAGCATGCCCATGAGTCAGCACTGAGGCCTGGACTGAGCGACAGGCAGGGCAGGACGTGGGATGCGGAGCGGAGGGCTAGGGGCCGGGGAGAAGGGGCGGTGCTGGGCCAACACCTGGAAGAAGCGACCCCCTTGTAGCCTCCAATGGCTGCAAGATCTTTGCCCCTGCAGATCTCGCAGAAGCGTTCCGTCACAGCCACTCCACAGGTGATGGCAGATTGTTCCATGATGCTTGAGAGGGTTAGTAAACCTCTGGGATTTGGGCCTGACCTGCCGCATCCCCTGTACCCAGGCGTGAGTGCTCCAAGAACCACATCACACCTGCAGCCCCAAGCAGTGGCCCTGAAGGAAGGCTTAGGAGGTAGGGGAGGGAGAGGGGGGACATGCCTTCAACCCCCATTTCCTGATCGTGTAACAACACTTCATTAAAATAAAGTCACACAGTGCATCTTTTATTAGACATTATTTTAATACCATATCAAAACATCTTGACTAATGAAGAAAGCTTTTCCCCCAGCTTCGAACATTTTTTTAAACATTTTATAGGTTTTTTTTTTTTTAATATTTTAATATATAAATACAGAAACCTATCT
The DNA here is from genome assembly GCF_000325575.1 of Pteropus alecto. NCBI lineage: Eukaryota > Metazoa > Chordata > Mammalia > Chiroptera > Pteropodidae > Pteropus > Pteropus alecto. The sequence goes on from NW_006433950.1 coordinate 8,560,509, forward strand.
TGCATGGGCTGATGCCATGTGTGGCCATCGATGGCTAAAATGTTCTCAAACGGAGCGCCTGAAAACAGGGGTAGCTGTACATGTTTCTTTAATAAGTCTTTTGTCTAAGTTTTCTGGGAAAAAAAAAAAAAAATCCACAAGGGTCTAAGAAAAATGTTCAGGCATTTTTGCAGGACACTTGTGGTTGTTAAATCCTCCGAACTGACCAGAACCAGGAGGGAAGGAGGGAGAAGAAACGGGCACGGAGGGGAGAAGGTCTTCCATGGGTTGGCTGTTTCAATTTTTTTCTTTTTCTTTTGGCAATGAAGTCAAGATCTCAGGGTCCCCAGGGGAGAAAAATGCAAAACCAAGCCAGAAAAAATGGACAGAGGAAACCAAGGCAGAGCGGTTGGTGACGGAGGGCCTGCGGGGCGCTGGGCACAGGAGGACCGTGCCAGAGGGCTCCTGCGCCGTCGGAACGGGTGTGACGAGAACCTGGCTGTGTTCTCTTCTGTCACTGAGTGGGTTCTAGCTGGGCAGCAGACAGCAATCTGTAAACATCACGAGGGAAAACACCAGTCGACACCAGACTTTTTTTTTTTTATATAATTTTTTT
>NW_006433950.1:8561121-8574018 GCF_000325575.1 Pteropus alecto
TTTGTAAACACTTTAGAGACAGACCCACAATGCCTTTCAAAGGTGGAAAAAAAAAATGCGCTTTCCCTCCTGGGATGAGGGGTGAGGGGAAGGATGGCGGTCGATTCTTCTCTCGGACGCGCGGCTCATCCGATTTGGTGTCCTCAGGGAGGAAGGGAGAACCAGTGTCTGGAAGTCAGTGCAGTAGAACAGTGTGCCCTGTTCCCACTGGTGTCCCCAACTCGGCTCGGCCTCAGTGTCTGAAGCCTCCTCCCAGGACCAGGGCTGGCTGTCCCCACGTGGGCCACAGTGCGTAAGTCGTGCTCCGTGGGGCGGAGGCTGGGCCTGGGCGCCGGTGGTTCCGGTCCAGCCCCCGAGGGGGCAAACATCGTGCCGGGAATCGGGACGCGCACGCCTCACTCTCGCCCTCGCTGTTCCATCTCCCCGTGTCCTCAGTTTTTGAGGTGAAGGTAAAAAGAGCAAATGTCCCTGATTTGTCTGCCATCATCAGTTGTTCTGGGAGTTTACTTGGAATAAATAAAATAAACCTAACAAAGAACAAGAGAAAACAAAACAAAACAAAAGACGAGAGAGAGAGAGAGAGAGAAAAAAAAAAAGAAAAGAAAAGAGGCCCCAAAACCTTTGGATGTGAGATGAAGTGAAGTCAGGGTTTTGGCTTCTTTGGGGGTTTTGTCTGCTTGCCAGAACAAAACAAGGTGCCAGCCCAGATCTCAGAAGGGACAGGTAGGACGGGGACAAGAGAGGATGGTCAGCAGTAAAGCAGGGTGCTCTGAAGAAGTGGAGAGGTCAGACTGGAAGGTTCTCTATAGGGATGTTAGCTGCACTGGCCTGCTGCGGGATCAGGGACCTGTGCAGTGGGTGGGTGGGCTGCGTCCGGCCTGGAGGCCTCAGCTCCGTCTGGCAGCGGGGATAAGGGAGGTGGTCTGAGGCAGGAAGAACCAGCAGTGGAATGATCACTGACAAGCCCTGCAGGGGACAACGCACCGTCCCACAGACTGTCCTGTTTAATAAGTGTGATGCCCATACAGGGACGGGGAGCAAGATTATCCCCCTGTTCCCAAAGCAGCGGAGACCCTGAGGACTTGAGGACCTGCCCCAGCCTCTCAGCGAGCACAAGGCCGGCTGGGTGCAAGCCCAGTGTCCGGTTCCCGAGCTCATGCTGCTTCTCCCGCCTGGCACATTCCGAGGGGCTCTTCCTGAACCTCCTTCAGGGGCATCTGCCCCAGACGTCTAGACAGGCTGGTCCTTCCCCAGCGGATCAACTGTACTGAGCGGTTCTTCTTCGTAACCGTGCAAGTCTGCACCTCTTAGCCTTCCCAGAATCATCTCCCCCCACCAGGACCACTCACTGCCATGACGCTCCCCTCCCGGGGGTGCGTACGGACAACTCGGCCCCCCGCCCCCAGGCCCCAGGGTGACCTGACCCAAGCCCCGAGCCCAGCTCACCTTTGAGAGGAATCGGCAAGCGAGCCCAGCAGGGTCAGTCCGCGGGGTGCTCTGGACAAGATCTGTTCACTTCAAACCACGAGTCTATGCAGCTGAGGCGGGAGGCGGCAAGGGGAGACAGGTTACCGCTGACCAGGCCGCTCCTTAGGGGATCTGCTCCGAGGGTCAGGTCTCTGAGCAGGGGTTTCCTAAATCTCGCCTGCGAGGACCCCAGGGGAAAACAAGCGTGTCCCCAGATACCCACTTTCTGAGGGAGCAAGAAGGCAGAACGCCAAGACTGATCTTGGCTTAGCCGGGGCGGCCAACCTGGCATGGTGGGTACAGGACTGGGGTGGATCTGGGTGCTGTAAAAAGGCAGGAATGTGGCCTTGAGAGGGATCCAGGAGGATGGCAACGGCTACTTGCAGGGCAGCTTGTCGGCCATCCCTAACGCTTCAAGGGCCGGAGGTGGGAACAAAGACCTGGACGGCTGGCCAGGACTCTAGCTCTGGGGACCCTCTCCTGGGTCAAAAGAGCAGCTTCGAGGCTCCCTCACTGGTGGGTGACATCCTAGGAGACTCTCAAGCTACCCGGCTCAGATCGCCGTGGCTGGCAGCCAGCATCTAGCCCGTCCCAGGGAAAGGTGGCCTTCTGGCTTAGGGGCGTTGCTAAGGAGAGCCAGACGGGAGGCTGACAGTGAACCCTTGGTCTCTAGTGCTTACAGAAAGGACTGTCTGAATCAGAGAGGGGACAGAGATCGCCCCTAGACAGCCTTCTGATTTGTAAACCAACATCTGGGTATTTTCAAAGTCAGGAACCAGACATAATTTGCATGATTCTCCCCAGGGCCAAAGATTCTCTTCTTCTGGTTCTGGCTGGTGCCCTGCCAGGACACTGGCGAACTCTGTGCTGGACCCAGACCAAGACCCCTTCCCCAGGCCAACCTTGAGCCTCCCCGCTTCAGCCACACCCGTGTGCCAGGCACCATGGTTGCCCAGTGGTCCGTGGCCCCATGAGTCAGGCTTTGGAAAAGCCCGGGTGTCAGGAAGGAGCTCTGGGGCTCGAGGTGCCTGGAGCAGGTGGCAGCCACAGGCAGCACAGAGTGTCCTCCCATCCTGGGTAGGGAGGTATCTTCTTTCCAGTTGGAAACAAGAACGAGGCTCATGCCGGAGTCCGAGGACAAATGTCATCCCTGCTAATTATAGCAGCTTGCAGTGCTGTGGCCCCTCAGGTGGTGGCTATTCCTGCCACCTGGCCCTCAGGGAGAAGGGGCAGGGACAGGGGCAGCAAGCACACTGCTCCAAGCTGCCTCACACACAGAGGACAGAGGGGCTGAACAGAGGGGCCCATGGAGGAAGATAAGGCCTGGGGAGACAGATGGAGAATCAACCCACCAAAGATGGGAATTTTTGGCTCCGTGGGATCCTAAGCACCTCCAACCCGTGGGGGCTCTAACAGGTCTCCCTATCAGGCCCCACCATCCAGGCTGTCAAACCAGAGCAAAACCTCTGGCCGTTCTACTCAGCCTTGAACTTGGCATGTCTGTTGGCCTCTGCCTCCACCGCACTCAGAGTCCAAGGGTGGAGGGGTAGGGAGTGGGGGAGGTTGTTCAGCAATAAATAGCTAGTGAAGAGGGTCTGCCCTTTTCTCCCTCTGCCCGCAGGGAAGAAGCCCTCTGGGATGTGGCAGAGCTGGCCCTGCCACCTTCTCGTACCTTTTGTGATAAATGCACAGGCAGGGCAGCCTGGCTATCGTGTCCCCCTGAAGCAGCTCCTCCAGGCAGATCACACACTCACCCGCGTCTTTAGTCAGCACGTCATCTGCAAAGTGGGGACAGGGGAGAGTGGAAGACGGTCAGCCACCAGCAGACAGGTGGCAGAAAACAGGCGTGGGTCTAGAATTGGTCGGGGCTGCTCCGGTCACCCAACATGTGCTAGGCTGTGTGAGTGACACAGAAACCCAAGATGGACCTGGAACTAACGACCCTCGCCACAGAGACAAGACATGCACACCACAAGTTCATTCTCCAAAGACAAAATGGAATTAATCACCAAATAAGTGACCCGGGGGATGGAGGGAGCTTGCAGTGGGGTAGACACGCAGCAGAGGCAGCATGAGGCAAACCGTTTCCCTAAATAGACTTTTCCCCTAAACATACGTGTAGACCAGGTGCAGATTTCTGGTTTGGAAAAATAGGGTGATGGGGACAGTGGTATAAGGCGAGACGAATGGAAGAAACAGGCGCTCCAGCAGACACCTGCACATGCACGTCCACAGCAGCAACATTCACAGGAGCCAAAAGGTGGAAACAACCCACGTGTCCGCCACCTAACAGATAAGCAAAAGGTGGCTTAGCCATACAACGGAATATTACTCAGCCATGAAAAGGAACAAAAAATTGACCCATGCTACGATGTGGATGAACCTCAAAAACATTACACTAAGTGAAAGAAGCCAGACACGAAAGGCCACCTATTGCTGTTCCATCCTATGAAATGTCCAGAACGGGCAAATTAATAGGGGCCAAGGGCAGGAGGGAATGGGGAGCGCCTGTTTAACGGGTAAAGCGTGTTCTTTTTTTGTGGTAGGAACACTCAGCATGAGATCTGCCCTCCTCACAGGTTTTTAAGTGTGCCGCACGGTGCCGATAACTACGAGGCACGACACTGCTCTGCGCACCTCCAGAACTCGCTCATCTTGCGTAACGGAAACTTTATGCCCGTTGAACGGTGAACCCCCACTTCCCTCTCTCTGCTCAGCCTCTGGCAACCACCATTCCGTCCCCTGGTTCTGTCTCAAGTATCACATGTACGTGGAATCCTGCAAGAGGATTTCTTTTGGGGTGATGAAAATGTTCGTAACTAGACAGACGTGGTGGTTTACAACCCTGTGAATTTCTAAAGGCTACAATTCAACTTTTTAAAAAAGAAAAAACAGAAAGGCCCCACACTCCCACGCAAAAACAAAACAAACAAACAAAAACAACAGGACCAATGGAAGGAAGCTGGAGCGCCCACGTGAGTCGGTAATCCTTCATAACCAGTCTCTAACATTCTGGGCACTGGTGACTCAGTGAATAAGCCACGAACTCAGGATTCAAGAAGCTCGGAGTCTAGCGAGAGAGGCTGAACAAGAACATGGAAATGAAGAGCACAGGACGTCCCGGGAAGTCATACGATGCACAAAGACCCAGGTGTGAGAGGTACGAAAGATGACTGCTGGGGTGGGGACCGTTCAGAAAAGAGTTAGCCCAGGCAAAGGGATCGGTATTTGTGCACCGGGGAACTACAGAAGCTTGCTGGGGCAGGTGCAGAAAGACTCCTGGGGCCACGGGGCAGGGGCGGTGGCAGGAAAGGAGATGATACTAGACTCACGCCCTGCTGTGGGGTCTGGGCTTCGCCTGTTCACTGGGAGGCACTGGAGACGCGCTCTGACCACACCCAGTCTCTGGAAACTGCTGGAGGAGGGACTGAAAGAACCCAGAGATGGGAGCCCATTCTGGAGGCCAGTGCAGCAATGCCGGGTAGAACTCCAGGCCGACACTAGCCGTGGGGGCAGGAAGCGAGAAATGGTGCGCTAACAAGGCAAGCGAGGCAAATGGGGGGGTGCTTGTCACTAAGAGAGGAGACCCAGGTGGAGAAGGACAGGCGGACCAGGCATCTCCACTTGCGACACGCTGACGGAAACCTCCAGGGGTCTGTTCAGGTCTAGATCTGGGGTTCAGAAGAGAGAGGTGGGCAACAGGTCGTAGATGTGGGAGAGAGAGACTGGTGGGCAGAGTTTAGACTGAAATCCAAAGAAGGCAGAATACGAACCCAGGTCAACTTTAGTATCTCAGAGGCAGGTGAAAAAGGTGAAGTCAGCAAAAGGTTACCCGGAAGTTCTCAAAACCACAGGAGAAACGCCGAGAGCGGAATTATGGATGTGAAGGAGAGCTTGAAACAGGATCAAGTCCCCACTACTAAAAGATTTTAATTGTTTGTGAACACTGCCCATGATACATATTTGAGGGGTGTGTGTGTGTGTGTGTGTGTGTGTTTTCACTTGAGCCTCACAATCTCAGGAGCCAGGCAGGGCGCCCAGTGTTGTCCCAGCTTTACAAATGAGGATGCTGAAGCCAGGGGTCAGACATCTTTCCCAAGTCAGAGGGCTCGTGAATGGCAGTGGGCCTGGACCCTTTGCTTGGCGCCCTCCTCCAAGACTGTTTCTCTGTGCCCTCTGATGACTCGGGTCGAAAAGGAAATATCTGGGGCCCATGAAATGGGGATTCTTCATGGCCACAAAGGGTCTGGTGACTCAGAGTCCCCCACCAGGAACCCTGAGGAAAAAGCCTAATACAGAAACAATCCAATCCTTCAGTCCTAGTGCACGTGAGCTGCGAGAGAAGTCACTCTCGCTTGCCTGGCCACGTGGACAACCTGCGGTCATTTTCTCTGTTAAGACATGGCTAACCCAAAGGCCCATCTGCATAGAGCGAATGAGGAGAAAAGGAGGTGGCACACGATCAGCCTGCCACTGGAGTGTCACCTCAGACTTCGAATATGACAAGTGGCAGATCGGTAAAAGGGCACCCTCTCCTTTTTGAAAAGCATTAAATGCCATACCTATTTCAATATTTGTGTGTATGCACATGTTTCTGTAAGCACAGATCAAAGTCTGGAATGACAGACACACGTTACAAGGGCGGAGGAAAGAAGAATTAGAAGAAAAAAACATTTTGGAATTGTTTGATTATTTGTACACGTATTTTCATCAAAGGCCCCAATAAAGGAACATGTCAGTGTTTGCGTTTCCTCTGGAAAGCAGTGAAGGGTAAGGAGGCCTGGAGGGTGGCGACCTACGACGGAGAGAGTGTGCGGCACAGCACAGACTCTGGGCGGTCATTCCGGTGTTCACGGCGAAACTCTCCACTTTGCTGCACGTTTGAGATTTTTCGTAACAAAAATATTAGAGGAAAAACCTCCGATAAAGATGGGAGGGAAAGGAGTCCAGCTTCGAGAAGGCACAGTCACCCTGCACACGTTCCGGGGCATTTCCTTCCCGCACCTTTGCCTCGGACATCTCACCGGTGACGTGAGTGCGGGCACAGCCTCGGTCTCCGTGCCCCTCTCCATGCCTGTGGTTTCCTCGGGAGCACCACATCGCTGATGCTGAGCTAGTGTCCCCGCATGTTCCCCTACGGACTGGACGCGGCCCTCCTCTCTTCACACTGGGTGTCACCAGGGGAAGGGAGAAGGCCGGGAGGTGCAAGGACAGTTCATTTTCTTATCCTGCCGCGCATTCGAGGACGCGGGCTTGAGCGCGTGAAAGTGAAACACGCTCTCTTCTTACGAAGGATCGATTGCCGCCACCACACAGCACTTTACGAAGCATTTTCCCGCACGGCGCAGTGTCGTGCCTCACCAGCCGGCCTGGGTCGGCAGCACTGGAGGGAAGAACGAAACTGTGCGGCTGCCCCAGCAAACCGGCCCCAGGCACGCGGCGGGGAGCACATTTCCCTGGGACCAAGGGTCCTGGCTGCATAAGGCCGCCTGCAGGTCCCCAGGACGGGGCTTGCCACCCGACCACATGGGAAAATCGGCAGTGCCAGCACCGTGCGCGGGGAGCAGCATTCTTCCCAGGGAGGACAGATGGAGCACAGATCCAGGAACATGCCTGTGTGGGCTGAGTAAAACTTCCTGTCCCAATCCCTGGGGCCCTGGAAACCAGCAGTCCCCAGATGTCCCTGGGAGCCTAACAGTGAGTAGAAATGGCTGAAGCGGAAGCTTGGCTATCAACCATTTCCTGTAAGACTTCCGCACTCTTCAGCCAGGGATGCTGGGCCTGGTACAAGTTCAGACCGCACTGCAGATGGACTCAAATGCCCCTTGGCATCCCCAGGTCCCCAGTGGAGGGGGCTCAACCAGTGCTGACTGATGAGAACACAGGAGCGAAGCTGTGCCAGCTACCATCCTCTGACACACCCCTCCCAAGCACCCTGATGCCCTGTGCAAGGTCAATGTCACTGCCCAAGGAGGAGTTTGGAAGTGTTTGGCCTCGCTGGGGGTGGTACAAAATGATGCCAATGCCTGTCCCTCCAACCAGACCTGGGAACCAGACCTGAATGGCAGGAAAAGTTCTCTAGCGCCAACATGGGAGGTATGTCACCTATGATGGGGCTAGAGGTGGGGGATGGTGGGATACCCCTGCTCCCTCCCTGAGACACAGGGTAACACTTCTGACAGCTGCTGTTTGTCAAAGAAAAGGGATCTGGGAAGAGAAAAAGGAGCCCTCACATCTTTGGGGATAGTTATATGCCAGAACTTCACAGATGCATCTCAGTGAATCCTAGAGACCCGGGGTGGGGTGGGAGGCCTTTGTATCCATTCATGCAGCTGGTAAGTGGCTGAGACTCCCAGGCCCAGTTCCTTCCACTCTGCCAGTTTGCCTCCCTTCCCTACAAGAGCAGGTGACAGGGTCTCTTCTTTTGGGGCTGGAAAACGCCACCCATCGCACAGACGGCTTCAGATCTTTCTTTTAGTGACCATGTGTGTGTGGGGCCCAAGAAGGGCGGAGGAGCCCAGGTGCTCAGTGTGGACAGATCAGGGCACTGCAGCCTTCCAAGTGCCACTGTGGGGCTTAGCTCGACATTCCCCGAGGGACCCTCAGGGCTGCTGCTGGCAAGGAGCGGGTGGGGAAGCCCAAACAGCTACAGATACATTTCTGCCAGCATCGAAGAGGGAAGGCCGATGTGCAGCTTGCAGCCAGCAGCTGAGCGCAGGACTGTACATAATAGGTTCCTCTTGTGCTGATGGCAGCCAGGGCCCTGGTGGGAAGGAAGGTGGGAGCCGGAAGGAGAAGCCCCAAGAATGACGCAGACACAGGCTCCGCCCCCTGGCCTCATTTCCAGCCTAGGTGTGGAAGAGCCTGGTCTTGCCGCCTCTCCGCAAGCACAGAGCTGCTCGCCTAGTCTCCTGGGGGACAGGACAGGGCAGTGCCACCAATGCCAAGACTTGCCAGCTCCCACCTGGGAAATGTGCAGGCAAAGGGGAGATTTGAGCAGAGTTCCCCTATCAGCAGTGGCATCTTCACCCCAACATCCCCAAACTGTGAGGCTTGATCCTATTGTTTTGGCCAGGTGGGGCTGCAATGATGACAGCCCAGAGGGGTGAGCTGCTAGAGCTCAGGCCCAGAGGGCTTCGATTTACAGAAGCTCTCCACAGCAACCCCCTCGGTCCTCAACTCGGGCCGCCCTCCCTCTGAGACTCTTCATTCAACCGGCAGCCTGGCCAGCCTACCAGCAGCTGCCAGAAGCGCCCTCCTTCCCACCCTCCTGGGTAGGACCACCAGGACAGACTCTTCTGCAGCCAGACACAGCCAGACTCAGCCACCGCGATGGCACCTAACGACAGCTCCTGGCAGCGCCCTGCTGGGCGGGGCAAACTCCTAGGCCAGGACCTGGCTTCCCCAGGCTGAGGAAAAGGCATTTCCATCCCAAATACAGGGTCTCAGCAGAGAAGAGGCCAGATAAACACCATTCACTCAGGTCCACTAACTCAGCTCAAGGTAAACTAGCAGGAGGCATTGCTGCTTTGGGGGGAGCCAGATTCCCTCTTCTTTAAAGAAACCTTATGTGACATTTAGCATTTCAAGAGCCCTGAGGTCGGGGGGCAACAACCTTTAGCAGAGAGGAGAGGAGGGTAGTCAGGACCTAAGAAGCAGGGCATGGGTCTGGGCCCCCAAAGAAGGCGGAGGGGAGAAAGTCTTCTAAAGCTGCCTTGACAGCCGCCAGGTGCTCCTAATACTGTTAGCAAAGGAACCGGCCACAAGCCAGAATCTCCCAGGGCTAAGGACCACTGGCTGGTCCTGGATCAAGGCCCCCTACCCCCATGCTTCCAATGGACAGTCGGTCGCCTGTCACGCCCTCTTCCCCGTAGTGCATGACTCTCTTCTCTTCCTAGTAAAACCAAGGCCCCCATCTCGAGGCCCACTCTGCTAGCTGAGCAATTTGTTGGTCAAAGTTTGGGTGCGTAGTCTCGAGGGCGCGTTCTCCCAGGCTCAGAGCCACAGACAGATGTTGGAAAGGGAGGGAAATTAAAAGGCCCATTCAAGCTGGCCGCATTTACCCACACGAATGGGTCCCCCGGAGCCCTCCCTTATGTCCTAAGAGTCCTGGGCTCTGAGCCGCCCTGGAAGGAAAGGAAGGAGGTGCTCTCCCTGCACCCCCAGAGCAGGGGCCAGCGCCTGCCCCTGCCCCGGGAGCCCTGGTTACTGCTCTTCACATTTCTCCTGGGCACTGGGCAAACCCGCTGAACTAGTCTTGCCTTTCCTAAACTGTTTTTTGTTTTTTTTTTTAAATCTAGCAGGCGGCTATTGGAGGCCTTCCAACCCACAGCTCAGGCCAACCCTCATAATAAGAAAAATACTACTTTCTATCTGCCTCATTTAGGAGGTTTTTACTTTTTTCTCTTTGGCGGCTAACTAAGTTTCATCTTATATAACCGCCGTTTTATAAAAAATGCCCCAACTGGTGCCAGCAACTGCAGAAAGTTTGTGTACGTGTAGATGGGAAGTCTCCAGGGGAGTGACCAGGAGTTCTAGTGAATCCTCCTAAGAAAGTAGCACTTCTTTCTCTATCCACTAGGAGGACAGCCTCCCCCCAGCCCCCTTACCAGAAAGATCTGAGAGCTCTATATTTATTTCACAGACTCTTTAAGGTCTCCTCACATTACTATTATTTCTTTTACAAGAAAAGATAAAGTGAAGTCAAGAGGATGGGATGATGAGAAATCAGGAGTAGAATATGCTACTGGCAAAACCAAAACAAATAGCTAGAAATCCCAACTGGGGGCTTGGCCTGTGGACCCCGAAAGGCCTGGGCTCGATCTGAACTAGACCAGGCCCCAGACCAGCTCCGGAGACTGAAACTCCACATACCAACCCCAGGCGGCTAACGCCTTCTTACCTGGAAGGGTTTGAAGTCTGCAGAAAAGACAAGGACAGTATGAGGGGTCCAGCCCCGAAGGCCTTTTCACAACAGGGCACTCAGAAGGGCCCCTGTTTCTGAAGCACCTTCAACACCTTATGACAAATTCCACTGACAAGACTCATGCAACATGCTCTCTCTTTGCCTCTGGTGGTAAAGGACTGACTTTTGCAAAAGAAATCCTGGATTGAAAGCTTCTGGTTTATATACACACACACACATACACACACAACCTGAGGAGATGGCTTTTTAATCAGAAGAAGAGGGAAAAGATGAGACCAGCGTGAGAACAGCCACAGGCTGGTTGGCCAACTTCCTTGTTCTTTAAGGCAGTGGTCCCCAACCTTTGTGGCACCAGGGACCTCGGAGCTCCTCGGAGACTCTAATGCCTGATGCTCTGAGGCGGGGCTGAGGCTGTGATGCTGGCTCTGGGGAGCGGCTGCAGATACAGACGAAGCTTCGCTCTCTCACCCACCGCTCCCCTCCTGCCGTGCGGCCCGGTTCCTAACAGGCCATGGACCGGTACTGGTCTGCGCCCAGGGTTTAGAACAGGGGACTCCTGTTCTAAAGGGACTCTGACTTTGAGTGTGGCGTCTGCGGGTGCCCTGTGCTCTGACTGGGCTTCGAAGCCTGTTCTACGGAGATGAAGGTAGCAGGGCAGAATGACCGCATCCTCTGGCTGCCAGCGGGGAGGAGCCCTACGGGGAGCACCGCGCAGTTCTCCATACAGCCCGTGCCCCTCACCTTTCCTGTTCTCCAGACTGGGTGTGGGGGTATGCAGTACTCAGGTGGCCCCAAGAGCACTCTGTCCTCCACAGCTGCCTTTGCAAAGTTCTTCCTGATGACACCAAGAGCCCAGCCCTCTCGGGCGGGCCCACTCTGAGGCTGCTTTGTGTTCTTATGACACAAGGCAGTGTCTATGGAGATCTCCCCCCAGCAACCCACGGGACAAAAAGCGGTCTTCATGAGGGCTCCGCGTATGTGGAAAATAAGGGAACAGTTCCCGAGGCCATGGCTGGGGCAAAGACTCCTCTCCGTCCATGGTCCCAGGCAGAGGCGAGGAACAGCGCAGAGCGGAGCGGGAGCAGCCTCGAAGGGAAGCACACTGGGAAGTCTGATGGGAAGTCCAGAGCATCGTGACGGAAGACTCAGACACAGAGGTTTTCATGCCCAGAGACAGGGAGAGGCTGCCCACTGGGGACAGGAGAGACTTCCCAGGCACCGGGAGGATATGAAGCGGGAGAGAAACGCTGGGGATGGAGAGAGGGCCGCAGCCTTCCCTGACCAGCTGCCGGACTGCGTGCAGCTGACACACTAGGTACCCTGCCCACCCGCATGCGTCCGGAGCTTTTGGCCGAGCAAGTAAACAGATGAGAGAAGAGCAGGGTGTGTTTTCAGGAGAATCAAGTGGATCGAATTCATCAGATTTATTCCACAGAACACTCTGGAACCATCAGGCCTGCCCAGGCTAATGCGGTGTGGAGGGCAAGGGACATCGGGATCTGAGGAGGCCAGAGCCCAAGGACAGGTCTGCCAAGTCTGCCCAGGAAACACCTCCTGTCGAGATGGGGGTCAAGCGACCCAGGCTCACCTCCGGGCCAGTCCTCAGACCCTCTGTGACGTCCCAGAACTCTTAAGAACCGCTGTGACTTTAATCCTAGAAGGTGGGCCCAGGGTCGGCGTAGGGGTGCACCCCGCTTAGATCTAGTACCAGTTCTCATATAATACACAGATCGCTGGCGAACATGGTACGATGCCCAGACGAAGCACATAATGGAAAAGCAGAGTGTGGCCAGCAGCACAGGATGCGAAGCGTTAAAGAGAAACTGGTCCACTCTGCGAAATGAGGAACGAAACCGCCAGCCGGTCCCGCCTCTGCCGGGGCTGCTGTAACTTCCCGAGCACCGACCACGTGCCAGGCTGTGCTAACGAGTTTTACCTGTCATATCTTACTGTATTTTGTCAAAATTCCTATGAACCGGGTATTGATAGCCCCATTTCATGGACCAGAAAACCAAGGCCCTGCTAAACTGAGCAACCTGCCTAGGATCACAGTCAGTAAGTGGTTGAGACAGGCTTTGAACTCACATCAGCTGGGCTCCGATTCCTTACCCACAGCCTTGGTGGAGCGACTAGGTGGCAGCTCGGTGTTTTTGATTCCTAAAGGGCGTCTGCCTATTGTACTTATTCTGCTGTGAGGAGTCGTCGGGGCGTAAGTGCTCTGTGCGAACCCCTGGCACAGACGCCCTGTGCCCCGAGGAGAGGTGGCAGTCCCTCCAGCCTCCTGCTGTCAGGAGCACACATGGGTGGAGGCGGTATCTCCCAACCCGATGTCCAGGAAACAAGCGGGGCAGAAAACAAGCAGAAGGATTAACTGGGCTACCCGAGAGACCTCCTGGCACCACGGACCTGACTCTGTCCCATTCCTTGTCCCATTCCTCGTCCTCTCCGACTGGCACAGCAAGACTCCCTGAGTGGTCGGGTTTCCCATTACCACTCAGGCATTC
>NW_006433950.1:8574043-8583872 GCF_000325575.1 Pteropus alecto
ACCACTCAGGTTCCGGCCGGAAGGTGGGTGGAAATGCTGCCCAGCACCACGGGAGGCTGGGGAGAACCTCGCTCGCAGGCCCCCGCCAAGCCCTTACCGTTGTAGGAGAGGCGAGGTTTGCTCAGACACATTATAAAGTGCATTTCCATCTCGTCAGAAGCCACAGACTTGGAGCAAATGGGGCACTTGAAACCTGAAAGAGAGGAAAACAGGATGAAATGTTTTCTTCAAACTAAGTATATCCATAATAAATGCGGTATTCTTAAATGACTATGGCCGCACGGCATTGACACGGAGAATTACAGTCTAGATATAGACCCGAGACTTGATTTGTGCTTTATTAAGTCATGCAAAATTTTATTTTACTATAGCCCCGAACTCTCATTTTTTTCACTAGTGCTCTCCCTGTCATTCATCCCTCGCTGAAGCTGATCAGAAGTCAGTGACGTTTGAGTTTTATTTTCTTTTAGAACCTTTCTCAGGGTGGGTCTAGTGGGCAGTGGGGATAGGTAGGCATCAGATCAGGACAAGTAAGTAATCTGTCTTTGAACAACAAAGCCTTGAACACTGCTCTCTCTGCCTCACAGCCCTCAAACCCCTTGGTTGGATCACCTGTGGGAGCCCTCGCTACTGTCACCGGCAACTCCATCCCTCACCTGGCTCCACGCCTCATTAACTCACAACCCGGTAGCTCCTGCATCCCTCACCCAGAGCACCTTGGCCTCCCCTGTGACAAGGCAGCTGTCCTGAGAGTGTGTGCGCAGCAGGGTGGCCCTCCAGAGCACTCCCAAATGCCCTGCGTGCCGTGGCCATATGCCACTGAGAATAACAGCTGTTTCACACCAGGTGGACGAACTCAGGGTTCTATTCCCAAGTGTAGACTGCTTACACACCCAAGGGGTCTCGTCACGATTGTATCGGTATTGGAGATTCCAGGGGAGAACCTTCTGAGCTGAATTCTACTAAACAAATACAGTCTCTTGGGGTTTTTTTTTATAGACAAACTATTTCCAACTCCCCCCATTTTACTTTTATTGAAATTATTTTCAAGTGAATTCTTTTCCATTCTACCAAAAGAGACCCAATCCCACTGAAGAGTTATTGCTGTGAAGATTTGATTCTTCTGTTAATTTTTAGTTGAAACATGATGAGAAGGGTCGATCCCCAGTTTTCTGGCAAAATTGGATTTCGTAGAGAAACACACTTACTGACAATTTCAGATAAAGAAGGAGGTCCTGGTGAGGCCCTTAGGTCAAATGGCTGAGAGAGCAGGGCTCAGACTAGAATCAGATTTCTTAGCTCCCAATCGAAAGTGCTTTCTGCCAAGGAAGGCTTGATCACAAGTGCGATATTGTGGTTTATAATAAGAAATACATATTTGGCCTTTGCCCATTTCTGGTACAGAGCTCCTAAAACCCTAGGAATTTCCTAAGGGTCATAAGACCAATAACATTTGGTCTTTTGTCTCTAGTTCTGAAATGGCACCAGAGTTATAAGGTGAAAGGAGTGGCTTGTTATTCATAACAAGCCCTTTTCAGCCACACCAGTTTATGTAAATGAGGTGACTTCTAAAAAGTCCCTTGGTAAACTAAGGACTGAGGCTGGCTGCCATGGGAACCAAACAGCTGATCAGAGGGTTGGACATTTCAGTCCCATCCCCCAACCTCCCCGAGGGGAGAGGATTGAGTCCAATGGCCAATAATTTAATCAAACGCGCCTGTGTAATGAAGCCACCATAAAACCCCAAAGGACGGGGTTCAGAGATCTTCGAGGTTAGTGAACATGTGAAGATTCGGGGAGACTGGTACCCCGGGCATGGAAGCTCCGTGCCCTTTCCCCGTACCTTGTCTTAAGCATCTCTTCCACCTGACTGTTCCTGAGTTATATCCTTTTACAATATACTGGTAGGTATAGTTCTAGTAGGTGACGCTGTTTCTCTGAGTTCTACAATCTGGTCCCACGAACTAAATGAAAGGAGGAAGGGACTGTGGGAACCTCTGATTAGCAGCCAGTCGGTCAGAAGCACAGGTGACCACCTGGACTTGCAAATGGGGTCTGAAGTGGGGAGAAGAAGTCTTGTGGGGCTGAGCCCTAAACCTGTGGGATGTGATGCTACCTCCAGGTAGGCAGTGTCGGAATCGAATGAGTTGCTTGGTGGTACTGGGAAAACACACCTCGGAACAGGGTTTTTTGAAAGAGGTGGACTGGGAAATGCTACGTGTGGAGAAGAAGTGCCACTCTAGCGGGAAAAACCTACATTCCAGAAAAAGCAGGGTTAGTGCCTGCTTAGACCACCACCTCTGGATACTGGGGCGTAGGGTGAGGCTCAAGAAAGAACTCAGAGTCCATTACCTGAGTGGGAAATGCCAAGATGAGCTGGGTTTTCTGGCCTCAAGACCTTGGCAATAATCTACCCTCCCTGGACCTGAGTTTCCTCACCTGAAAAATAAGAGTAAATTTACCTCACTCTCGCTAGGAGCAAATGAGATAAGAAACCGGAAAGCATGCTAAAAAGCAGCTAATCAAACGTACGTGGGAGCCTCATCGTCAGGCATGGCAGCATTTGGCCAGGAGGAAGAAACAGGAGGGCTGGAGGAAGGATCTGGGGGCCAAGAGATGGGGGTGACGAAGCAACAAGACACCTGCCATGACTGTGCACAGTGAGCCAGGGGTGCCAGTGGCCACCCCTGCAGGTCCTATCTCTGTTTCCTTTGAACTTCTGGAGCACCTTGGATGACTGCTAATGTGAAATCACGGCCCCTGTTTATCCTCTACGGCACCCGCTCTTGACCATGATAATCATAGCTCACATTCACTGCGCCATATACTATGGCAGCCACTGGGCTTTACATTTCTTCCCGTTTATATAACATGAAGTGGGTACTGATGTTGGCTATTTTGTGGAAGAGGACATCCAGGTAAGCTACTCTCCCAAGGTAACCAGCCAGAGACAGCGGGAGCTGGCATACGGCACCCAGGAAGTCTGACTGCACAGTATGCACCTCACTTGCCGAACTGTGTGACTAGTAAAGAAGCTACATGGCAGAAACAACATAAATGCTACAGACAGAGGTATCGCTAAACACTAACTTCAAATCTTCCACATTGTCCCGATTTCTCCTGAAGTACCCATGGTCCTGGATAATTCCGTAAACTGAAATAATGAATTTTTTTTTTTTCGGGGAATTCTGTTAACATGGAAGGACAGAGTTTGCTCCCACTTGGCGCATGAGCCTATAGCACCGGTTGTAAGATGCTGAGTCTGCAAATTACTTTTCAAATAGAAATTAAAAGGCAAAAGGTAAGAGGGATGGAAAAATATGGAGAGCTAAGGGGAAAAAAACGAATGTCTTTCCCACCTTCTTTCCTGAAAGGTCATCCAGTGATCAAGATGGATTTTACCACTCGACCGCCCCAATCTTTTCTCATAATTGCCCAGTCACCATTTAGCACCAACAACCCTACAGAATGATAAATACTGTGATCTTTATGAGCTATGTAAAGGTTAAGATAGCTAGGAAATTTGGATGCCATTTTGAAAAAAAAAAAAAAAATGTCCAAATCAAATTAAAATCAGCCCTGCAAAGAAAGCTAAACCAAAGGTCTGCAATGTCATCCAATTGACATGATTTTGTTATTCGTGAGACCAACCTTCATCGGCACTCAGGAAGCACGTATAGAGATGTCTGTTTTCCCTTCATGAGAAAGAGACGGGTAGAGTCTCCAGGAGACCTCCACCTCCGCCAACTACATCTGATACTAGACTCTGTCCACTGCCCCAGAAGCCAGGTAAGCAGACGGTAAGGCCACCCAGCTGCCTTCCTCTCTTCCATCTAGTTCCCTTTCAGAGCCAGTCTACTATTTGCCACCGACAGAGCGAAGGGAGTGAACCAAGTCTCAAACCGGTTTACCCTAAGCCATCGTCTGCTCCCACCAGATTGTGACACAGGCAGGAAACTTACCAGGCTCCCAGTCCTTTCCTGTCAATCTCCCAAAATGAGGGAGGAATGACTGACGGGGCACGAGGGGGAATTTGTAATCGTCCGATTCAGCGCTGGGTGGACTCTACCAAGCAAATGCTGCCACAGGATCCCTCCACCCCCAATCAAGAGGAGTCGTCTCTTGACTTCATTTCCTTTCTCTCTCTTGCCATCAGACCAGCTAAAGGTTATACAACCACAAGAGCCAAGGACAGTTTGATCAGCCAGAGCCCAGCTGCTTCCTGTCTTTCAATAGTGTCCTGCCTCAGTGGGGAATCTCAGCTGGACTAGAGACCAGGGACCAGAGCTCCTGAGAGATGACAAGCCTATACTTAGCCACCCGGAACAGAACAATACCTGTTTTGAGGTGTTTTCCCAGTACCACCAAACAATTAATTCGACCCCTTGCACTGCAAGTTAAAGGGTAAGCCCACCGGTAGGTAAACCAACAGCGACCACAGGACCGGCACAGTCATGTGCATCAAGCATCATCCTGGGTTGGGTTATTTGGACCCCTCAAACTTCACCCAGGCCCTTCTAATTTGACTGACAGGGAAAGCGAAGGACAGAGGCAACCAGCTCAAGTTACAATAACCCTCCCGATCTTCTTCGATATAAATTAAAGTTTTTGGGCTCTGGGGACCGTGTACTTCTCATTTTCCAAAACTGCAACCTTCTCCTTTAAGACCTGATTTCCTGGGACCTGTGCTCTGCACGTTGCCCCAGTTCCCTCTCTGACCCTCCCTCCTATGCTGATGCGCTATTTTAACGCTGCCCCAGTTCTGCCTGTCTCTGGGATCACCTAAACGGAGAAGAATCAAAAGAATCCACCAGGGAAAATGAAGCCCTGCCATCTAGGGAGGACCTCCTGTCCCGGGGAGGAGGGGTGGAGGTGGACTCCTCTCACCTGGGGGCTCAGGGAGCACCACCGCCCACCGATGCGTCTCGACTGTCCGGTTCCTGCTTCCTAGCCTGGTCTTTCCCTCTTACGTCCCGGTGGTGCTTAACGTCTGTAAGATGCGGACGGACTACATGAATTCGATTCGGTGGGATTTATCACAAATGGAAGAGCAAGGAGTGACGTCGGATGGCTTTCTTTTACTGCAGAGATGTGTCCCCAAGAGCAGAGGCTCTAAGTATCATTCTCACCTCCCCTACACTTATCTAAGAAATAACTGAAAAGCTCTGCACCGTCTATGACGTGCTGTGGTGCGGGCTGGTCTCTCCTGGAGAACGTTCTGGACTAGGGAAAGGCCCCAGGAATTCTGATTTCTGCCACTTTCAACACTGTTTTCATGGACTCTGGCTCCAGACTTTTGTTCTAGGGCCTCGGGCTCACCTGTTTCCCAGGAGCCAGCAGAGTCTCACTGACGCTTAAAAGTGATTTATTAAATGCGTGCGTGTATGTTTTTCTTAACCTATCTGTTGTGATGGTTAACTTAATGCGTCAACTGGACTGGGTCATGGGGTGTCTAGATATGTCATGAAACTTTATTTCCGGATGCGTCTGGGAGAGCGTTTCTGTATGAGATTAACAAGTGAATTGGGAGATTTTGTAAAGCAGACTAGGGAGGGCATCATTCAATCCACTGAAAACCTGAACAGAATAGAAAGCCTAAGCTGGGACAATGGTCTTCTCCCGCCCCTAGACTGGGACTTAAAACCACCAGTTCTCCTGGTTCTCAAGCCTTCGCACTCAGACTGGAACTGAAGGTGATGATGCACTTTCCTGGGTCCTCCATAGATCACAGGACTTCTCAGCCTCCTTGACTGCACGAGTGATTTCTTATTCTCTCTCTCTCATCTCCCTCCCTTCTCCACACACACACACACACACACACACACACTCTATTGGTTCTGTTTCTCTGGAGAATCCTAATACATCTGTTTATAAAAATGCCAAACAACAAAACGCTGACAACATCAAATGGTGAGAGTGTGGAGCAACTAGAACTCTCATATTGTTGGAGGGAATATAAAACGACACAGTCACTTTGAGAAAAGGTCGGGTAGTTCCTTATAAAATAAAATATACACCCAGCCTAACCCAAGCGATTCTTCATCTAAATATTTACTCGAAAGAAACGAAAATGTTTTCTACAAATAGACATTTATAAGAATGTTCATTGCAGCTTTATTCATAACAAACAAAAACTGGAACGACTCAACTGTCCATCAACGGAATGAACGTGTTTTATTGCTTTTTCTTGTCTAATTGCTCTGGGACTTCCAGTACTATGCTTTTTTCCCCTCAGCGGTCTATAGATAAAATTCTACCACCTTCTAGCTACTTGGTGCTACAAATAGAAAGTCTGATGCCAGTCTGATTCTTTCTCCTTTACTTGGCCTAAAAGCCTGAAACATTTTTCTCTTCATCCTTTGAGTTGAGAAATACGCTTAGATGTGTCTCTGTTATTTCCCCTAATGCTAAGTCATGAGTGCCATGCATCAAATGTTTCTGTCTTTCCTCCTTCCAGCCATATAGTAGGACTGCACTTGCCGGCTCCCTTTGAAGTTGAAGGTGGGTTTGTGATTTGCTTTGGCCAGTGAAAAGAAATGTGAGCAGAACATACGCACTTCCAGGCAGACTTCGAGCACTAGTTCATGATTCATCACGTTACCTGCACTGCTACAGTGAGATGAAGCCTGTCACCTTGGGTTCCTGAGTAACAACAACGGGCAGAACCCCCCACTCTTGACCTGCAGCGGATATAGCAGCGTGGGGGAAAACAAACCTGTTGAGTAAACTGCTGAGCTTATGGGACTGGTTGGCTTGTTGTTGTTGTTGTTGTTGTTGTTTTAATTACATTAGACCCTTGTCCTATCCTGTCTTGACCGACACACCCTTCCAGTATCTTTTCTCCCTTTGAGAACTCTTACTTCTTGTACGAGTGTCCTAGTTCCATCCTCCAGGTTTCCTATCGATTCTTCCAGAACTTCTGTCTGAACATGTTTTCAGGGGCTCAGCCTTGCTAACTCATCCTGGGCCCTGAGTGCCCACCTCCCCTGCTTGGCTAAACGAGATAAATGGTTGGCATTGGAAGGGATAAAAGAGAGGAGACGTGCATTCCAGCCACTACCTTCCCAGATTCCTCTCTGCCTGGATATTCACATTCTTCTGTTTTGTTTTGTTTTTTTATATACTGTATCAACAACAATCCACATACCTGTCATTTTCAATGTCTATATATTCCATAGTGATAATATGTTGTGCTTAGCTATTTTCTTTAGCTTTTTTTTTTCCCTGTGAGTGTTTGGATTCCCAATTTTTACGTACTATAAAGATTCTCCCAGCTGTGATCTCCATTCTCTACTCGAAGCACGGTATATTCCACCTCCAACATATTTTTGCTGTTTCTGGATTCTAGGCTGACCGGTTTGGAAGAAAGAAGATCAATTACATTAGGAGTTAGATGAAACAGGCCCTCCCAATCACAAGCCAGGTGGCCTTGTACAAGCTACTGAGCAATATCTGCACAGTGCCCTGCCTACTGTAAGTATTGTCCTAAAGCCCAACCAAAGATGGATGTGTGAGGATATTGTGCAAGAGCAAAGCGTGGGAGATGTGGGATGGCCATTTGACCATGATAAGTACGACTCAAGTAGACTAAGGGTTGTTGGTAAATCTGCCAGTGAGGAAAATGACAAATTCTTCAAGCAAAGAAGTGAAAAATGAGCTGACCCTACATAATGTACTTTGTGAACTCTAAGATGCCATCAATTTTAAGAGGCACCATTATGAACCTCTGGGTGAGAGAAGAAAAGGAGCTGCCAATTGTATGTGATGAGACGTGATGATGTGACACATCCTGATTCTGGAAGTGCTAAACTGTGACATGTATCTGGCCTTAGAATCAATAACTATATGAAAAAATGCACATATGGATATTTCGTATGGAGAGACTGAATGAGGACAGGCTCAATGAAGATATCTACAGTGGGAACGAAGGGAAGAGCCGCAGGGTGTGTGCAAAGGGAGGCGTGCCTGGTGACACCCCACCCGCCCCGCCAGAGCAAGTCCACGCTGCAAGCCTGGCGGGGGAGCCCAACAGCAGCATTCCGGCCATGTGAACGCTGGGGAAGCATTCGCCGGGAGCAGGGACGACAGCTGCTCCCTGTCCTGTCCCTCTGACCCTCTAACCCATTTCTTCCAGAGAGAAGCCCGGGAAGGATTGTTTGGGGTGGGGGGATGAGTGGGAGAGGGAGGAGTAGGAACATGACTGTCTCATGACCAGAGCCTGAGCTGGTGGTACAAATACAAAAAAGACGAGAGCCTCGGGGTGTGAGCATGTCCCCAACCACTGGCCAGGAAAGACGACTGTCGAATTATCCTGGCTACCATGCGTGGGCAAGTTTAGGGGCATCCAATTATGGCTCAGAAAGTGTAGATGTAGTCTCCAGATAAACATTTGGCTTTTACTTTGGAGATATCTTATTTAAAGGATGGACCATCTGTTCAAAGAGGAAGATTGTCTAGTATCCAGAGGGTTGAGCCAGAATTTATTTAAATTCATAGATATTAGGGATTACCTACGAGCTAGTCAATGGGATAGACATATCTGGCCAGGAAATGCCTAGTTACTTAGCTAAATACCATGCTTTTCTTTTTCTCTCAATGGCTGTCTTACCTTCACTCCAATACCCGACACGTCTCACCACCTATATGCCCCTTGGACCCGATACTCACGGCCGCTGCTGGAGTGGGCTTCCCAGTGTTTGGGCAAAGCCAGAGAACACTCTTAGAAGAAGGTAGAGTTCCCCAGCCTTTTTCTCACAAACTCAACAGCAAGGAGTGAGGCCAAGGACCACCTCCCCTCGAAAAATGACAAAAGGACGATAAAATCTGGTCGTTAGGCAAAAACTGCAGTTACTACCCCCAAAGGATTTGTGGACTGCCACATTAGCAAAAGAAGGGAGCCCCACTTCATCCAGTTCCAGAGAGGGCTGCTGTCTGAGAAGGATGCCAGCCATGCAGGTCTGGTCTCACTCTGCAGGTGGCCTCAGCAGACTTTCCTAGGGGAACAGGACTCCCTGGACCCACCCTGTTGCTGCCTGCTTCTTCCCTAGATATCCACTCCTTCCTAAGACATGGGGTCTTTATAGTTATACTTAAAAATTCCAACCTTTAACTGAGTTTGCTTTTTTTACGGTGTGTGTATGTGTTTATAGGTGGGGCTGGAGGCATAAAAGCTAAACTAATAAAATCAGTTTATTCCTGAGTTCCTTAAGGCACTGTCCACCCCAATGTCCATATGGCTGACAGGGATTTTTCACTGACAAGAAGAAAAATGCTTGAACACACTGCTAGATCAGGTTCGGCCAGCATCTAACTCACCAAGGAAATGGACGTGACACTCAGATTTAAGTGACTGCACACATTGAAAAACACCATTTGCCTGGCACTGTGGAACCTGCATTTACTGATGCTGACGACCCCGGCCTTCATGTCACTGGAAGATCCCAATATAATCTCAGGAGGCAGAGCATGGGCTGCTGTATTCACTTCGTAAAAACTATCAGCTCCGGCTTGGGCCCTGGCATGCAGCGACACAGCAGGCTGAGCCTGGCTATTTGGCAGAATGAATGCAGGCTAGCTTCTTGCCTGGCCTAGACCTGGCCCCTTCTCGGTCGGCAGGGCACGCTCCGCTCAGCTGTACCTCCAACACGGGAGATGGAGGCAAAACTCAGAGGACGCGGGCCTGCCGCCCACGACTGTGCTTTGCAATGATGTCTAAAGAGGAAGAGGCCAAAAGAATATAAGGGGATTGTTTTGAAAGCTCACCAGCAGTAGAGTGATCGGGCCCGTCAAAGGTCCCCAGAGTAAGAGAAGGCCTCCGTGCTTGCTTTTC
>NW_006433950.1:8583894-8594161 GCF_000325575.1 Pteropus alecto
GGGAAAGAGAGAAAGACCCTGTCACTGACCACAGGCCCTGACCAAGGAGTTAAAAAAGGACTTCCCAGAGACACTCCGGACACAAAGCATAAGCAAGAAGGATCATCGATTCTCAGCTCCCTGATATAGTGACTGACCCCCATCAAGGCACGGAGAGTGTGCTATTCTACTGGTTTTCGTCACTTCTGGTTCAGAATATTTCGAGTCTGGTAGACAAAAATGGAAGAGAGAGAAGCACAGGGGCGAGAGGAAGCTACTCCAGCATGGTAGCAGGAACACGGACGGCAAGACTTCTCGAATCTTTATTCATGAGAATGGCTCCAAGGCTAAGAAACCAGGACTCTCCTAATGATAAGTAATCCGGCTGGCTGGCAAGCGAAAGATTTGTGATATGCTGTAACATTAAAATCGAGTATGTCAGTGGACAAAACCTTAAGCCAGGGAGCAGTCTCTGGCCTGGAACTTACAAATGTAAATGCTTAGGAAATGCGGAGGCCACATAGACTGGGAATTCTTTCTTCGCTTTGATATTTTGCATCGACCATTTTTACGTTGATGTGACATTCCCTCATTTCAAGTCAGCACATCCAACCTCCCAGAATACTGGCATCGGGAACCTAAATATTGACAAAATCACTCATCGAAGTCCGCGAAAGAGAATTAAAAAATAAGGAGCCAAAATAGAATGAAATGCAGATCTTGATTCGGAATTCAAGCATTCAGGTCGTAAGGTACGTGGCCTAGGGCAAGTCACCTAATCTTCTCGAGCGTACATTTTCTCATCTGTGAAACGGGCATCATTTTAGCAACCTAACCACTAAATGAAAACATATGTGTAAACAGCTACGCAAATGTGTGGTTGGCAGAATAATCGTTCCCCAAAGAAGTTCACATCCTAACCCCTGGAACCTGCAAATGTTACCTTCTATGGAAGAAGAAAAGAAGCGGCTGCAATGGGGGATGATCCAGGTGGACCCAGCGTAATCACAAGACTCCTTATAAGGGGAAGAGGACACAGGAGCGTCAGGGAAGCAGATGTCAGAGAAAGATTTGCAGATGCTACGTTTTCGGCTTTGAAGATGCTGCGCCGTTGACTGTGAAGGTGCAAGGAAGGGCCGGGAGCTAAGGAAAGCGGGCAGTTCCTAGAAGATGGAAAAGGCAAGGGAGTGGGCTCTCCTCTAGAACCTCCAGGAGAAATTCAATCCTGCCAACACGCTGATTTTAGCCCAGTCAGACCATTTCACTTTTCACTTCCAAAAATGTAAGAGAAGAAAATCTGTGTTGTCAAATTCATGATAATTTGTTAGAGCAATAACAGAAAACCAATACGAAATGTTATGGGAGATGTGATTATTCACCTATAGGACCAACTTTTAAAAGAGGGAAGTAGCAGGGGTTCCCTGGCTCTACTAAAAATCACTGGAGTGTGGCGTCCTCTCTTGGGGCACCACTAAAAACTGTATAGCTGTTCTGCCACACTCAAGTAAGGTGAGCAACCAAGTGAGTCAGTCTCTCTGTCCATTCATTTTCATTCTAGTTATGAAGTGGTAAAGAAACATGGGAAAACATTAAATACAATTTCTGTCCTCGAGGAACTGATGATCTATCAGGGATAAGAGAGGAAACAGAGCCACGGAGCTCTCATTTCCTTCACTATTATCACAGCCGTAAGTGACTGTCTATCTAGTGAATGTATCTGACGTGCAGCTTCTAGACCTGCATGTTCCTGCAATGGATGTCAGAGGATCCATCCGGAAATAACACGCCAGGTTCTGTGACAGGTACGCTCTCCTGAGGAATGGATCCAGAGATTCGGACTGTCAAAAGGGTTCGAGTTGATAACCCCAAAATGCAGAACCATTTGTATAACAAGAGAAAGATTACAGCCAGAAGAACGGAGCGTGTTATTAACAGATGTTCTGCAAACAGTCCAAATATTTGTGACTTACTTTCAGTATGGAGAAGAGGGTACTTCGAGGGAAAAAAGGCTGAATTGGTCCCCCAGGGACCTACCTCACGATCAGGGTCATTAATACTTGTTAAAGCACACCAGAGGACCGTTTACAGGTTCCATTAAACACATTTTCCTTTTCTAGCGAGTGAGCGTATGTGTGCGAGCCCCCACCTTACACAACACTCTCAGCCCCACCCACACCTTCAACAACCGTCCCATGTACAATACAGAGCGCTTTGCAGAGGTGTCGGCAATGGCCTTCTTCACTTCCTCTCCATCTGTTCCCTTGTGAACGACTCCAATCCTCCAATTCTTTTCCAAGGTTACCAATGACCTCCACACACAGTCGTATCCTAAAGTCAACTCTCCAACGATCCGCAGCATTTGGGAAAGGTGGCCCTCCTTCTCCGCCACCTGCCCTCCCACATTACTGCACTTGTTTTTCGGTCCCCCGTTATGCCCCTCCCCCACATCTGCTGGTTCCCTCTCACTTCCTTAGACAACCCACCTGAAACAGCCATCACTCTTGATCCACCTGCCACCACCCAATGTGCTTTATTTTGCACTCACCACCACTGCACCTGCTGTCTGTCACCCCTGTTACAACATAAGCTCCCAGAAGGCGGTCTTTTTCTTTTACTGCTATGTCCCCAGAGCAGGGCATATGCTAGGCCCTTGTAAATATCTGTTGGATGAATAAGTATCACACTCCATGGAGCTGTGTGAAAGAGGCCCAGCTGTCCAACTGCAAAGAGATAACGAATTAAGGGTACGTGAGACTGTCGTTTGAGCCCATTTCCTTCTGCCACTCGGGGCGCCAGCAAGTGCCATACCGCAGCGAGGGTTACGCAGAACAGCACAGTGTGTGTGGGACAGAATGTCGGTTAAAAGCCCGCTGTGGTCATGCTGCTTCCTGCCCGACCTGTGGTTCTGATGAGGGGTGCGGAGCAGATAATTATCACTCGTGCATGTGCACAGACTGCAGGCACCTGCCACCAGCGATGTGGTGTGTGGCAGGTGCGAAGGAATCTGCTTCGGTTAACACCTGGGCAGGCCTTGAAAGTCCTGGGGGCAAGAAAAAGGTGAGCCCTGCCCCCAGGCTAGATCAAACCATGTCGAGCTAGAATGCCCTCTGGCTTCTCATTCCTTCTACGGACTAGTAGAGCAGGCAGGGCCTCCCCACCTATGCCTCCCCACCCTCCTCCAACCGGGAAGTGCCCCGAGGTAGTGGAAGAGCAGTACTGGGTGTCCTGGGCTTTCTACCACAGGCAGGGGCTGCCCCCGGACCCAACAGCCATTTCCTGGACAGTGGGGACATCTGAATGCTTCAATGGTCTGACAGACACATTTTTATTACAGAAATTTTCAAGTAGAAAAATAGTATAAAATGAGCCCCTAGTTTACTCATCACTCAGCTTCAACGATGGTCAACTCAGGGTCAATTCTGTCTCATTATCCCCTAGGGTGTCAATGTATTAGTCTGCCTAGACAATCTCAGTTTAAGCTTGTTGTCCTGGTGTAATTAAGTAGCCCCTTCTTTCAGTCAGATGGTACGTTCACCCAATCGTTACCCCTACCTGCTCTCCCCTGTGCCTGGATTACTTTGAAACGAATTCCAAACATAAGTCCATCTATAAATATTTCACAATGTGATACCGAAGGTTTTAACACAGATCAACACCCTTTAGACACCAATTCATGAAGCACTGTGCTCGCTCCTCCCAACAGTCTTGCTGGGGGCTTTCATGTCTCATGAGTAGCGAGCCAGGAAAGGGGAGCAGAATGGACTCTGGGTAGGCTCTGTGCCATCTGCTTGCATGTGGGCCCTCCACACCCAGCCTGTGGCCGGCGACGTGACCCCGGCTCACCGAGGGGGCTGGCACGCGTCTGGAGAAGCCGAAGCTGTGTTTATGCCAGCCCGACTGCACTGGACGGCCTCGTGCACTACACCTCCACACGGAAGGTCTAGAAACAGTCGCCGACAGCAGGACACCAGGCCAGACCTTGGCAGCTGCGGCTCATTTTATAGTGGATGCAGAAGGAGCAGAGTGAGTCTGAACAATTCAACTTAAATTTCGAATATGCCCACAGGAGAATAAAAAAAACCCCAACTTCTGTCCTTGCTCGCTGGAGGGCATCACTGCAAGATTCCAGAACCAGGCTAAAAAGCTGGGGCGATGTCAGCATCCTACCCTCTCAGCATTCGGGGGAGGAAATAGGCAGAGAAACGGCCGACCGCCTCTCCTGATTCCCCAGAAGGGATGACTCTAGAGAGTTTACTGATCAGGCATGTCCACTTCTGGATACAGATCCCAGAGAAATTCTCCCACAGGCTAATCAGAAGGTAGCACAGGATGGGCCACAGCCCCGGGTCGGGTAGCAGTGAGCAGCCGGCGGTCAGATGATGAATGGGGAATGGGTCCATACCACGCAGAGCACGTATACTGTGAAGCAGTATGCAGCAGGCAGCGGCAATGGACTAAGACGTACACGCAGGATAGATCTGAACACCGTGTTGAGTTAAAAAAATAAACCAAGATATCTGTGGCAACAAGCCATTTACTTAAGTTAAAAACATGTGCACATGATGAAATAAAATCTACCAACAAAAACTCCACATATGCACGCAAGCAACCATTCACAGTGAGTGCACTGACATGGTTGGCTGAGGAGGGGAGGGGAATGGGGAACAGGAAGAAAAGGGAACAAATCAATGTACAAATGAATAAAAACAAGAACGACCTTGCTCAGACCAATCATGATATGCCACAAACTGAGGAACAATATTGACTCAACCCTCTATGCCAGAATGAGGTCTAAAATGAAAAAAAAAAAAAAAAGAAAAGGAAAAAGCTCACTTTTAATAAAAGCCAGCAAATGATCGATGCTTGTGAAAAGTCTGGCCTCATTTCTGTTTAATGCTTTCTTTCACCCAGCCAGCTAAGTGGCTGACGAATGGTCCAGGACCTGGAGGGAGAAAGCAGGGGGTTGAGAGAGGGTGCCTCGCGCCTTGCTGCTGACACACGGGGAGGGCGTGGTGAATGGCCGAGTCTGCGCTTCATCACCGGATCAACACAGTCCCTGCAACTCAGAGGCGAAGGTGGGTGAAGGGGCTCGGGTGAAGAGCCGCCCGCAGCAACGCCTCCCCTCCCAGTGCGGGCCTGGGGCTGCTGGTCCTGGAGGCACCTGCTTCCAGCTGCGTGACTCGCGTCACGGCTCGATTTACATTTCTTACCTGCGAAAGGAGGGCGTCTGATGGGACGATCTAAACCTACAATTGTTCCCTGCTCTAATACTTGTGTGTTCTACGACACTGCTAATCCTGTGTATTAAACGTGCGCTGATGTCCAATTTTGTGTAAACGTCACTGTCTCCGGTGGGTAGACACTGAAGGCTGAATCCATTTTCTCCATCTTACTGAGGGTCACTAAGTGCCAGGCACTGGTGATCATACAACGCAGAATGAGCTCTTTCATGGAGCTTAAACTCTGATGGGGGATACACACAAGTACACAGGCATGCGCACAACCTCGTACACACTGTTAGGACAGGGACGGGACACAGTGCCAAATGGAAACGGGAGTGGAGCCTTCGTGGAGATTTTGGGGCCAGGGTTGAGGCGGCAGTGAGCTAAAGGCTGCCTGTGAGAAGGGACGGCCAAACTGAGGTGGAAGGATAAGCGAGAGCTAGCTCGCAGCTAGAGTGGAGGAACGGGCGGGCAGAGCAAAGAAGAGGAGAGAAGGGTTCCCAGGAGCACCTGCACGGGTCTTGGAGTGAAGAGAGACTGTTCTTGCAAAGAACTAAAGGGAGTGTCGGTGTGGCTGGACAGGCGAACGCCCATCCCCGGCTGAACGGCGCCGCAGACTACGTTTACCGAAAATGGCCTAGGACTGCTCCCAATCCTGCACGCACTTCGAGGGCCTCGCTGCTCTTCACCAAGCGCTGGGGTCCGTGTCCCCTCCCCTCGAACCTGGGTGTGCTTGGGACTGACTGTTCTGACTCACCGAGTGCGGCCAAAATGCTCCGACTCGTGAGGCTGTCATATGAAACATACGGCTGCTGCCTAGCTCTTTCTCAGAACCTCACCCTTGCAACCCAACCACCACGTGGTGAAGAAGCCCCAGACCACATGGAGAGGCCACCCACGTCAGTGTCCTGGCTGACAGCCCTAGCTGAGGTCTTGGCCAGACATGTGAGGAAACAGGCCATCAAAAGACACAGTGCCCGGCCTTCCATTTTTCTAGCTGAGGCCCCAAATATCATGAGGCAGACACAAGCTGCTCCAGCTGTTCCCTATGCAAATACCTAAACCACAGGTAATAAATCGTTGTTTCAGGCCTCCTAGTTTTGGCGTGTTGTTATGCAGGCCGAGTACGAGAACAAACAGAGAAGCAGGCCTGAGCAGCGTTACCCCGCTGCCCAGCCAACCCCTGGCAAACATTAAGGTACCCTATGCTTTTGGGGCCTCTGTACTAGCTGCCCAATGGGCCGACTGGTGGACTCGGAATCCAGAAAGGACATCTGGATGACCCGACTCTGAACAATGATTTATCTTGATTACTGTGGTTTCATGGGGCATTGTTTTATACTTTGTGCCCAACCCTGGCAGGAAAGTATATGGTTTAAAAAGATCTGTAAAGTGTTCAATCTCTTGGATTTATCATCGTAGAAGCCAGAGGAACAGGTGCAGAAGAAGTCGATGATGTTCAAATTTCTGGCTTCAGAGACGACATAAATAATGGTTTTCATGGACATACGAATTCCTAGAAGGAGCACGGGTTACAGAAAGGGGGCAGGAATAAAGATAATGGTTCAATTTTAGACATGTCAAGTTTGAGGAATCTGAGAGACATGCAGGTGGAGATGTCTGGTGTGTCTGGTGTAAGGAGCTGAGGCCTGGGGGAAGATCTGGACTAGAGATAAGAATGAGGCTAGAAACCGCTGTGTTTTTAAGGCATGGAAACAGGTAAGTCCATTCCAGGAGCACGTATAAGGATCCAAGTCAGAGCCACGAGGGGAAACAGTAGCTAAGGGACCACACTCAGACACAGGAGCAGATGTGCTGGTTACTGGAAGTAATAGAGAGCAGCTAAGAAAAATATTTACAGTGCACATCCCTGGGACCCAGAACAAAAAAGCAAAAAACAAAACAAAACAAAACAAATGAGGTTCCCAAACTAGAGACATCTATCTGCAAAGCGACGTTCCGCCACCCTCCTTCGTTCCTTTTTATTTTATTTTTCCTTCTGGAAAGGAAATAGTGTTACTAAAAGACTATCTCCTGACTTGGCGAAAGTTAACTAAGATCTTTAAAATGATGAACCAGTCAACACTGTTCACCCCACTGGCTAAAATGCAGCAGAAAGTACCATTTTCCTCACTTCCGCTCCATCGGTTCTCAAGCATCAGCCTGATTCCATCCATTTGCCGAATGAAGCCTGGGAGGAGGGAGTGGCCCCCAACATTTGTGGGTGCAACCGGAATAACGGAATAACGTGGCGAGGTAGCTTTAGGTCCATTTGCAGGAGAGAAAAAAGGCTCAGACGAGGGAGGAAACAGATATAGGGTGAAAAGGGAAGCGTGTTTTCCAGCCCCGCCCACCAGGGTCAAACTTTAAGCTTGGATTAGGGAGATTACATTTCACGCCCTGGAGGGAGTGGGACACCTGGCTAGAGACGCAGAAGTTCACACTGCACAGACTCCAGACCTCAGAAGCAGCCTTGGCCTCACTCGGGCGTGTACCTGATGTTGGAAAGTCCTCACACACACCTGGGAGCTATTCTTCCAGAGATCACACTCCAAAACTAGATCACTGGGTCTTTAACTTTTTGGCCTGAGAAGTGTTTGAGTTTGGCTTTAATAGGCAAAACCAATCCACTAGTCAATCTGTGAAAAGGGAACATTGGGTATAGATAAGAACCCACTAGGCCTCCTGAGAAAGGGACTTGTCACCCCAGAGCAGCTGCTCCCCACACAGACTGAGACACCCCCGTCCCCCTGACCTGGCAGGGCATCTTCTTTCCACTGCTGAAGGTGGCGTAATGCTTGGGGTTTTCCCCACCCTATTACTTCAGCGCATTACAAAATGTTCACCAATTCTAACCGCCATCCTCCTCCAGCTCAAGGCTCTCCCAGGGGACTGCACTCGGGGCACGCCAGCATCCGGCTCTGAACTCTGAGGCCTGTTTTATGTGACACCCCTTTCCCCAGTGTAGAAAAGGGTTTTATTTTTAAAATATATTTCTGAACTAGAATATTTACATGTTGAAACTTCCTACCTTTATACAATTCTACACTATTTTAAAATCTGCATTTCTTCCATTGAAAAATACATTTTCTTTCCATGAAATAATGTAATCTCTCTCACCTCATTTAAGAAATGCTTATGTAGCACCCCACTGTACAGGGGTATAATTCATTTAGCTAATGTCCTACAGATAGACATTTCGGTTGTCTCCAGTTTTGTAGTAGTAGAAGCTACCAGTGCCTCTTGGCAGCATCTGGGCACCTCTGGCAGGCATTTGTCTGGTTTCATTCCTTTGGGAAATTTTCACAAAGTAAAGCTGCTTAGTTAGGGTGCAGCTACGTTACCACTACTATAGAAGCACGCAAAGGAAAATGGAAAGCTCTACGAAGCACACAGATTACCTCCTTGGCGAGATCCTCTTTCCTAGATTCTAGATTTTCCTCTCTCTTGGTTTACTCCCGCATAGGGAGTGAGCACATCCTCGAGCAACCTTCTGGAAAAGGTAAGTGTTTTGAAACCTTGCCAATGACTTTGTTCTACCCTCACATGTCTGTGGGTGGGGCTGATTTACTGGTGGTTTTACTGCAAGATGTCAGAGACATCAGGCTGCTCCCCTCCCTCACTCCCCGTTTTTCTCTTCTGGTTGCAAGGGCTGATTTAATCACGTTCCGCAGGCCAGGCACGCTGGTCCGGGCAAGGCCTTCCTCTTGTTTCCCCTCGTACCCCTGGTCACTCCATTCTCCTCCCTGAGCACCTTTTCCTCCCGAAGCAACCATTTCCATCTACATACTTTCTGTGCATCCCCTGGATTACGGGTGTGCTTGCGAAATGTGGACTGTCCTTTTGGCTGTGTGACTTTTTTGCCCTGTATTGAATCATTTCCATCAGTAAACGAACATGCTGAAATTTCTCCAATTTTAGAAAAACGGCCTTCTCTCGACGCTGCCTTCCCTGACAGCTCTCGCCCCGTTTCTTTCCGTCGCTTTGCACTGCAACGCTTCCAACAGGCTGTACTCGCTCATGCCTCTCTTCCCTTGCACCCTCGACCCACTCGTCAGACTTCGGCCTCTGCTGCTCCCTCGAAACTGCTCACCGAGGGCACCGCCGGCTCCCGTGCCGCTAAATTAACGGTCAGACTTGGCGGCATCGAGCTGCCGTCGCGCAGGGTACAGGTCAGGTCACCGCTCCCGTCCCTCTGACTTCCTTTCTTCACTTGGCTCCTGCACTGTCCTCGCTCTCGGCTTTCCCGTCATCCCACTGGCTGCTCTTTCGTCTCCTTTTCTGTTTCCTTCTCCTCCTTCTTCTGAACACTTTATAGTGATGTGGCCTCAAGGCTCAGTCCTGACCCTTTACATTTCTCTCTCTCTCGACATCCCCTCGAGGCTTTAAATATCACCTGTGTTTCTGCCTTATTTGTGCTTTGAAAAGTCCTTCCCTGCTCCTGTGACGCAAAGATATTCTGCATTTTTTCCTTTTTTTTCCTCCTCTTTAATCTCTCCCCGCCCCCCACCTCCCCGGACTTCCACCCCTGACCTCCGGGGTTGCCGGTCTCCCCTTAAGAACTGGATCTCTGAAGGCAGGGTGTCTCCTCCCACACACTCCTGGCGCAACCCCGGGGCCTGGTCCCCCTGGGGTATGGTTCGTGGCTCCACCTGGGGCTCGGACCCAGGACCTTCTGCATGTAAAGCAGACGGACTAACCACTATACTATGGAGTCAACCCCTGCATTTTTTCCTACTTGTTTAGAATCCTTTATCTGCAAACCTTGGGGCCAGAGAAGTTTGAAATTCAGATTGTTCCAGACTTAAGAAAGGTGACGTCATGCAATACCCCATTAATGTCTAAGGCAGCACCACATAATTATACGCATTAATAATTTTGAAGTGACCCCACCAAAGAAAGAATTGCTTCAGATAAGGATCATCGCTGGATATTAAAACCATTAGATTTTATCATGAGAATGCTAAAATAATTTGGTTTTTGGAGAACAGATATTTGCAAGTCATCCATGACTCACCTCCTAAGTAACTTGATAACTACAAAGGGGGACAATGCACTTTTACAAG
>NW_006433950.1:8594172-8602188 GCF_000325575.1 Pteropus alecto
TACCATCTTGACCAAATAATCAAACGTAACAGAACTAATAGTGGAAAAAACCTAAAATTCATTACTGCGTCTCTTTACATGATACCATATGAAGTATGCAGCAACACCTGTATTCTTGGCAAAAATGTTTAAACTGAAACTAATCAAGCCTTTAGACCTAGCTTTCGGTTCATAAAGAAATAGAAGGGAATGGGATAGATAAACAGGTTAAATGACCCGAGGAAACAATCCGACAAATCCAGAACAGGGACATTCTATGAATCCATCGGTCCCCATCTTTACAAGAAGTCAGAGTCACACACGCACACAGAGCTCCTGATCAGGAGAAATAAAAGAAACATACCAACCAAATGCCACGCCCAGACCTTAGTTCTATAAGGCCAACTGATGATACATATTTTTGGTCTAAGGCCAAATATCCCTCAAATCAGAATCATTCTAAGGTCTGAGCAGAGAAGGAACTGGGTGAAAAATAG
Organism: Pteropus alecto; assembly: GCF_000325575.1. Taxonomy (NCBI): domain Eukaryota; kingdom Metazoa; phylum Chordata; class Mammalia; order Chiroptera; family Pteropodidae; genus Pteropus; species Pteropus alecto. Next base: position 8,594,649 of record NW_006433950.1, read on the forward strand.
GAAGAGGAAGCGGCCGTGTCCCAGCACGTCGCAGCAGGGGACGAACCGATGGTCCCCACCCCACGGCCTTACAGAGTTTGCTTCTGCCAGGACTATGGAACTTATTGTAGTCGGTCTGGCATCATATTTTTTGTGTATGTTTGCAACTTCCACACTAGATTGATCCTGAGGACACATCTAGTTTTCTCATCTTCCTAAATGCTTCTTTGTTACTTCAAATGCATTTAAGAATAAAAGTTATTTTTAAAAAATCCAATTAGAATTCTGAATGGGATTGCACTTGTGGCAGACTGTATTTTCCAAAGATAGTTGCGCCAATATGTCTCATCCCACACGCTCTTTTTACAACGTGGCATTAACATCCCTCTATCAATAAATGGGGTCTATGTTCCTTTTCCTTCTACCTAGAGTGACGATTGCACCTGCCTCAAACAATGATATGCAGAGGTAACAACACGTGACTTCCAATACTGGGTTAAAAAAAAAAGAGCTTCCACCTGGTTCTCTCTTGGGACAAGGGCTGGAGCCCTGAGCCAAGATGTAAGTCCAGCTACCCTGACGGCACCACGCAGGGACGATCATACAGAAAGCTTGCACGCAAATAGAGACGGCCAAAGAGCCCCAGCTGTCCTGGCCCCAAAACTGCTTGAGTCTTCCCAGAAAAGGCACCAGGCACGTGAGTGAAAAAGCCTTTGAGATGGTCCCATCCACAGCCCACTGCCACCTCATGAGAGGCCAAAAGCCAAAAATGCTTGGGAGGCCACTTCTAAATTACTGGTTTGCAAAAATTGTGAGAGAGAACGATTATTGCTCTTTTAAGCTATTATGTTTTGGGGTAATTTGTTACTCCACTGTTACTGGTATAGCACTAAATTTAAAAATCAATGTGAAAGGAAGATTATCATCTTTATAACATTACATCTCATGCAGGAATACAGAATGTTATTTCCATTTATTTGGATTTCCCACAGAGGTTCTACATATTCTTGATTCAGTTAAATACCAGAAACTTTATGGTTTCTTCTGCTATTATTTCTTATATTCCTGTTGATTATTGCTGGCACAGGGAAATACAATTTGGTTTCATAGATTCGTCTCGTATCTGATTACAACATGTGAAAATGAAATGTTGTTTCTTCCCTTCCAATTCTTACATTTAATTTTTCTTTTTTTAACCTGGTGATCAGGACCTCCACTAAGTTAAAGTTTCTTTGGTTGAATGTAATGTTTTCTACAGACTTTTGTTAATTTAACTGGTCAAATTAAGAAAGTTCCTTTCACCATTGTTTTGAGCATCTAAAATATAAAATGGTATTGAACTTACCAAATTCTTTTTCTATATCAACTTATATCAGGTTTTTCCTCCTTTAGTCTATTGATATGACCGGTTTTCTGATGTTGAACCATCCTTGTATTTTGGGGAAAAATAGTACTTATAGTATACTAGAACATATACTATGTTCTCAATAAAATTTGGGTAATAGAGGTGCCAGGGAGCTTCTTCACTTGTGACCAAATGTAGTATCTATAGGTCTTTTCTCTGTAGTAGCTCAGTTCCTTCGAAGAAAGATCTTCCAAGCTCACGTCCCCATTCCTGGAACTGAACTGAAGAGTAAGTCTGGAGCCTTGCGGTACCGTCTAGATCCCTGTCTGATTCTCCTGCCTCTGGCTGGCACCTCACTTCTGCCTTCCCTTACTGGGTGCCTGGCCAAGTCCAAAAACTCATGCTCAGTCTCTCCAGAAACAACATCTCCCAACTGCTACAGGGCTGGGAAAGAAGAGTCACCTGATGGAGAAGATGCAAATGGCTCCTTATTCAAACTTTCACACTATCTCCTTATTTTCAGTGTTAACAGGGGTCTGGCTAATATTTTGGGTAATATCCATATGATAGTCTATGAGCCAAAATAGAAAGGTATACTCATCTGTCCGCAAATTGAAAAAAAATTTTTAAAGCAAGTTACAGAACAATATGCAGAGTGTGACACCACACATGCTTGCGGAAGCATGTGAACAGACACACCTGTCTGTGTTCCAAAGTGGCTGCCAGGTTACCCATGGGGAGAGAGGCTGCAGTGGGAGAAGGGACCTGACCTTGGACTTTAAACACTCTGAGGAGCATCTGAGATCTTGCTCCCCAGCACATGTCGTCAGTTTGGCTCAAATAAATTCTTATAAAAAAAGTAAACACTCTGTATTGCTTGGTTTAGTGATAATGAACTCAAATTACTTTCATAATTACAAAAACAAAAAAAAGATATTTTTGTTAAGTCCTCCTACTTCCTAACTCCCACCCCATTTGTCTCTGGATCTCAATGAAAATCCTAGTGGCTCGGACTGCTACTTACTAAGATGGTGAAACCAACGGTCTGGGCCCAGATGTGTGACTCTGGCTGAAAAATACACTGACGGAGTTTGCAGTCAATGGCCATACTCCAGAGCCAGCCAGCCCCATGGCTGGAGCAATGCAAAGTCTCCCCAGGCTTCCTTATAACGTTTGCTTCCCTAATCCACATTTTCAGCTGCCTCCGTTCCACACGTGTAATACTATAATCATCAGAGCAATGGGATTGTGCAGTTTCTCACTCCATGGAAGCATGTTCCCCTTTTCCTCAATTGACGGTACTGAGCAAGGGCTACAGGGACCAAGGCCCATTCCTCACCTAAGACAAGGCGAGAAACACCCTCCGAGCTCCCACGAAAAGCCGCTTCATCAGTCTGAATAACTGAACGCTGCACTCCCACACTGCTAGGTGTAAGCCCAGAGCACCAGCTGGGGATGCTCCATGTCGCCTTCTGCCAGGTATCCTCTGAGAGGGACAAGATGGGCACGTGTGCCACTGAGAGAAGACGCACAGTGAGCCAAGGGCAGGGTCGGGCAGTCAGACCTCAAAGGCCCCTTTGGCTCTCACCAAGGCAAGACACACCAGTGACCAGAATTGCTAGAATTGCCAAGAGCGGCCAGAAAAAGTCTCAATTCTCTGGCCACAGAAGCTTGGAGCCTGCTGCTCACATAATCTTTCCAACCACCCAGGAGGACGGTGGGAGGGGACAGAGTAAGTAGCAGAAGGAAAAATGAGAACAATAGCCTGCATTTCTGGAGCCACTCCGATGTGCCAGGCAGGGGTTCTGGGCACCTTATTTGCATTATTCCATCTAATCCCTCGAACTTCAGTTATCGTTATCATTCCTACTTTACAGATGAGGAAATCAAGGCACAGGAAAGCGAAGGTCAGAGAGCTAAGCGTAATTAGCACCACAGATCTCAACCTAGCCAAACCGACCTCAGGACAACACGGAAAAACCAGATGCAGAAGTGGGATGGGAGGGGGAAGGAATAAGCCAAGGCAACACTGCTTCTCCTTCCTCCTTTTCAATCAAGGACAGAGCAACTGAGTTTCGGTTTAAAATCAGGCCCTTATCACAAAGATTAGTGAATGTGAGACTCAAGGTAGAAGAAAAGTTTTCAGGGATAATGGTCCTGTGCTCCTTTAGGCGACCTAAAAATATGCAGGAATAACTACGAATATCGGGGAATGGCCCCTGTATTTTAACAAGAATCCCACTCCTTCTCTTGTCCTGCCTGGCCTGAGGGAGGTCACAGAAAACCACTTGCCACCCGTCTTTACCACCGAGGACAAATGCAGTGACTGCTCTATGGCTGGACTTTTCTCCCGTCTCATTCTGAGTCTGACAGGAATGAGTCCTTCCTTTAATCAACTGAGCTGAGTGGCAGGGGGACACTGACACGCGTTCACGCGCAGTCACCACTCTGCAGAACTGCAGAGCCCACAGTCACTCTGCCAACTTCATCGTTCACTGTCAAAACAACCAGCGCATCATCTTCATTTATTAATTCAAATACTTTCAAGAATAGATCAAAACCTTTGGGCTAAAATTGAAAACATACAAATGAAATGTCACCATCTATTTTTTCAAAGCTACGTAACATGAATACCTGTCCAAGGCAAATACTAAGGCCAGCAGGGTGGGGTGGGGGCGGGGGCGTCTGAGATGAAAGGGGATAAGGTAAAAGTAAAACCAGGTGGAACCTGGCTGTCTACATACCCACTCCAATCTAGGCTAGGAACGTGAATCCCTACCCCTGCCCCAGACTGGAGGTGTCCTTCCCGAACTCCTTGAAGGCATGTCTCACCTATGATCTGGCTCCAGGTGTCCAGCCTGCTGCCAGTGTGATGCGGTACGGGGTGGCAGGACAGGGACTGTCAGTAGGGAGCTAAAAATACGTGCCTTCTCATCCAGGGTCTGTCTCTAACCACCTGTGTGCTCTGGACAAATCTCAGCGTTTCTAAGTCTCCATTTCTTCACCTGTAAAGCGAGGACATTGGCTTATGCCTCTAAGAGTCCTAATTCTAAGGCTTACGAAAGTAAAGTTGGGGATTCCTGTGGTGTTTTTCCCCTGCTGAGGGTCCCCTCCAGGTGAGAGAGCACTTTGGGTTGTTCGGCACCTGAAGAAAGGCAGTACTATGTGCAGGTGAACAAAAGGAGGTGGGAAGCTGCAGGCCTCACACATGGCAAAGATTCTAAAATGTTTTCAGAATTGTTGCCCCGGTTTTTTTTTGTTTTGTTTTGTGTTTTTTTTAAGCTTCCATTAGAAAAGACCAGGGGATACTTGCTACACTTGCTGACTGCTAAAACTTCAGAAGATTCCTGCTCGTTCCTCCTCTGACGCCTCCCGTTGGACCTCTGTGCAGTGTCTGACCCCCACGGCCCCACACAAAGCTGCCACCACCTACAGTGACTGGAAGGAGGGCGACTCAGAGAGATTACAGACTGAGAAGCATGGCAGTAACATTCGCCTTACCACGACTACCGAGAGGAGACCACCATGGGAACACCCCAGTTCCTGGACAACCCTGCCACACACCTATGGCTATGAACGCAGATGGTGAAGTGAACACAGGTGCATGTGGCCAGAGCTGCTAGGAAAAGGTAAAAGCGTGCCATAGTCGCATCTTCCTTCACACAGCTCACTTCAGTAACTCTCAACTTTAGCAAAATGTCAAAGCATTGACCTTGAGCCTCTGTGGTGGAACCACCTCCAGCTGCCTGCAGGCAGGCAGAGAGGTTGCGGGGTGGTTCTATGGAGGGAGAAGGATTTCCCATAAGAAATGCATTTTTCTGAAGAGACATGGGGTATCCCTAACTTCCCAGGGCTGTGCTTAATGGAGCTTGCCAATGGGACAGCTACAAGCAATTATCTTCTTCTGAGACACTCTTAAACAAATAAGGTTCTAAGCATGTTATTATAAATGAAATACAGCGAGTCTGTCAAAGCGAGTTCTTTAAACTGTCTCGATTCTTTTGAAGTCACTGAACAGCCGTTTGCTTAGATCCTTCTAAGCAGCCTAACAGCAAGAACACTGATACTTTGTCAAGTCAAAAGTGTAACCTAATTTTAAGTTTCTTTCACAAGATTAACTCGAGGGAAATACAATATAAACCAGCGTCTCCCACCGTCTCTGCAGCCGGGCTCCTGGGAATGGGAACCTCTCACAGAACTAACCACACTCAGGCCAGTTTTCATTAAAAGGCCTCGGCCGGGTCAGAAGCTGTTACAAAGCCAATTCCTCAAACTGACACTTTAAACTCAAATTAATTCTGCTAAGAAATTCGGCAGAGTGGCAGTTATACTGGGGTACAGAGAAGTCCCACACTTTTCATGTCCCTTCCTTGGTCACTTCTGACTCGGCCATCACAAAACCTGCCAGTAAGGACATCAGAGCTTCCCTGTGGGGTCTGAATCCATCACGTCCCTTGCAAGTCACCGCTGGCCAGCCTTGCTGAGAACTCTCGTCTCGTTTTCTTAGCCACCTCCTCATGAAGTTAAGAAACTCTAGTGTCCTCACAGTTTAGAGGAGAAATAAAGAGACGACCTCTGAAGTCTTCCCTCACATCAAGGATGCAGCCAAGATTAGAATCCAGGTCTCTGGACTCCTAAACTCTTCTTTGAGGCTGGTGTGCTGGGGTGAATTTCATGGTCCTGGTGCTCAGGTCTGTAGACAGGACTTCTCTCTCCACTCTGCTGTAGGCAGGGTTGGACCACACTAGTTTAGAAAACTGTCCATCCTCTCGGTGTAGCAGCGGCAAGTCCAAGTGCACTGAGAGAGGATCTTCATACCCTGGACTATACCAAATAATCAAACCAGGACGTCTAATTACATCACCCAACTGTAACTCCATCTGGTCCTCTAGGCCAGGAGTCCCACCTGTCCGTGGCCTGTTAGGAACCGGGCCGCACAGCAGGAGGTGAGCAGCAGACAAGTGAGAGAAGCTTTATCCCTATTTGCAACTACACTAGCATCACTGCCTCAGCCCCACCTCAGATCATCAGGCATTAGATTCTCACAGGAGCACCGGTCTCTGGTGCCAAAAAGGTTGGGGCTGCTGCTCTAGACTTTCTAAGTGCAAAGCAGTGAAGGAAGAAAGGAGGGGTAGGAAAGAAAAGGAACATAAACAGTATGACGTCCGAGGGTCAAATGAAACGAAGCCAGCCCGAAAAAGAGGGGAGAGGCCACGTCTATCAGCTGAAGACCTGTAGTCCACTTTTTAAATCGATTTATGCAACTTACAATCATTACGGGTAGAGTAAAAACTCAAACTTTGGCACCAAATACTTCTCTGCTCACATCTAGAATGGAAGGATCAAATAAGACCTAAGAACACACTTCAAGAGACAAGTCTGCTGATGGCAGAAAGATGGGTTCCCGGGCAATACGGTCATTTCACCACAAACAGAAATAAAGAGACTATAGTTTTCTCTGATACCCTCACAGTATCGGAGATTTATTAGGCTTCATCTCGATTTATTATGCTACTCTTTGTTTAAATTCTACAAACATTTGATGCCCAGCCTGCAATAGGGAAGGGTAAAATATCTGTAATAAGTCCTCTTATCTAAACTGAAAACAGTTCTGATAGCAGGCTCCCCCTAGGCAGGCAGGCCTGGGACAGTTTAAGCGCTTCTTCCACAGCTCCCAAAGGCTCATGTAGCTGGAGACCATGGCTAGGATCTAGTCATTTATATTCAAGTGTGAAAGCCTAACAGGTAGTAGCCTCCTGTGGTGAAGCGAGCAGCTCAGAACCAGAACAACGACAACAAAAAAACGATGTGGTCGAAAACTCTCAACTAAGGTGTGCAGCAAGCTCGGTGCACTTTCTGGGTGATGAGACTTGATCTATTTAAAGGAGAAAAGGAAAGAGACCCCATGGAATAATATTCCTGGACCCGACCGGCCAAAGCTGCACTCAAAGCAAGCACAAGTGCTACTAGCTACTGCTGTCTAACCTCTTATCAATTTACCAAACTCAGTCCAAACACTTCTTTCCAAAGTAACATGATGAGATTTGCTATTTACTTTCCGCCCAAGTGCAACATGAAGGATTGGGACCCCACTGTGCAGCACTCCGCTTCCCCTTCAAGCTGCCCCATCTTCAACCATTTCTCTCACCCCTTTGAGAGGCCTTGGCCATTTTTCTTCCGTTAGTTCCGGTGCCTGCAGTGGTGCTGGGCCAGCAG
>NW_006433950.1:8602245-8625882 GCF_000325575.1 Pteropus alecto
CCTTGCTACCAAGCACGTGACTAAAAGCCAAAAAGGAAAAAGCTGTGGACCCTGGATGAGAAAAGCCCCCCAGCTTCCACCTCAATGGGACAGCCCCAGGCTATCATCAGGTCTATACACTCCTGCAGAGGAAAAAAAAAAAAAAAGAGGCAGGTGAAATAGCAGAATATTTACAGGACCAGAGGGGCAGGATGGAGGCTCTCCTCTCAGGCCCCTCATTCGCTGAGGGGGTTTACAACAGCACTGGTCCCTCCACACACAGCTCAGCGCTAACACAGCAAGCAGCAGACAGACTCCACGCCTTCCTGGCAGAGCGGCTGCAGCTGACAATCCGGAGGCCAGGGATGATGAACCCCTTGTTTGTTTCCGAAGTTTTCACTTTTTCCTGTAAAGTTATTTTCGATCCTGCTTCCTCTAAGACCTCTGACTTTGGAATTAGAACGGGAAGGCTCAAAAGTGATAGAGACTCAGGACTGAAGGAGTTTGTTTTCTTCGAGTCCTTCTCCATTCGGGACCAAATTAAAGCATTTAAAAAAAAAAAATCTTCAGGTGTTTGAACGAACCTGGTGATTCTTGCTGAGCAAACAAGAAAATAAAACTCTGTTGCCGTCTCTATTTTTACTGGAAGAGCCGCACTAAATTGTTTAGATCAGAAATCTGCTTGGCATGAATAAGCACAAAACAAGTGTCTGAGTTACACGGGAGCCAGAGGAGCAGGGAACTGGAGGAGGCGGCTGGCAGGGCGGAGGTTTCCCATGAAGCCCTGGAGCCGTCGGATGCCGAACGAGAAATACAACCTGGGAGAGTCTGAACGAATCGAAAGAAAATACGACAGCATGACTCTCTAAGGAGAAATGTCAAAACAAGTATTCGAAATCTTGAGGCCCAACAACTCCAGAGAGTGAATGGGAAGATGCCACAGGACTGAAGGAATGCATGGGGCGGGGTGGGGGGGCAGTTTTCCCGAGAAAACCGAGAAGTTTAAACAAAAGCCAGGGGTCTCGGGGCTAAAGCTCAGTGTCATTTTCATCACCATCCTCCAGCAGCAAGATCAGGCCATGGGCTCCTGCGAGGATGCTACATGCCTTTCAAAGACTAGATACTTTACGCACGTACCGGAGTGTCATTCTAAGAATCACAGACATACCTGCTGGGTAACTTTACCTCTGAACTAATGGAAAAATATCAATTGATTCTCAGAACAATAAACCAAGGGACATTGACTCATTTTCACTTTGGCGAACTATGAAAATGAAGAACATCCATGCACTGCAATCCTGTTTGCCTTATTTTTCTGGTAATGAGATGGCCAGAGCTAGAGAATCTGTTTTCTGGTTGCTTCACAAGGGGATTCCTAAGTGGGTGGCTAAAACTTGTGGTATTAAGAGTCTCTCCCAGGAGAAAGTCCGTGATGACTTGATCTCCCACGCACTACCTACGAACGTATCTTTGAGTCTTTGTATAAGCACACAGTTTCCATTCTTGTTCAAGAGTGCCGATGCCAATTTATTCTTTAACTAAGAAAGGTAAACACCAACATCAGATAGAACTCTATACCTGACTTTCAAACCTGTTCTGGTCACAACCACTGGAACTTATGAGTACTATTGTCATTGAAGATGATGCTCCCCAGCCCTACACCTAATCTCCAGGGCCATTGGCCAGAGCTGTGTGATGGAAATGTGAGCTCACACAGCCACTGGGATGTGGCAGTAGTCGATCCTTTCAGTGAACTTCCTGAAGCCTTGACCTCTGAAGAGGAGGTTCCAATTCATCTCTATGGATCTTTATATTTCAAACTGGATTATTTAAAAAGATCTCTAAAGTGATATGGGGAGGGAGACCTATAGAAATAACCATCAGCTATTAATAGCTAAAGTGACTGCAGTCCTCAGAATTTTCTCCAACAGCAGAGTCCCAATTACATATAAATATACCCTGCTAGCTCAGCAAAGGAATGGATCTAAATTCTGAGCATCTCAGGGACAGCTCTGGGTCACCCGCCGGCAAATGTCTTTATTGAGGAAATACTGGAGCAGAAACGATACTTGTTCTCTTTGAAGTTTGTGATGCAAGAGACACTCTCTTGGTCCTTCAAGGGTATGCCCAGTTAGAGACTAGGCTGGAAGTGAAAGCTCACTTCAGCTGGAAAGGCAACAATCATCCCCACAAGACTGAGTGTTTATGCTTTTTCCTCTGTAAAATCAAAGTCCTTGGCCTCTAAGCTCACTTGAAGAGGTCAACGGGCATGGCATTCTCACGCCTTTCCAGCAGAAGTGACTCTCCCCTAACTGGCAGGAAGGGGCTTCTCGCCTCAGACGGCAGCTGGTGTGTCCACAGCGCCTTGGCTTTGCGGGCAGAGAGGTGAAGCCCTCTCTCCCGGGGGGACTAGCGGTGCTCATCGTCAAGCCTGCAGCCTCTCTAAGAAGACCTCACTGTCTGAGAACAGAGCATGACCTGTTCCTGGTCCAGCAGCTAAGCAAGTGCTGGGTACCAAGTTCTTTCCAACAAGAGATACCCAGGGCCTTAAATCAGGACCTTGGTTCTACAAAAGAAAGATGAAGTTCTCAACCACAGAGTGGGGACTGGAGAAGTGGCAAGAATATACACAAAGGGAGGGGTGGGTCTCGATTCCAGTTAACTGGCACTGCCACTTTATTTAAAACAGAGAAACAGCTCCTTCAGAAAATACTAAAGTGAGAGCGAGGGGAAAGGTGCAAATGATGTTCTCACGCTTCTCCGTTCTCTTCCTGAGTCAGTGCAGCATGGGATGATGGACGCCTGGCCCTGTCTGTTGGAAGGAGAAGCCACTGCTGTACAAATGAGGGAGAATGTAGACCCACCCACTCTGCGTGTTACAAAGGCCTTCTTTCTGCATTGGCCCTGGGAAGCTGATAAGATCGCAGTAACAGGTTCATCCGGACACTCTGCTTCTTTAATTAATGCTCTCAACAAGAGAGCTACATAGGAAAACAGACTAGGAAGAGACTCAGACCCTCTTGTTTGGACTTGACCAGTATGAAAGGCCAGGTATGAGAGACAAGGAGGGGCTGAGGTTGTTCAAGTGATGGGAACAATGAAAGTCAAGGCACAAAGGCTACAAAGCAGGTCTCAGGCTCCACGTGAACAGGTAAGGCCAACCCCCCCAGCGGAATTCGTATCAGGAGAGAAATCGCAGGGCGACACAGAAACGCCACCACAGAACTCAGATGGAGGAGGTGGTCAGGGAAGCACAAAGCACTAGTATTATTGGTTGATAAATTATGAGAAACCCTGAGCCAGGGACTAGCTTACACCTTGACCCACAGAGGTCAGTGAGGCAGCAGAACAGCCAGGGTATCAGGACGGCCAAGGGCATCGGCTTCTCCCAGCAGAGCGACACCTACCACGACTGGACCTCCAGAACCGGACTCCCGGGAGCACCCTGCCCTCACAGCAGCAGTTGCTAGGTTTTCTTTTCCTTCTCCACACCAGGAGCCACATTTCTGGATCAGCACAGCTAACAAGACTCCAGTTGGGAAGACAAAAAGTGCACATAAAAATGCCATGCTGTCGAAACACACACGGTGGTAGGTTGATGATTTTCTACATGGGCTTCTGCCATTTCTACAGGAACAACAAAACCAGAGGAAACTAAAGGGCCTTGCTGGGGGTTGGGGGTATACAAAGTGAACTGTCAACGAAAAGGGAAGAAATTATTTAAAATGGAAGCAAACCTGTCAGCTGAAGGAAGCGACACACAGTTCATTCAACGGAAAGCAAAGTTCTGACCCAGGCTGAGGAAGACAATGGCCACAAAGGGAACATATTGGAAGAACATGACCCACCAGGATAAGCCGAACAAGCCAGTGGATGCTACAGCAGATGTGGCCTGAACAGGAAGCCCAGAACCAATAGAGCATACCCTAAAGGCTCTTTTCTAAAGTCTAGATTTTCTTGAAAATGTGACGTGTCACACCAAAGTATAAACTGAAAAGACATAATCTGAGCTTACGAGGAAAACTATTTATACGAGTCAAGTCTGCTTCTTTAACATGGGAGTTGTGTTATGCGGCATGACGCGCATCTCTGACGGGAATTATGGCTGCGGAGAGAAAAGACCCTGGGCTCGCAAGGAGCTCCTGGCGGCTGAGGCATTGGGCATTGCAGCTCTGATCTTTCCGGCTGGAATCCTCAAGTTGAAGAACGCATTCATTTTCTGACCCTCGGTTCCTACCTCATATGCATATTTAGCTAACTGGTGTTTGTTAAGGCTCTAGTCACCTGCCTGAACTAATTTTACAAGAGGGTGGGGAGAGAAAACCCCGAGATTTCCTCCAAGATCTATAAATAGAGCTATGGAAGGCAGCAAGCCAGCCTGGGGTGGGACTGTTAAGAAAGAGTCCATTTCCCCAGGAGTTTCCGCCTTCATCTCCAGCACAGACGCCTCATGGAGCTAAGTCACAGGACGTCCATCTAACCTTGGGAATACACGCGCCACATCCCCAGTAGCCGCAAGCGAAAACGCTTCTCATATCTGTAGGCTCGGATTCTACTCCTTTTCACATGGATCTCCAGCTCTGTTTCAATTCTGTAAGTTTGTGCGGCAAAGGAGCAGAATCACAGAGAAGATCATGCATAGACTAAAACCGTGTTAGGTGAAACGCGTCAAAATAAGAAGACAGGTCGATGGAAGATTGAAGATAAACAGTTTGTGACAAAGCAAATTAGGGAAACTGCTGATTGCAGAGTCTACGTTGTGGCTGGTTATATAAATGTGCACTGCACAATTCTCTCAATTTTACTGTCTGTGATGGACCTGTCTGTTTGAGGATGGAGGTGGTCTTGCAGAAGTGAGACTGTCATGTCACTCACACCCCTGAAAAAACTTGGCCTCAACAAACGATGAAAAAAAAAGAAAAGGAAACCAAGAAGAAGCGAAACAAAAAATATCACCCCTAAAAAGAAAGAGAAAGAAAAGAAAGAAAAGAAAGAAAGAAAGAGGAAACCAAGAAGAAGTGAAACAAAAAATATCATCCCTAAAAAGAAAGAGAAAGAAAGAAAGAAAGAAAGAAAGAAAGAAAGAAAGAAAGAAAGAAAGAAAGAAAGAAAGAAAGAAAGAAAAGGAGGCAGACAGACAGACAGACCTGACCTCGCCTTAAACGAGCTCACCTGAAGGAGGCTTTTCAAGTCACCAAGGGTTCTTTGCAAGGGCGGGCATCAGAATAGCCTCATCTATTGAAGGACCTTTCAGATGGGCACTACACTTATTGGGGCGATCACTTTGTAAGGTATATAAATGTCTAATTACTACGTAGTACACCTGAAACTAATATAATACTGTATGTCAACTGTAATTGAGAAATAAATTTTAAAAAATGAGGGACCTTTTACAAATGACTCATGCTTGGGGCCCACTGTAAGTCTACTGACCCACAATCTAGGTTGGTAGGGTAATGTAATTTTTCTATCTTGATAGAGGTTTCAGTTGCACTGGTGTATGCACTTGCCAAAACTCAGTGAACATATACTTAAAATGTGTGCGTTTCATTGTACGTAAATGTTACACCAAAAGAAAATGTAAACAAATACTGAACACCAGTGAACAGTGCACATGTTGTAATATTTACAGGAAAGTATACAGATGTCTGTAACCTACTTCGAAATGTGTCCGAATATACGATCAATGGATGGATTAAAGAGTGGAGAGATGACCAGACATATGATGATAAAACAAGCATAGTAAAAGAAAAAAGGTAATATTTGGGGTGGATAGTGGTGGTATGGCTATGCTGGCAGATGAGTGTTTTTTTTAAAAGTTCCTCAGGTTAAACAAACTGTTGTCCATCTATACCATGGAATAATAATTAGCAAAAGAAAAAAAAAAGAATAAACTATTGATATACACAACTTGGAAAGAAAATTATGCTAAGTGAAAAAAGCCAATCTTGAAGGTGACATACTGTATGATTCCACTTATACAGCACTAACAAAATGACAAAATTATAGAGATGGAGAACAGACTAGTGGTTGCTAAGGGTTAGGGATGGGGGTCGGAGGGTGGGTGTGACTCTAAAGGTAAGCACTAGTGATCTCTGTGGGGATGGAACACTCTGCATCACGACTGTGATGGTGGATACTCCCAACTACACACGTGATAAATCTGCATAAACTAAACACACTCGCACACGCACGCGCACACACACACACACACACACCATGATAAATCTGCATTAAACTAAACACACGCACACACACAAACACACACGCACACGCACACGCACACACACACAAATGGATGCATGTCACACTGGTTTAGTCTAAATAAGGTCTGCGGACCGTACCAAACGTACCAATGTCAATTTCCTTGTTTTGATCTTGTACCATAGTTACGTAAGATGTACCATTAGGGGAAACTGCGTGAAGGTACGTGGGACCATTCTGTATGATTTTTACAACTTTCTGTGACTCTATAATTATTTCAAAGTAAAAGTTAAACATAAGTTCCTTGGACGACTCCATTTCCCTAGTTAAGAACTACTAATTTAGTCTAAGCACTTACTGTACAGAAAGTCCACAGGTTTCTCAATCACAAAACCCTCCATTTTCTAATTCCAAAACTAAAGGAAAGCGATCAAGTACCAAAAATGTTCACTGACATTTCTGAGCCATTTATCCTTCTTTAGGATAGTGATCTTGGCATTACATAAAATACTGGGATTGACATCATCCAAATAGGTAATTTTCGGTGGAAAAAGGTAGATCAGCTGGGCCAAAAGGAGAAAAAAAAGATGATTTCTAGTTACACTGATGCAGTTGCTAAACTGCAAACTGAAAATTAGAGACAAGTTTTTTTTTTTATAAGTGTTTCACGCCTATCATACCAAAGCCCGGGTTTGTCAAAATGGGGTTCTTTTATCTTTGAGAGCTCCCAAACCATCATTTGCTAGTGAATTTCATAAGAAGCATGAGGGACATGCTCTAGACACAGCAATTTCCATCTGTTGTTGAAAATAAGATCCTGTCTAAAAAAAGAAAATGGTAAAAAGTCATAAATCTTTTAAACTACTACCTCAGTAGGGGAGTGAACCATGATTCTTTTCATCTTTTAAAATGTAATAACTTTGCTTCGGCTTGATCATATTGAAAAGGAAACCACTATGACACATTTAAATGTACTGATGCTCTTAAGAACTGAAAGATTAAGGAAAACAAGACACCCAGTGGCTTCTGCAACAACTTCATTAGACTTTCCACCACCTCATCAGTTCTCTGACCCCCGACCGTTTAAAAAAATAATTTGTAATATTTTTGTAATCAGGATTGACAATAGTTTGGGAAGCTAAAATTCCAGGACTTGTTAAATTGCGAGAAAGATATCGACTTGAGTCACTTGTTGAAAGTTCACAGAAGACTAACCCTAAGCCTTAAAAATTCTTGACGCGCCAGGTCTGACTTCTGAAAATGAATACGAGAACTTCCAGTTACAGAACGATGACAGTCTAGATAACCAGAAAAGCCCTACTGCTACATGCTACAGATACTTAATACATCGGAGAACAAAAGAACTGGAAATCCCCAAGTGACAGAAACTGAGAGAGAACTGAAAAAGGAAAATGAGGGTGGGAGAAGAGGCTTCTCTGCCTGTGCTACACGCAGAAGCAAGTTTCTCCCGAGATCTACAACCACGGGCCTGGACCTCCTAGACCCTGCTTATGATGAGCTTATAGTCGAAAATTACAAAACACAGGGGGAAACAGTCCTCTGTGGGCAGGAATCCAAAAACAGTACAAGCTGAAAAATCCTGTAAAATTAGTATAAAGCTTAAAGACATAAAAGAAGGGTTCAAAAATCCAAAGAGTAAGATCCTACGGAAGGACGAGAGGAAAGCAGGGAGTAAGGAAAAGGTAAACAAGAAAAAGGACATTTTGGGGATAACCGGAAATCTGAATGAGAACATAACGTTAGATAATATTAATTAGTACATGTCATGATATCTGCAGCTGATTTTCAAATGGTTCAGAAAAAAATATGAGAGAGAGAGAGGGAACGAGGGGGAAGTGCAAAGGCAGCACAACGTTAACTGGCCGAATCTAGGTGAGGGGTATATGGCTGTTCGTTATCCATTCTTTCAAGTTTTCTGTAGGATTGAAAATTTTCAAAATAACACGTTGGAGAAAATATGTATCTTGTACATTTACGAACATAAAAACACGTGTATGTGTCAGTGCAATTAAACAGGGTAATGAGTGTGGAGGTTAAAAAAGAAGGAATGAAAGAAAGAACTAGAAGCACTTAATGATTTAAAATGGTTTCAATCCAAGGAAATTATAAAAATGAGCATGTCCTCAGGAGATCTATGAAGGAGAGTTCATTTAATTCAGGGGAACTTGATTCCATATGACTTAAAGCACAGTAGATAATAGTAGGCATTTGGGTTGGATCATCTAAGGAAATGTAACTGCCAACTTCACCGAAAGATCCAAGAATAATATTTTCACTATATAGCCATGAATCCTGAATAGTAAATTAACATAAGGCTTCTTATGTTAATGTCAAAGTGATTTTATAACCTCTCTATGATCAAAAAGCAGCGTACACAATACAGCAAAGCAGAACCTAGGGGGAATTTAAAATGCATATACTGGAACAGGCAAATCTATGCAAATAAGAAGTAGACTGCCGAGCACTGGAGACTTGGGGGGAAATGGGCGACGTCTAGAGGGTGTGGAGTTTCTTTTTTGGGGTAATGAGGATATTCTAAACTTGACAGTGGTGACGGCTGCACAACTCTGAATATACTAAAAAATAACCCCACTGAACTGTACACTTTAAATGGGTGAAAAATTCATATAAAATAATGGAAAACCCATGGCGTGTCCAACTCAAAAATCTAGGAAAGAACCGTAGAATATAACCAAAGAGAGCAGACGGGAGGACAACTAGGCCAAAAGAAGGTTCCTCACAGCAACCAGCAGAAAATGACTACGGTGTTTATGCAAAACAAACAAACAAATAAACAAAAAAAGTTAATTAATAGGATGGTGGCTAAGCAACATGGACGGGAAGCTAAGCTTCTAGGGACAAGGCCAGAAACCACGCCACAAAACTGGACTGATGAGGAGTCCCCACCTCAGGGACACTTGAGAAAAATGCCACCATCATACTACCCCTGACGCCATCACATGCTAGAACTTTACTGTCAACATGCTGCCTCCACCACCTCACGCTGCTCTTCCCAAACTAGCGTGCAGTGAGGAAGGCCAGGTATTTAAATTTCCTGACCTCTAACTTGAGAAGGCGAGGCTCATGGGGTTGGAAAGTCCAACATCCATTCCTGAGAATGGACAAAGTAGAGAAAGAAACTTTTTTTAAACCAGTGAAAGGCATCCACAATCCCTGAGCAGCAATCCCTTTCGGTGGTGAAGCTTTAGGAACATCCTCTCTAAAGCCCCTCTACGGTCAGGAGCAAATCAAGGACGACCACCTTGACAATGCTTTAATTCTGGGGTGGATTACATGGCTGAACCAAGAAAGTGTGATGAACTGAATTGTGTCCCCCTGCAAATTCCTACGTTGAACTCAACTCCTAGTAGCCCAGAATGTGACATATTTGGAGATAGGACTATAAAGAGGTAATTAGGTTAAATAAAGTGATCAGGGTGGGCCCTAACCCAATATGATTAATATCCTTATAATGGGGTGGATCTGCATGGATACATTAAAAAAAAATAACTGAATACAAAACAAAAAGTTGCAAAGAGATAAATACATTATATCTTTTCATTTTTAATATACCCACAAAATAGTGGGTAGTCATATAAGTAGTACAAGCACAGGTAAAGCCACAGGAATAAAAATAAATATATATATTTCATCTCGGTGATAAGCACATATTATTTTCTTTACTGTCCTGTTTATTTGAAGTGATTCATTTTTTTTTTTGTAAAAATAAAAAACTCTTTGAGGTCTAGATAAATGTGAACATTAAATTCTAAGAGGCTTGCAATGTTTTAGAGTCCCACAACACTTTTTTCTACTATCTGCACACATATGCAGTGACCCTAAGCTCACTCACACAATACCACCACCCCAGCAGTAAGGTAAAACCATCAGAGAAAGTGATTTAATTTCCAAGATGCTTATTTTGAAGTCAGAATAAAACCAACTTTAGGTAGTGCCCCTTTTTCGTGGCTTGCATGACCTCCTACAATCTGACAGGTGTCAGGGATAAAGATATCACACTTTCCACCTGCGAGTACTCAGTGAGAGCATTAAAGAGAAGATTCAGATGAGTCAAAAGAGCGATGTAAGCTTACAGGCACCAGACGCAATATGGTCCACATTCAAAGTCAAGGTACGACCCTAAAAGGGATCACTCGCGTAGGGCCGGTGATTGATAACGTTCTGGAATCTTTATTGCTAAGTTCAAAAAAAAAAAAAAAAGAACCTCAGGTCCAGTAAAATTTGCACTGCCCCCACCTATGCCTATTAGCAGTAACCTTTTCCGCTCACCCACCCCACCTTTATACCTAGGTTAATGACTAAAACTTCTACTTTCCAGGTTTGTTTCCTAATGGAAACAAACAAACAAACGAAACACCAGTCAAGAATACTTAATAAAAAACCATAATGCAAAGGGCAGGCAGAGTTCATGCATTTAATTTTAGGTCAGTTACCAGGTTTTTCTTGAGCCCTGGCCAGGGTTATTCTGGTACTGGCATGGGGAACCTGGTTTGCGTGGGTGTGGGTTAGATTAAAAACAAAAAAAACAAAACTCTTACACAGACTGCTCAAAGAACATGTCCCTAACCGGATCCATGAGGCCACCAGAAAAGTACCACCCACGGATGCAACGGCACCTGTGAGGAGATTCGGCTCAAGACGGGGTTCCCCACAGCACAGAAAGGGTCAGGAAAGGCAGCTAATGGAATCACTATTTCAAATCCTCTGCCACATCCTTTCTCTGGCAGAAGTATTAAACAATGTTAGAGAAAAAAAAAAATCCCACTTTTGAGAGGCCCAAAGGTGACAGAACCATACTAAGCTCCCCCCTGGGGAATAACATGTTAAATTAAATAACAGATGAGGTGCTTAAAAATTATGTTACTCCATTTATAAGCACGTCGCTCTGGGTTCATTTGTTATATATACAACCCTTTCTCCGAGGGAAAAACAGAATGCCCATCAAAGCACTTAATTAAAAATATATCTTAGAGCCTTGCAAAATCAGTGGCAGCGAAGTGAGTCAACAGGACGAGGCGGCCTGAAAGTCAAGCACTCTATTTGGCCTACACTCAGCACGGCTGAGGCTAAACTACCGAGAGAGATTTCCACGGATTAAATTCTCAAAGTCAGGATCATGGTTTTAAAATACGAAGCGAAGGTAGCTCCTGATTCACAGCAGTTTTCTTGGAAAACCAGTACTCCATCCAAAGCCAAGATGCTCCCAATCTCTTACGTGCCACCTTCTATAGCTAGCTATTTGTGTACTTACACTGCACACTGTCCATTTCTCCTGACTCGGCTCCATGAGGACAAGAACAAATTTCCCCATTTCTACACATCTATTAAGGCCTAAAATGATACCCTGCATATAGTCAAATGCTCAATAAATATTAGTTGGGTTTAAATAAATCTGGTACAAAACTGCCTGGAGAAGGAGAACTACACAGTTTGGAAGGCAGTCTGTTCAAAAGAAATACACATTTACAATGCTAAAAGATGAACAGCCAATCTTTGCAAGAAAGATAAAATGTTCCTCTAAGTAAAACTGAGGAAAGGAAGCACCGGAGTTTCCTCTTGCAAGCTTCTGAAAAGATAAAAGCATGTCTGGTTTGAGTGATAATGTGTTACAGGCTTAGGCAAGAACAGGTGAAAAAAAATCTGATAAAAGCATTCAAACGCGCGCACACACACACACACACGCACACACACATGCATACACGCACGCATTCAATCACAAAGCTGTCCATCACGCAGTGAAGAGGGAACCAGACCAGATCAGGCTGCTTCAGAACTCACTGGTATAAAGGTGGCTTTAAAACAAGGAAGAAAAGAAAGAGAGGGAGGGAGGGAAGGAGGGAGAGGGAAACGCCGCATCCTCAATTTGTTCGTCATCGTGGATGCATGCCTCTCACTCCAGGCAGTGCTGGTCCGGTGCCGGCCCTGGCCTGTTCTCACTAGCTGTTGAAGATAACATGGCTAACCTGGAGAAATGCCAATGCAGCAAGTGTCTCTCAGGAACTGTTTATTATAGCCTCTTAAACCGTGGTGAGTCAGTTTCAGCTCCTCTCTGAGAAGTCGCAAAGACTCCTGAATGAAAAACATCACGATTCAAAAACAGGTTAACAGTGTTGTAGAAATCAACAAGCTAATCCTAAAATTTAGGTGGAAATACCAAGGACCTAGTATAGCAAAAACGATTTTGAGAAAGAACAATACTAGATTTTGAAAAAGAACAATACTATGTAACCAAGATAGTGATAAACATATAAATCAATGGAACAGAATTGTCCAGAAATAATCCTTTATATTTATGGCTAGCTGATTTTGCTGAGGGAAATCAGTGAGAAAGGATAGTCTTTTAAACAAATGGTGCAAAGCCAAATGAACGTACATGTGTAAAAAAAATAAAAGGAACTTAGACCCTTACCTCACACCATACCCCAAAAGTAACTCAAAATGAAACACAGACATATGTAAGTGCTAAAACTATAAAACTTCTAAGTGAAAACATAGGAGAAAATCTTTGTGACTTTGGATTGTCAAAATTTGACATTATAAACATGATCGATGAAAGAAAAACATTAATAAATTGGACTTAATCAACATTTAAAATGTTTGCTCTTCAAAAGACACCATATAAGAAAGTGAAAAAACAAGCCATACATTAGGAGAAAATACTTGCAAATCACAGCTGATAAAAGACTTATATCCAGAATAACATATAAGGAACCTGTACAACTCAATAAGATGACAAATAAAAAACAAATGGGCAAAGGTTTGAATGGGCATTTCAAAGATGAGATATGAATTTCTAATAACAATCACATGAAAAGAGACTCGACATCATTAGTCATTGGAGAAATGGAAATTAAAAACGGAATGAGATACCACTACATGCCTACTAGAATGGCTATAATTCATAAGACTGACAAAACCAGGTGGTCCGAGGATGTGACAAAACTGGGACCCCCATCCATTGATGAGACGTACAGCCACTTTGGAAAAGTTTGTCAGTTTCCGAAAAGTTTAAACTTAGACCTACCATATGGAAACGTGTCCGCGCAAAAAATTGTATGTGAATGTTCATGGCAGCAACATTCATAATTGCCTCAAATTGAAAACAATCGCCTGGTGAACAGACAGACAAAATATGGTGAATTCATACAATGAGACACTATTTAGCAATAAAAAGGAACAACATGCTCAACGTGGATGAACCTAAGTGAAAAAGCCAAATGCAAAAGACTTAATATTGTATGATTTCATTTATAAGAAATTTCCAGAAAATGCAAATCTAGAGACAGCAGATTAGTGGTTGTCTGGGACTGAGGGTGAGAGCAGGGACCTACTACAAACAGACATAATGGAACTTTTTTGGGGCGTGCGGGGGGTGGAAGTGTTATCAAAACAGAATTTTAGTGATAGAACTCTTTAAGTTTACTAAAAACCACTGAATTGTACATTTACAACAGATAAATTTTATGGCATGTAAATTATACCTCAGCTTAAAAAAAAAAAAAAAAAGCCCACTGTCTGGAGGATCCCTAACTGCTGGTTCCTATACATAATGAAAATGTGGGATACTTTCTAGTAAAAATGGCGTTTTCAGAACTAAGAAATAAGTTTCTCTATAAGCGCTTCTCAGACTTCAGCACATGTAAAAATCACTTGAAAACCCTGTTAAAACTCAAGACATCTCAGCGATATCCCCATCCCAGATATAAATTCAGTAGGTCTGGGGTGGTGCCCATTAATTTGCATTTCTAAGACTCTCTAGGAACAGTCAGCAAAAATTCAGATTTCAAAGTCCCACCAGAGATCTATTAAGCTGAAGCTTTAGGAACAGAAGACCTGGGACTCTATACTTTAGCCCAGTATGGGAAGAATCGCGGTTTAGCACATATAGGAAGAATCGTGGTTTAGCACACCATAAACTATAATACTCTCGTATACCATTAACTTCAATACTTTTATAAGTAGTTTCAAGAGCAAAATTCGTGTGTTCCTGTGTTGAAAATGACAAAGTGTCATATATTGTAAATGGCTCCAAGTCAGAAGGGTTCTGCCTTAGGCCTTCCTAAATAATTTTCAGAGAGGTAAATTATATTTATTCAAGGTATCTTAAAAATACTTCAAGATTTAAAAGAATGTTTTCTCCTTTAAAAATGTTTAGGCCACTTTTCGAGTTGAATGTAATTTTAAATCTGTTCAAGCGCGAGATCACACTGAACAGTTTTTCTAAATTCTCAGCGGAGATGTATAATCGTTTGATCTACAGCATCACAATTCTGACAGGCACTTGATAACACTCAGCAGCAGCGGTGCCATTTTTAATGGTTCAATTCAACAACTACTTGCATTCCTATTGGAGTCTAACGCTGTGTCATATCATAGAAGACAAAGACACAGAAGACCTAGTTTGTACCGGGAACTTACCATGTTTTTTACCATTATACAAACAATAGTACTCAACAGCAGTGTATGTGGGAGCGGGCGGGAAATTTTTATAGAAGTAGGACCGTGTCCTAGGAAAAAATGTAACAGCACGTAAATTATTTCAACTATCTTATCAATATGGTTCAAAGGAGGGGGAATGGTCTCGCCACCTGGAGTGCCATGATGCATGAGCTGGAAAGAGCCAGACTGAGGACCTCGATGTGAATGTGGCTTAGAAGAGTGCACACCTGGGATTTCCCCCAAAGCATCTCAGTTTCTTCAGATTCTGACCCAACTGGCCCGGGGTGGGGCTCAAGCTCTCCAGGGAAAGGATTCTGAGGCAGATCACGTTTCTAAAGAGAGCTGCGACAATATCATCCATCCCACAGGCTCCTCTGCAATGGCTCATTCTCCTACCCTGCCCTTTGTCACAGGGCGGCCTGAATTCTTGTTTTGATCCACAGAATGTAGAGGAAGTGACAGCATGTCACTTCTGCTGTCCTTAAGAGAATGGCAGCTCTGCTTCTACTGCTCGGGATGCTTGCTCTCGGAATCCAGCTGCCATGCAACCAAACCCAAGCTAGCCAAGGGGAGAGAGCGCCTCCCATCCACGCCCACCAAGGTACCAGGTGTAAGAATGAAGCCATTTTAGATGTTCCACCTCCAATACCTGACTATAACAACTTCAGGCGATGCCCCAGCTGAAGCCATAGAGAAGAGCCACCCAGCTGAGCCCTGCCTAGATTCCCGAGTCATAGAATCATGAGCAAATATTGGCTGTGGTCTTAAGCCATTAAGTTTTGGAGTAGGTTTTGTTACTTAACAACAAACAAAAATAGGTTTCAGTTCTGCTCTAGAACATTCTTCTAGGTAAATGATATGCAGACTGTGGTCAACAGGTATGGACTTGGTCTCTACACCTCAGGGATGGGAGATGCCTTAAACCTAGCCACTCGGGGGAAGAAAATACGTGTTCATAAGCCAGAACAAACTTATTTCCTTATTATAGACTTTTCCACATCTATTGGCAAAAGTCTAGTTGCTTTCCAAATTTTATACTAAAAAAGCAAGTTATATGAGTGTTTTATGTCTCTCCAAAAGGCCAGATGGGGCACAAGACTGTCATGACACACCAACCTACCAAGGTGTTCCACTCAAGAGTTTGCCGAAACGGGAACAAAAGACGTCGATTTCTACAGTATTATCCATTCTGCTCTTCCCTCTATGTATCAGCACCTCCTGTCAATTTTATAATAGGAAAGAGATTTTAAACCCAATTACATCTAAAATACCATGCCTCACAAAGGCTGCAAAAGATGATGCTCGAGTCAGGCAGACTGAACTTCTGTCTCTGTCATTTCCCATCTGTAAGACGGGAAGCCTGGCACTGAACAAGTACTCAGGAAATGTCAAGTTTATGTTTCCTGTCTCTCTTTCCTCCCAAACCAATGCAATTGAACCTATAAAGCTCTAGATAGGCCAAGGATTTTCTTGAACATACTCTAAGCAAACACAATAAAGAAAACGAATTATACATGGTTCAATTCATGGTACCAAGGGACTTAAACATATCTATATATGCATAAACATATATCACCCAGGTACACTGGACAGAGATGAGCTCTAAGCTCAAAGCAGCCACACAAGTCTTAGTGATCCCAACTCACAACTGAGAGCTAGCTGGTGGACACTTTACTTTAGTGTTGGGAAGTAGTAACAAGTCCTTGAGTCTACTCCTTGGGACAGAGGGGAATGCTTTGGTTGAAACAGGACAAACGGTCTTCATATTTAGAATGCTGGCAGGTGGAGGAGCTTAATTCTGCTAGGGTTTAGGGGACCGAAGAGTCCTAATGTGATCCTTCTTGATTCTTTCATGTAATGTAGTAAGTTGAATCTTCTACTCTAATTGGCGTCAAACTGATAACGCAGCCTCCTACTAATTATAGCTAGTCAGTCTTCACCTGTCTGTTATACTAAAATTTCTCTTGCTCTTTTAGTCACCTGAACGACAGCACCAAAAAAAAAAAAAAAAAAAAAGATTATATGTGCTTTTCAGGTCTCGGCTTCATATGATTTGCTCAAGATCATACGAAGTCTGCTATATGAACTGTGGCATCTGAATGTTATTATTTAGAGCCTATTCATTCACCGTCCTAGGCACAGCTGTTGAATTTGAGGCAGTGATAAAGGACTTAGGGATCTTCCGCTGAAGGCAAATAAATGGAAGAATACTGCTGCAAGGTTTCCTACCCTATACATGAAGCAATATAATACTAATTGGAGGTACGCTGTGATAAGTTAAAGGTACTTACATACTGTAAAACCTAGAGCAACCACTAAACTAAGCCAAAAAGGTAAAAAGCTAATAAGCCCATAGTGGAGATAAAATGGAAATTAAAAAAAAAAAAAAAATCTCGTAAATTGGTACAGCCACTATGGAAAACAGTATGAGGGTTGCTTAAAAAATTAAGAACAGAATTACCATATGACTCAGCATTCTCTCTTCTAGGTATCTACCCCCAAAACTTGAAAACATCTGCAAAGATATGTGCACCCCGATGTTCAGAGCAGCATCTTTCATGGTGGCCAAGACATGGAAACAACCAAAGTGTCCTTCAATAGACGGTTGGATAAAGAAGATGTGGTACATATATACAACGAGAGGTACATATATACCGTAAGAAAAGATCAAATACTGCCATTTGGGACAACATGGATGGATCTTGAGATTATCATGCTAGGCGAAATAAGCCAGAAAAAGTTGAGAGCCATATGATTTCACTCACACGTGGGACATAAAACTGAAAGCAGCAGAGACTCATGGACACGAACAGCAGACGGAAGGCGGGCGGGGGGAGAGGTAGACGGGGCAAAGGAGGTCAGACACATGGTGACAGAAGGAAACTTAACTTTGGGTGGTGAACACACAATGCAATCAATATATATATGAAGTGTTACTGAATTATACATTTGAAACCTAGATGATGTTTTTAACCAATGTCACCCCAATAATATTAATTAAAAAAATCTAACCACAGAAATACAATAAAAAAATTTATCTTAGTCCAAACGAAGTCAGAAAAAGAGGAAAAAAAGAAACGAAGAACAGAGGCAGAAAAAAAAAAGGCAAGATGGTCAACTTAAAGCAATCACATCAATCATTGCATTAAAAGCAAACATTCCAGTTAAAGGCACAGACAAAATTAAATGCTTTCTCTAAGAAGCTCGCTTTAAATTGGAAGACACAAATGGGTTAAAAGTAAAAGGATAGAAAAAGATAACCATGCAAACACTAATCAAAAGAAAGCTGGAGTGGCTATAATAATTGAAGATTTTAACACTGCCTCTGCCTCTGTGATTGATAAAAGAAGTAGACAGAAAATCAGTGTAGTTCTGAAAGATTTAAAAAAACACTATCAACCAAACTGACCTGACATGGAGGGAAAATCCACCCAAGAGGAGCAGAAAACACATTCTAAAACAAATTTTTAAATTTAAGAAGATTCAAGTCATACGAAGTGTATTCTCTGATCACAACAGAATTTAAACTAAAAACTAATTTAAACTAATACTTGAAGGATAATCTGGAAAATCCCCAAGTATCTGGCAATTAAATAATACACTTCTAGTAATCTGTGAGTCATAGAAGAAAAAAAAAACCCCCACAAAATTAGAAAATATATTGAAATGAATGAAAAGCACAATATATCAAAATATATGGAATACATAATACAAAAAAGCTAAATAAAGCATCATTTACAGGAAAATTTACAGTTTTAAATGTTTATATTAGAAAAGAGGAAGATCTAAAATCAGTGATCTAATAAAACTTCGACCTTTAAGATCTAGAAAAGGAAGAGCAAATTAAACTGAAAGAAGGGTGAAATAAAAGGCAGAAATAAAATAGAAGGCAGAAAAACAATAGACTGAATCAATGAAATCGAAGACGGTTCACTGAAACAATAAAATTGATAAATCTCTAGCCAGACTAATCAGAAAAAATATAGGACACGGGTTATCAATGTCAAGAATGAGAGATGGGTCATCCCCTAAACATCCTTATAGCCATTAAAAGGGAAATAGAGAAATATTACAAACAACTTTTTGCTAATGTATTTAACAAATCAAATGAAATGGACAAATTACACAAAAAAGATAAACTACTAAAGCTTACTTGATAAGAAAGAACCTGAATAGCCCTATACCTATTAAAGAAATTAAATTTTTAGTTAAACTCTTCTACAAAGAAAACTCCAGGCCCAGAAGGCTTTCCTGGTGAATTCTATCAACCACCTTGAAAGAAAAAAATACTATACAGCAGCTCCCAGGAAATAGAAAAGAAACACTTCCCAAATGATTGTATCAGGCCAAGATTACTGATACCAAAACAAGACAAAAATATTACATGAAAATTACAAATACCCCTCATGAACATAACAATAAAAATCCTTAACAAAATTTTAACAAATTGAAGTAAATATCACATAAAAATAATTCATCATGACCAATTGAATTGGTTTACTCTTTGAAATCAATGTCATTCATCATACTAAGAGAATAAAGGAGAAAAAAAGCTATGATCATCTCAACTGATGGTGACAAAAATCAACAGCCATTGATAACTAGAAATAAAAGGAAAATTTATGAAACACCTACATCTAGCATCAAACTGAATAATGGAAGACTGAATGCATCCATTAAGGTCGGGAGCAAGCCAAGGATGTTTACCTTACTACCTCTCAACACTGTACTGGAGATCCTAGCCAGTGCAATGAAGAAACATTTGAAAAGTCAAGCTGTCTCAATTATCAAATAATGTAATTATGTGTGGAAAGTTCTGTGAACTACACAAAAGCTACTAAAACCAGTAAGTCAATTTAACGAGGCCATAAGATAAAAGATCATTATACAAAAGTCAATTTTGTTTATACAGACTACCAACAAACTATAGGAAAAGAAGTTTTTAAAAATACCATTGACAAATATGATACCAAAAGCACAAGCAACAAAAGTAAAAACAGATAAACTGAACCACATCAAAATTAGAAACTTCTATGCACCAAAGGGCAGAACAGCGTAAAAAGCCTATGGAGTGAGAGAAAATACTTGCAAATCACATATCTGATAAGGGGTCAATATCCAGAATATACAAAGAGCTTCTACATTTCAACAATGGCAATAACAAAAAAATAAATAAGCCAATTTAAAAATGGACAGAGGGTCTACCGCTGTGCTACCCTGAACACGCCCGATCCCGTCTGATCTCAGAAGCTAAGCAGGGTTGGGCCTGGTTAGTACTTGGATGGGAGACCACTTAGGAAGACTGGGTGCTGTAGGCATAAAAAAATAAAATATAAATGGAGGTGATTGTAGGGAATACACTCTTAAGAAACAGAAGAATATCACAGCACTCTGGGAGCAGAGTCAGGCCTGGTTAGTACTTGGATGGGAGACCACTTAGGAAGACTGGGTGCTGTAGGCATATATATGTGTGTCTGTCTGTCTGTCTATCTATCTATCTATCTATCTATCTATCTAATCTATCTAGGCATATATATGTGTGTATATCTATCTATCTATCCATCCATCCATCCATCCATCCATATAGATATATATAAATAGAGGACTTGAACAAACATTTCTCCAAAGAATTTGTCCAAATAGCCAACAAGCGCATGAAAAGATGCTCGACATCACTAATCATTTAGGGAACTGCAATGAGATAGCACCTCACACCTGTGAGGATGTCTAGTATCCAAACGACAAGAGATAACAAATGTTGGTGAGGATGTGGAGAAAAGAGAACCCTTGTATACTGTTGGGGACAGTGTAAACTGGTACAGCCACTATGTAAAACAGTAGAACAGTTCTTCAAAAACTTAAAAATAGAAGTACCATATGATCCAGCAATACCATTTACGGGTATATATGCAAAAGAACTGAAAGCAAAATCTTGAAGAGATATTTGCACCCCCATATTCAAAGCAGCATTATTCTCAAGAGCCAAAGGATGAAGCAACTCAGATGTCCATCAGTGGATGAAAAGAATCAAAATGTGGCATATTACATGTAACGGATTATTAATCAGCCTTAAAAAGGAAAAAAACTATGATGCTTGCTACAGCACGCATGAACCTTGAAGATATTATATCAAGTAAAATAAGCCAGTTATAAAAAGACAAACACCATATGATTTTACTTATATGAGGTAGGTAGCAAGAGTAGGCTAACTCATAGAAACAGAAAGTATAACAGTGGTTGCCAAGGGCTAAGGAAGAGAGAAATGGAAACTGTTAATAGGTAAAGAGTTTGGGTTTTACAGGATAAAAAAAGTTCAGGCAATTGGTCACACAGCAATGTGAATATACTAAACACTACTGAACTCAAATGTGGTTAAGATGGTAAGTGTTATGTGTACTTTACCACAATAAATTTAAAATAATTTTTTCAAAAACATGGAATACTGTACTTAGAGGTAAATGTCTAAAAATGCGTACAAGGCCTTTATTCTAAAACTACAAAAGATTGCTGAGAGAGATTAAAGTTCACTTAAAAGACTAAAGAAATGCCACTTTCATAGATTGGAAGTTGCAGTATTAAGTTGTTAACTCTCCTCAGATTTATTCATAAATTTCACTAAGTCCCAATAAAAATTCCTGCAGGTTTTTTCCTAGACATTTACAAGGTGATTCTGAAATGTACATTGAAACGCAAAGGATCGAGAAGACCCTAAACAATTATTAAAAAGAATAAAGTAGAGGATTTACAATATTTGATTTCAAGACTTACTGTAACACCACAATAATCAAAGGAGAGGGGTATAGGTATAAGGACAGACGTACGGAGCAGAAGAGAATACAGTCTACGATTAGTAGGGTTTCTATAAAGGTTCCATGGTAATTCAATAGGGGAAAGAGAGGCTTCGACATCTGGCGCTGGAACAATCGAGAGGAAAAATGAACTTTGAAAGAAAAGGCAAGGCTTGTACAATGAAAACTACAAAACATGGCTGAAAGAAATTAAAGAAAATCTAAATAAATAGAAAGACATCCCGTGTTCATGCACTGGAAGATTTAATATTGTTAAGGTGGCAATACTCCGCAAATTGATCCAGAGATTCACCCCAATCCCCATCAGAATCTCAATTGTCTTTTTCACAGAAGCGGGTAGGAAAGCTGATCCTAAAATGCAAATGAAACTGCAAGCAACCTCAAAGAGCCAGAACAATCTCGAAAAAGAGTGAAGCTGAAGACATACTTCCTGATGTCGAAATTTACCACAAAACTACAGTAATCAAGACAGTTTTGGCACACTGTCTGTCAGTACAGAAATAAACCACATGCTCGAGCGATTTTCGACAAGGGTACCAAGATCATTCCATTGAGAAAGAAGTGTTTTCAATAAATGGTGCTGGGACATCTAGATATCCCCACGCCAAAGAATGTAGTTGGAACCTTACCTCATACTATATACAAAAATTAACTCAAAATGGATCAAAGACCTAAGTGTAAGAATTAAAACTATAAAACTCTTAGAAGTAAACACAGGAGTAACTAACTCTCCATTACCTTGAATTAGGCAACAGTTTCTTAAATATTTCTTAAATGCCGCCAAAAGCATAAGCAACAAAAGAAAAAACAGGCCTCCATCAAAATTAAAACCTATGTGCCTCAAAGGACACTATCAAGAAAATGAAGACAGCAGAATGAGAGAGAAATTTTGCAAATCATATATATAATAAGAGTTCATATCCAAAATATATAAAGAAATCGTACAACTTAACAACAACAAAAAAAGTCCAAATAAAAAATTGGCAAAGGACTCGAACAGACATTTCTCCAAAAAAGATATACAAAGGGCCAAGCAGCACATGGAAAGATGCCCAATATCCTCAGGGAAATGCAAATCCAAACCACAATGAGATACTACTTGGCAACTACTAGGATGGCTATTTTCAAGAAGACAGATAAGAAGTATTGGAGATGATGGGGTGAAATCAGAACCCTTGTACGCTGCGGGTGGGAATGTAAAATGGAGCAGTTTCTTTGGCAAACAGTCCGCAGTTCCTCAAAGAGATCGAATACAGGCACCATATGACCCAGCAATTTCACTGCAAGGTAGTATATATGCCCAGATGAAATGAAAACACATGTCCACACAAAAAACCTGCACGCGCATGTCCACAGCAATGTTGTTCTTAATGGCCAAAAAGTGGAAAAACCTAAATGTACATCAACTGATGAAGGACAGACAAAATGTGAGAGCTCCACGATTCGATATTATTCAGCTGTAAAAAGGAATGCAGTCCTATACACGCTGTAAGACAAGTGAACCTTGAAAACATTAAGCTGCGAAAGAAATGAGACACGAAAAGCCACATGAAATGTCCAGAACAGGTAAATTTATACAGCTAGAAAGTAATTAGGAGTAATCTAGGGCCGAGGTGTGTTGAGGGAAATAGAATTACTGCTAAAGCTTACGGGGTTTCTTTTTGGGATAATGAAAACGTCCTAAAATTCAACGTGGTGATAGTTGTACAACTCTCTTAATACTCTAAAATCCACTAATTTGTTCATTTTAATGGGTGAATTATATGGCGTGTGAATGATATCTCATAGTTAAAAAGGTCAAAGGGAGCAGTTGAGTGGAGAGGTATAAATTCTGGAGTCAGCAGTATATACACAGTACCTATAACCACCAGCCTCAAAGACTTCACCAAGGCTGCGACATACAAAACAGTGAGAGGCGTCCAAGGACTAGGCCTCCCTGCCTTTAAACATTAGCGGCAGAGCAATGAGGAGGAATCAGCAAAGGAGGTAAGATCAACGAGAAAGGTAGGAAGAAAACCAGGTGAGTGGTATTCTGGAAGCGAGTAGAGAAAATGTTTCCAGGAGATCAAAATGTCAAGTGCGGCTGGCTTTCCCCAATTGAGAACCGAGAAGGGACGACTGGATTAACAACGCAAGGGTCCTCAGTGACCTTGATAAGAGCGGT
>NW_006433950.1:8625922-8630458 GCF_000325575.1 Pteropus alecto
AGTCAAGAAAAGAGAATTCTCTTAAGAAGTTTGCTATAACGGGAAGCAGATAAATGGGGTAATACCTGGAGAGCAGTAAAATCAAAAGAATTCGTTGCTGCTGTTTTCAAGATGGCAGAAACAGCAACGGTTCGCATGCTGTTAGGAATGTGCCCCTAGGGAAGCAGCATTTAGGAGAAAGGAAGAGGGCTGGAGAAACGCTTTTGACTCAGCAAGCAGGAATAAAATCCAGTGCACCGGTGGAGGCCTTGGCCCTCGCTACAGCGTGGACAACTCAGACCAACCAGATACGGGAAAGGAAAAGAGTGGAGATTCCGTTAGGTGGGTAGCTATGAAGTGGTGAGTGCCAATAACTTGATTTCTCCATGAAATAGGAAGTGAGGTCAGCAGCCAAGGCGGAGAGGGGCGTTGAGGAGAGAGAAGGTATGGAAAAGTCCTCTAGGAAGGTGGGAGAATGAATGAACTATTGGAAATCCAGCAGGATTCCTGGGCATTATGGACCTGCTTGAGGATAGCGATCGTGAATTAAGAGTGAGGCCAGAGAACATGCCGGGTGTTTCCTCCAGGCCAGGACACCCACAGAGCAGGCAGAGTTTGGATTTACCCAGAGCTGTGGGTTAGCGTGACAGAGCAAAAGAGGGGCAGGGAAATAGAGTGTATTACATGAGGCAGTGACTATGGCTGACTTCGGAATTTAAATTATTTAAGGAGCAAAGGGCATGAGGGGTGAGGGACAGGGGCAAAAAAAAAAAAAAAACAGGATCAATGGGACTATAGGTCCTGTTGGAATCAAAGACTGTTGAGAGGATTGATGTTATTTATGATAAAGAGCAGAAAAACGCAGTAATGGGTAGCAATCCTTATGGTTGACATGTTAGAAAATGTGTCTTATTTTTCCACCATTGTTATGAACTACAAAGAACGCTGTATAGGCTTTTGAGAAAGGACATGGGGCTGAAAGATTCCCACGATTTAATTTTTGATGCCCACGCTGATGATAATTTCGTAACAATATGCCATTTATTAGAGCCACATCACTTTCTGGCTATGTAATGTCGGGCAAGTTCCCTAACCACGAGGGCTTAGTTTCCTCGCCTGTGAAATGGGGATAACAGAGACCACCTCGCAGGGCGAGGATTGAGAGTTAACATATGAGAAGCATTTAAAGCTGTGCCTGGCACTTGGTAAGCGATGAATAAATATCTGCTATTAGTAATACTGTTATTACAGACTACTATTTAAGATTGTGCATGTTTCTTATTTTTAAAAGATGCAGTAACCAACAAAAACAGTTATAAAAGCAACAGTTTCAAGAGGGAAGAGTTCAAAGACTCAAGTATGAAGACTGGCTGAGGCTCAAGTCATTACAGAATTTGTCTAAGTACTTTTCCCATTCTGCTTCTGTTCCTCCACTTGCTGGGGGCATGGGAGAAATGCCACATGTCACTCAGAAGGGCTGTGAGCTCACAGGAACTCTGTAAAACCACCACCTTGCTCTTGGGCAATGGGTTCAACTTCATTCTAAACTCAATTTCCAACTTCCTGCCCCCGCAGCTGGCCTCAGACGGTCACATGAAATAGCAACATCTTTAAAAGACACCTTAGGAAAGGGAGCTTTTCCTTATTTAGGCCTGGGTATGTTCACATATCCATTTAGGAACAAGCTAGATAGACTTCTTTTATACTTCAAAGAAGATGCTTCATTACTGGTCATTTTATTACTCTATAGGTCACTGAAGAGGGAGGAGAATCAGACTGCCTGTCACTTAACAGCTACTCAGACCACGAGGGCTGTCAGAATTGAGCCCACGAGTGACATCTCGGTGGGATATAATCCCAGACAGGTGTTCAGGTCCCAGTGGATTGCTGCAGGCCCCACCAGTCTGTTGCCCGTCTGACTTTCTGTTTGCCCTTGGCTGAGTGCAGAGCCATGATAAGCTACCTCTTTCAGGCCTGGCTTGAAGTGTCTCCACCCCCAGCCCTTGCCTGGTATTTTCTTTTATGGCGGCGCAGATAGTGTGCAACCAAAATAAAAATTTCTTTGGCTCTAAGTATACTATGACAGAAGCGACCGCCCATCAGAAAGAAAAATGGGAAGCAGCAGCGAACTCTGGGACAAGTTAGACATATTGCTTCAGAACTGAAGACAGAGTGAGACAATGGGCTCCTATGAATCCTACTGCCTGGTGTGAATCATTTACCAGTGTCCTCGGCAGTCAGGGCTGAGCACTGGGCTCTTTCTAGTTGACCACTTAATTGCTCTTTGAGAACAGTCTAAATTTATAGGCGGGGCTTTGTGATGTCTCCCTGGGGTATTCTTATAACAACTTACAGAGAAGTTTGGACCAAATAGTAAATATGGTCTCTCTAGCAAAAAGGTAAATGGGTAAAAGCATTTCTGGGCAAATTTGGTGGACAGTAAATAACCTATTACATCATGACTTTGACCAAACAGGCACAATGGCTGAGGATGGGGGTGGAGGGGAAATTTGCTGTGACTAGGTTCCACTTCCGGGTACAGTAAGTTTCTGGAAATTACAACAGAAACAAAAACCGAAACAACATAAAATCCACATATGTACATGGAATGACGTGGAACGGTAAGAAACAGCTGTGAAACGATATAAGCTTTATGTGATTTCTAGTTCTCTACATATCCATTCATCCACAGGGGCAAAAATCTGGAGAAACACATTCCAAAGACATCATGGGAAACACTTGCTTTCTACATTAGTGTTTGAAGTCTTTATAACGAATATTCTATTTTTGTGATGAAGGGGGAAGAACCCATGCTTCCAGGTTTGCAAAAAAAAAAAAAAAAACCCCACTGATTGAGAAACCGCAAAGATGTTTACTTTTCTGTTTCTACAGAGCGTCTATCAGTTCCTTCTCTCCAACCCCTTTGCCTGCGGTAGGCATTTTTTTCTTTTACAAGTTCTTCCTTTTCCTTCTACCAGTGTTGCCTCTGAATTCTTTCTAAACCCCTTAGTCATCTTACAAGCCATCTTTTTCCTTTCAGGTTAATTTTTTCCAGAAAGTCAACTCTAAGCTACCTTTGCCAACCCTTTGAAAAATCATCAGAATGAACTAAGTATTAAACCCATTCCCAATACAAATTACCTTTATCTTTATCCCGCAAAATATCATCCTTTTTCATGTGTATCTTCACTGAACAACTTTTGCTTAGGTACCTACTCTGTACATTGGCTATAAATATTTAAGAGACTTTTTAAAACTTTCTCAACTAACACATATTAGATGCTCTGCAGTTAACAAAAATATCGTCCCTTCTCTGAACAGCAAACTCCAAGCCTCAAAT
Organism: Pteropus alecto; assembly: GCF_000325575.1. Taxonomy (NCBI): domain Eukaryota; kingdom Metazoa; phylum Chordata; class Mammalia; order Chiroptera; family Pteropodidae; genus Pteropus; species Pteropus alecto. Next base: position 8,629,242 of record NW_006433950.1, read on the forward strand.
TCCTGGCAAAGGACAGAAAACCGGTTTAGTTATTACTTACACATGCCAACTCCAGCTAGTTCGCATAGACTGTGGGCACCCGAAGCACTATGTTAAAAAGGATTCTGAGTCCGTGTAGAGTTCCATAATAAAGAGTGAAGTTTTAGCAATGTTTGCCATGGGCAAAAACAAGGTCAGGGTCAGTGGCTCTTGCCTCTGCTCAGCCTGTTGGGATAGGGCTGGTGTGACCCACATTCTTCCTATCTTGCTCTGTCTGGAGTCCAGTCACTGTGAAATGTTGCTATATTTGAAGAAGGTGTGGGAGTTGTATGTGTTGGGGGCAGGGGGAAGGAAGAAGATATCTGAGAATCTTTTACTGTTCTGCAGCAACTCCAAGGAGAATGAGATGGCAATTTCAGAGGGTGGAGAAAGATGATTTCATTACAAGGGATTTCCAACCTGAGTCAAATTTTAAGTATAAGACCTTGGATTGGTTTTCTCCAGTCACCTTGCAAATCCATCCTCCCTATTCTCAGTTTAATCCCAACTGTATAAAATCGATATACCTATGCCGTAATTTTTCTTCATCTTCCCCAAAGTTTATTCGACATCTGAGGTTCACCCTTCTACTTAACCGGCTTCCCTTACCTCTCACGGTACCAAATTATAGGTAGGGCTTAGGTTCACCATTTCATCTCATAAATCATTCTTAGAATGCAACAACCTCTCTGAATTCTTCCTACACACAGGTGGTATAGAATAGCAATTACTCTAAAGAGAGCCTTCCAGATTCTGGGTATCAACAGGTTCACTTGATCCCTTTTCTGAAACTACACATTTACCAATTCTCCATGTACTGTAAGACTACTGTGGAAGAGTTTAGAACAATACTGTCCAATAGAACTTTCTGCAATGACAGAAATGTTCTATATATGTGCTAATTATAGCAGTCACTAGCAATCTGTGGCTATTAAGTACCTGAAACGTGGCTTGTGTGACTCAGAAATTAAATTTTCAATTTTACTTAATTGTAATTTAAATAGCCACATGTGGCTAGTGGCTACTGTGTTGGACAGTGCAGTCTAGACTAAGAGAATAAATCTAGCCTCTCAAGAAATTGGAAAGCTCTAAAAGTTTATCCTGTAACTTCTCTCTGCACATCCTGAGTACAGAGGAAGAGTTAAGCCTTCTGTTGCCATAGAAACGAATCCTTGCCACAGCTGTGAGCTCCCAAGTGG
>NW_006433950.1:8630516-8639237 GCF_000325575.1 Pteropus alecto
CAAAATGATGATGGGTTTCCAGCTTCCTGTCTCCCTGCTCATAGTGCTTGTTTGCTCAACAGTATAATGCCAGCGATACAGCTTCATGGAATTTTTGACCAGGACGGGAAAAGCAAGCAGCTAGCCAAGCCCATTTTACTTTCCTGACGGGGAAAACTAGAACCCTGGAAACAAAGTGATTTACTCATTTATGTTTTTACATAATTGAAGGCAATAAATAAACACCCTACAAGTTATTCCAAGCAATTTAAAATGTAGTTCGATGTAATGTAAAATTCAATGGATAGCCTAAAAAGCAAGTGAAGAAAAAAAAATAGTACTGAAAGGCAGAGATAAGAAATTACCCAGAGTGCAGCATACAGAGATAAAAAGTTGGAAAATACAAAAGAGTTTAAGAAATATGAAGGCTAAAATAGGAATGTCTAATGTATGACTTCCAGGATTTCCAAAAGTAAAGATGGGAAAATAAAAGACTGGCAAAATTTGAAGAGATAAATGGCTGAGAATTTCTCAGATGCTTTGAAAGACATGAAATCTCAGATTCAAGGACAAATAGTAACCGGGATAAATAAAAGTAAATCAAACCCTAAACACATGACATTAAAGTTGCAGAACACCACAAAAAGATAAAAAAGCAGCTAGGAGAAAAAATAGATTGACTCTAAGAGCTGAAAAGCAGACTTCTCAATGGCAATGTTAGAAGCCAGAAGATAATGCAAAAGAACATTATCCAATTGCTGAAAAAAAAAATAACTCCCAATCCAGATTTTTAAATCCAGCTAAATAACCATTTGATTTATGAAAAATAAAAAATACTTTTAGACAAGCAAAAAAAGGCTTTAACATTAATAGAGTTTCATTGACAAAAAAAATTTTAAAGCCCACCTCTGGGAGGTAGGGGGAATCCAAACAAGCAGACTTTATCAAATAAGGATAGCAACCACTAATTCGAGGGTATAAAAACAAAGTGGAATTACAATACTGAACCATAAAAACGGGTAAGACAAACTGTGGGTTCCTATACTACTTGGGAAGAGAGTAGTGATACTGATTTAACTTTAGATTTTATTCAAGTATGTGGGTCAAAAATTTAAGAGTAGCCTCTAAAAGAAGTGAAAGCTTCCAGATGGTGGGGAGTGAAGGGAAATAAGAATGAAGGAATAGGGTAAAGAAAACCCACGCTATCAAATACAAGTCAGGAAAGGAGAAAAATGTTTACATTGTAAACAGCACAAAACAAGATGTTAAACAATCTATTATATAATAAGATATTAAAATAAGATATAATCACGGTACCTTTAAAATCGATTAAACTTGCCAATTAAAAGGAAGTCTCAGATTAGGATAGAAAAAAATCCAACTGTCATTTACAGGAGACATCTAAGATTTCAAGACAGAGACTGAAAGTAAAAGGATAGGAAAAGACACCAGGCACATAATTACGAAAAGAAAGCTGGCATTGATATCAAACAAAACAGACCAAGGGAAAGTACCATTAGGGATAAAGATGCTCTCTCCAAGAAGATATAAATAATTCTAAATAACTATGTGCTTAAGAGGGCTTCATATTACATATAGCAGAAGTTGACAAAATTATAAAGAGAAGTTAGCAAATCCACAGTCATAGAGAGATTTTAACAATTCTTTCAGGAATTGGTAGATCGAGGACATCAAAATTTAGTAAGATATGAAAGATTTGGACAACACAACTGAGAAGCTTGATCTAGGGGAATACATAATCAACTAGAACACTGGTAAGAGTAATCGAGAATAAAAAGAAAACATACAAATAGTATTAGGAATGAAAATGGGGACGTAATATAAACACAGAGCTTGCCTTGAAATATATGCCATATCAAAACTGACATAATAGAAAACTGACATAGACCAATAACATTGACGAACTTGAATCATTAGATAAAAATTAATTCACTGAAAAAAAAAAAAAAAGTCGCAGGCCCAGATAGTTTTACAGGGGAATTTTACAAGCAAGTTCTACCAAGCATTCAAGTACAGATATTTCCTGTGTCTGTCTCTGTTTCCTCCAGATCCACTTTCCTCTCTGCTCTGTGTTCTACAGGCTAACAAGTCTGAATATGGTTCCCTTGCCTCCTAAACTTCGGTTGGGTTTGGCCGGCCAATGGGAAGCACCAGCTGGAGGCTGGAGGACAAGATGGCAGAGAGGTTGGGGCACTTATTACTTGGCTCTCTCTGTGCCTTGCATGGTACGGCAGTGGTTTCATTTTTCTATGTAAGTCTGCCATTCTGTGGGACATCTCCTGGGGCTACTACATACGGTTCTCACGAGGTTCTCTCCCTGTGAACTCCAGATCTAGGAGTGGTGATAGTTCCCACTGTGGCCAGTCTCCGGGTGCTTCACCCATCCACTATAAGCTCCTTTAATCTTCCCCACATCTTTGTATACTGTCTCTTCAATTAAGTTCGATTCAATTACCTGAGTGTGCCATCTGTTTGCAGCCAGAATTCTAATATGCCAGAAAAGAATGAGCTTCTATCTATTCCTAAACTCCTCTTAAAGGGCTCCATTAATTTTAATAACAAAAGAAAGACGGTATGAAAATAAAATTATGAGTGGAAATTCATAACATATATATAGAAATCCCAGGTAGAATATTAACATATTAAACCTAGCAATGTATAAAAAAATACATCACAACTAAGTAGGGTTCATTTTAAAAAATATAAGGGTAGTTTAATATTACAAAAATCTATTAATATAATTCACTTCACTAACAAAGAAAAGGAGAAAGACCATCTGAACAAATGCAAGGGAAATTTTTGATAAAACAGCCATTCGTGATACTTAATTTAACAGATTAACAGAAGAGAATTAAAAATAACTACCAAAAACATACACAACAGTTCCAATGCAAGAAGCATTCCCTTTAATAGGAGGAAAACAAGGATGCCCATGATTACAGTTTCATATGCATGTTTTACTAGAGGAACTAGTCAGCAATCTTAAAGAAAGAGAAGTGACACATAGGTTGATGAACCAAAGAGAAAACAGTCATTTCTTGCAGATTTGATTCTCTTGGATTTTCTCTATAAATGTTTGCCCATTAAAACTATTAGACCTAAAGGGTCCAATAATAATGCTGAACAAGAGAGCTAAAACTATTATAAAATTTTTTTTGACAGCTACTATTTACAGTAATAACCAAATAACTGTAAGGTACCTAGTGATAAATCTAACAAAAGGGATTCAAGATCTTTAAAAAATTTCAAAGCTTTCACCAAACACATTAAATAATAAGAGGGCTACATTAACTGATCATTTACTATCTGCTAGGCATTGTTTTGAGTGATGTGGCTATGCCTACAAAAGTCATTTAATTCATAAGACACTCCCATATAATAGGTATAATTATGATTAGCCCCATATTAGAGGTAAAGCAATTAAAGCACAAGGTCAAGTCACTTGCCCAAAGTTCCAAAACTAAAAATCGGCAACACTGGGATTCAAATCTAAGGCAGTCTGGCTCTGAGCCTGCAACCTGAACCACTACCCAACACTGCCTCTCCCAAGAGGTGGGTATCCCATTCCTCCCTCGACAGCACCTCTGACTCAGCTAAGCCTAGCCTCCATTCTCATGTCATATGGAAGCCAACTTGACCTGAGCACTCCAGCCTACAGCTGTGAGAAGAACCTCAATTAAAGGGCAAGAAGCCACTCTTTCAACAGAAAGTATCAGAGCACAAACTTTGGAAGCAGGGGTTGGGACTGAATCTACTTTATACTTTAGTTCACATAAGGATACGAGCCAACTCTGATGAAAGTAGATCTCATTCTTATGTCTCGAAAGTAGATCTCATTCTTACGTCTTGCCACTTCATCACACACCATATCACTTTTAAGATCATGTAGCTTTCCCACTCCCAGGAGCAGGGCAGTGTAGATTCCTCAGACCAGACTTCAGAAACTTCATTTAAGACCTTAAGCTGCTTTGCAGAGTTAAGAACTAAATGGACATTCCATTACTATGTCTTTCTAATAACATTTGAGGATTCTGAGTGATCAACACTCAATATCTGTACAAATTTTGCAACTTTTCTGTAAACCTGAAATTAAAGTTTTTAAAAACATTTAAAAAATTCTACTCTTATATCTGTAACTCCATTCCCATCAGGTTCATGGGAAGACTCAATTTTATATAGATGGAAATTGAGAAATTCAATATAATTCCAATAAATAGCCTAACAGTTTTTTCCCCCTACAGAAGTTGACAAAGCTGTTTCTAAAATTTATATGGAAGCAAAAAGTGCCAAAAATAGCTAACCAGTTTTCGTTGTTTTTATTGTTGTTGTCTCTAACACACAAAACTATTTATTCTGCTGTTTGTAATTCAAAGACATAGGAAAATGTTTTGTTTGTGCAATATATTAGGGGAAAAAACTTGAAACTGCCCATTAGGGTCAGTTTGCCAGATGTCCTGTCATTAAGGATGCCAGCTATAAACAGAGCAGTTCCTGGTACTTTGTACTTCATTTTGTTGATTCTATCTGAATTCCCTTATTTGTCTCCTAGAAAGTTTCATTTAGACAACAGAGCTTTGAAAAATAAACAACAAGATGAAAGGATTTGCCCTTCCACACAGCAAGACAAAACTACAGTAATTAAGAAAGTATTAGCACAAGGATGGACACATTGACCAATGTAACGGAAGGAAAAGCCCAGGAACAAATCCATGCCTGGAAGGAAACCTGATATATAATAAAGGTGGCTTTGCAAATAAAGCAGCAGGAAAAGACCTTGCGTTCCTCACTTGCTGCTGGGAGAGTTGTTATTCATATGGAAAAAGGAAAATAGGTCCTTATCTTACCCCATTCAAACAATTTACTCCTCTGCAGATTAAAGACTTAAATATGAAAGGGAAAACTTAAAAAATTTTTGAAGAAAATATAAAATTATACCTTTATAAACTCAGGGAAAGAAAATCTGCCTTAAGACACAAAATATACAAGCCATAAGAGAAAACACTAGAATATTCAATTACATTAAAATTGTTTACCATAAGAAATCACAGAGAATAAAGAGATCACCCATAAACTGGGAGAAATACACCTGCATTACATATGACAAAGAATTATTGTCTGGAAACCAAACAAAACAAAAACACAAATTTATACAAACTAGGAAGAAAAAGATGAATCATCCGATATAAACATGGGTGAAAGACATGAGCAAGCATTTCACAGAAGAGGAAACGATGATTACATGTACAATATTAATATATTAATTATATGTAAACATATATCAAATATATAAACAATAACATCACAATGATATGCCATTTTAAACCTACAAGAGTTTGAAAAAATTAAACTACATCATCGAGTTTGGGCAAGGACAGGGAACAAGTGAAAATATGCTATTTGGAGAGTGTAAATTGGTACAAGCACATTGAAGATCTACTGCATGATATTTAATTAAGAGTTGAATTAGTGGGGTTGATTTCCCATCAAGATGGTGGAGTATGTAAGTGCTGTGCTTGCCTCCTCTCACAAACACATCATCAAAATTTCTACTAAACTACAGAACAACTATGAATGAGAATTGCTTGAAGTCTATTTAAACAGATGTTCTGCAACTGAGGACATACAGAGGGGGCCACCTTGAGACTTATAGGAGGGGCGGAGACGTGGAACAGGCTGGTCCCACACTGGTGTGTGGCGTTGAAAATCAGGAGGGATATGCTGGTCTATGGAGATCCCTCTGGAATAGCGAGGGGTCCATGCCCAGGGTTCCAGTGCTGGCCAAAGAAGTCTCTACAACTTCTGGCTGTGAAAACCAGCGGAGATTGTGGCCGAGTGAGAAAGAGGGTGCCTGGAGTCCCAGGCAGTCCTCTTAAAGGGCCCACACACAAACTTACTCGCTGATGGACTCATTCACTCTGAGCTCCAGCGCTGGGGCAGCAGCATGAAAGGTGTTGAGGACTTATGGGGAGGAAGTGAATTGTCTGGCTTCAGGGCCAGGGCTGGATGGGCAGCTTTCTCCCAGAGAGAAGTGCTGGCAGAATCCATTGTTTCTTTGTTGAGTCTTTGCCCCTCCCAGCATGCAAATACAGGCAGCAGCCATATCTGAGTTTCTATCAACCTTGCTAACTCTGCTTGCCCAGCCCTGGGGATTCCCTGAGACCAGTCCCCGCCCCACCCTGCCCCCTACCATCTAACTTGTGGGCCCACCCAAGCTACTTCCAGTGGCTTTTCCATACAAACAGCAGTGTCTTGACTCTTGCTGCAGACTTTCTTAAAATCTCTCAAAGGTTCACATAACCTAAACAAGCAGCATCTGGCTTGACCCGTACTTTTCCATTATGGTCACTGGCCAGTCCTCACAACCAATTAGCCCAAGCATTAATCCCTCCCACCGACGTGCAACCAAGAAGTGCACACAAAACCCAAACAAGGGACATACATGGAGCACCCAGCTCAGATGACCAGGGAAAACTGTACCATCTACTACATAAGGCCCCTCTACTAAGACCAGGAGACTTAGGAGCCCTACCTAATACATAGAAACAAACACAGGGAGGCAGCGAAAATGGTGAGATGAAGAAATATGTTCCAAATGAAAGAAGAGAACAAAGCTTCAGAAGAAGAACTAAACGAAATGGAGACAAGCGATCTACTAGTTGCAGAGTTCAAAACACTTGTTATAAGGATGCTCAATGACTTTAGGGGAAGAGTAGATGAACTCAGTGAGAACTTTAACAAAGAGACAGAAAACATAAAAAGAACCAGTCAGAAATGAAGTCTCCAATAACTACCTTGGGAGGAATTAACAGTAGATTAGATGAAGCAGAGGACTGAATTAGCGATTTAGAAGATAAGGTAGCAGAAAACACCCAATCAGAACAGTAACAAGAAAAAAGGATCCAAAAAATGAGGACAGTTCAAGGGGCCTCTGGGACAATATCAAGTGTATCAACATTCATATCATAGGAATACCAGGAGGAGAAGAGAGAGAGCAAGGAAGTGAAAACCTATTTCAAGAAATAACGAGTGAAAACCTCCCTAACCTGGTGAAGAAAACATACAAGTCCAGAAAGTACCAGAGTCTCAAACAAAATGAACCCAAAGAGGCCCACGCCAAGACACATCACAATTAAAATGCCAAAGGTTAAAGACAAAGATAATCTTGAAAGCAGCAAGAGAAGAGCAGTCAAGTTACCTGTAAGGGAGCTCCCATAGACGTCAGCTGATTTCTCCACAGACACTTTGCAGTCCAGAGGGATTGGCACAAAACAATCAAAGTGATGAAAATCAAGGACCTACAACCAAGATTACTCTACCCAGAATCGAAGGACAGATAAAGAGATTCCCCAGACGAGAAAAAGCTAAAGTTCATCAACACCAAACCAGTATTACAAGAAATGGCAAAGGGACTTCTTTAAGAAGAAAAAATAATAATAAATATGAATAAAATGGCAATAACCACATATCAACAATTACTTCAAATATAAATGGATTAAATGGTCTGATCAAAAGACATAGGGAAGCTGAATGGATAATAAAACAAGACTCTCACATAAATGGCCTATAGAGACTCGCATCAGATCGAAAGACACAAAGTAATGAGATGGAAAAAGATATTTCGTGAAATAAACAAACAAACAAAAAAACGAAAGCTGGGGTAGCAATACTTATACCAGACAAAGTAGACTTTAAAACAAAGGCTGTAACAAGAGACAAAGAAGGTCCCAGTAATCCCATTTCTGGGTATTTATCCAAAGAAACCCAAAACACTACTTTGATGTGTGAATTCATGTGTTCACTGCAGCATTATTTACAATAGCCAAGATATGGAGGCAACCTGGGTGTCTATCAATGGATGAATGAATGGACAGAGGTGGTACATATGAAATATTACCCAGTCATAACAAAAAGAATGAAATCTTACCATCTGCAACAATATGAATGGACTTAGAGGTATTGTGCTGTATGGAGTAAGTCAGAAAAAGACAAATGCCATGATTTCACTTACATGTGGAATCTAAAGAATGAAATAAATAAACAAAAGAGAAACAAACTCATAGATGCAAAGAACATTTTGATGACTGCCAGATGGGAGGGTTTTGTGGGAATGGGTAAAAAAGGGGAAGGGGTTAAAAAGTACAAATTAGTAGTTACAAAATAGTCATGGGGATGTAAAGCATAGCATGAAGAATACAGTCAATAATATTGTAATAAATATGTATGGTGTCAGATGGGCATTAGATTTCTCAGAGTGATCAAATCTTAAGTTATATAAATGTGTAATCACTGTGTCGTATACCTAAAACTAATATAATATATGCCAACTGTAATTGAAAAATTTTTTAATTATAAAAAAGGTTATACACACACACACACACACACACCACACACACTAGGACTCAGCTACTTCATAACTAAGGATACACCCTAGAAAAATTCTCATTCAAGTATGCAAGGAAACAAAAAAATTCTCAAAGCAACTGAAAATAATTTTAACAGCCAATGATAAGACAAGGGACCCATAGATGGTGATATCTGTCGTACACTCACACAACAGAGTACAGCAGTGAAGATCAGTGTGTTAGAACAATAAGTAGTTATAGACTCATTTTGAGTATATACATATCCCGATATGAAAGGATAGAGACATTATGATAGAGTTTACATAAATTTAATGAATACAGTTTTGTATAGTCAGGGCAGCGGTTATCTTTGGGGAGG
>NW_006433950.1:8639260-8650075 GCF_000325575.1 Pteropus alecto
AATTGGTCAGGGTACATACAATTAAATATGTACTGTTTTATTTATTAATAAAAGGTTATTAATAATCTGTTTGTAAAGTACGTTTTTCTCTTTTGAATGCCTAAAACGATTCATTTTTTCGAAAAGATTCCAAGAACCGGAGCTTCTATTCAGAGTCACAGAACTATATGATTTCCTGAAACGTGCAGGCGAAACCAAAATTGAAAGAGCACAAACCCCTGTGACTTTCCCATTTTGCAGTCGCAGCACCGAAACGTTAATAGAGATCGACAAATAAAAGGGAATGGAGAGGCAAAGAAAGGGTCAGGCTCCAGCCTGGATCCCAAGACAGGACATATCCTGAGGCCCCTCACGGAAAAGAAGTAGGGAAATAATTCCTGCTTTTTCGTAAAAGTGATAATCACTTTTTCTTTAAGTGCTGTAAACGCCTCAGGCAATAGATACTTTGTAATTATGCCATCAATTAAAAACGTTAAACCTCTACTATATAACCTAAGAAAATTCAACCTCTCAGAACAGAGGTTCTTATTGCTTTTTCCTTGTTTCAAAGAGTTGGCTAAAGTCATCTTCGGAGGACGTCTCTATATTCCTACAGGCCTGACACCTTCAAGGCCCAGAAACCGGCCCCCCCATTTCTGTGATAGTGCCTTTTTATTAGTTATTGCTGGCTCTTAGGCATCAAACGCCGACTTCCTGCTCCTCTTTATTGAGCTCTGGAGACTTGGAAATGCTAAGAGACTTTGAAGAAAAGTACAAAGCCAGGAAACAGCGGAGTAGAGTCAGCGACGACTTTCTGAAAGCAGGCAAATCTTAACACAGTTGTCATAAACTTTCAGACTTTGTCTGTAGCTTATATAAGACAATGGTTCAGACACAAGGATGGAGAACTGTAAGTCACTGATTGGCCACAGTGAAAACCCAGGTTTGGGCAGGCAGAGAGGTTGAGGACAGATATTTTGGATGTTAATATCATGATCCTGGCTTGTTCTAAACTCTTAGTATCTCTAACATTTCCTTTCTCACCATCCTACAAAGAGACTGATGGGGTGATGTGTTCTCTTTGGGTGTCATCCTAAGTGCTTTATTAGACCTAAAATCTTGAGAGTACAGATGACCTTGAATGAATCCTCTCTGTAAGGCAGTCCCACGTCCAGCGCCAAGTGCTATGCCACCACTTCACAATATGGAAACAGAAGGCACGCTCATGACTTTTAAATTCTCATCATCAGGGTCCCCAGCCATCGCTTAATCCAGAAATATGATGCTTTTCCTCTAAATGGCCTCGGCCCTCTGACCCAAGGCCTGTTTCATGATCCTATTATACGACAATGGTGTTTTAACGAACTGTGTTTGAGTGCTGAATCTCATTGGTCACGCTACTGAGGCAATTCACTAAGCACAGGCCTCCCCCCTTCTATTCTGCTGTCCTGCACTTTGAATTCAGGGTTTGCTGTCAGCACGGAAAGCACCAGAGTTCTGATATGGCAGCCTCTGGTTATGTTCCACCAAGGGATTTATCATCCACAACCTACTCAAATCCCTCCCCTAACAGCTACCAAAAATTCCCCTGGTGAGAAATGCTATTATGAGCAGGAGTGGCTGCTTTGTGACTCACACTGTTTCATTAAAAAGATTTTTTTTTTCAAACAGATTTTCAGAAGAATCCAAAGGTTTTCCAAAGCCACAGCAAACACAGAACAGCTCACAATACTATTTCTCAAAGGTCTGCCACTTCATAGGAGATTCCTATACCTCAAAATACTGGAAATGCTTAGATTCACTGTCTTTTTATGTTGCATTTGACCTCTCGGCTGAGAGAGGAGGTAGGAAATGGATCAATTAAACACAGCCAACATGACTGGGCTCTTAAGATATTAAGATGGAAGGCAGCTACTATGCCAGCCAGCCTTCATCACAGGTCTTACACTTGCCATAGTTCTCCAGGGCAACTGGCTGTAATGGTATGAATGATTTTGCCATATCTGACCAGGATTGAGGAAATTTAATAACATGGTTTACATATAGGTATTCAGTGATGCTTATTACAACAGCTGATATTATAAAAAGTTCCCCCGAAAAGCTGACTTAGATGATAGCATACATTAGAGAGCACTCAAAGTGTAAGTGATTGAAATAGAACAAAATTACGGAAAGTTAATTTGTGTTTACGGTAGACCGAGTATCTCATGGGTTTAGGTTGGAATCCCAAGGATTCTCTCAAACCTTTGTGGGATTCCCAGAGAACCTGGGCAGCCACCAGGACAAAAGAATTCTAATAGCTCTAATGAAAAGCACCCTCTCAACAGGGAAAAAGGTTATTTGAAGGAAACAAATGAAATGATCTCCAAAGAGCTGAAAAATGTGTGTAAAATGACCAAACCGTTGCCTGGGGTCTAGGGTCTTGGGTTCTCCGCCTACCTCTATCCCAGATCATCTGGGTAATTCCAGATTTAAGTTTCTCCCACATGTTAACAAATAAACACTGACTTTAAAAAAATAATGTACAGGACAGAGGTGACTAATTTCAGAACAGCCCTTTGTGAAGCATGGCTTATTTTAACTATACTTCGAGGGCTACAGGTACTACCAATGAGAAATCTGAAGCCATGTTATGACAAGCCCGATTCACTAAGATCGAGATGACTGCATATTCTTAATGTAAGGTGAGGCGTCTCCAACAATTGTCCTTCAGAAATCAAGGTACCATCTTAGAGCCAAAGTCTGCAGAAAGTCTCTTAGCATGGAGCATTCTTTTAAATTCTTTGAGCAAAAAAATACTCAAATGTAATACAGATTTAATAATTACTCCAGGGAGAAATGACATCTCAGTTACCAGTGTCATAAACAAGGCTTTAAAAATTACTTAAAACAACACTAAAGTGTCAACGTCGTGGTGCTCAGAGACACACACTTACAAGACCAAGGAGGAAAACTGCTCTTTACAGTTCCTTATGGGTATTTGTGGCTGGGGATAAATTTTACAGAGACAGATTACAGAAGTGGTGGATCATGCCTCTATAAAACAGTGCTCAATGACTAGAAAGAAAAGTGGCTCTAGGGATGACAGATACTAAGTCAAAGATACACATGAAGAGTTTGGAAAAGTTTTATATATGTATGTATTCTCACTGAGGAAATAGAGGACCACTTGTGTTGGGACATATAAGGAATTTCTTATATAAGGCACCTGACTGAAACCACGAAGAAAGGATCACTTGCCCCAGCCCAGAACTAGGGTTTAGGAAAGAATGAACAGTGTGAGTGAGGAGTAGAGAGGAAATACCATCCACTTAGCAGCTGTATGGACAAATCCCTGCCCTTGTTTATTGTACAGAGGAACTGATGAAGGTAAAATCTTCCACAAGCTACAATATTGACTTTCTTAAGGAGTGAGGACATAAGGATTCTTAGCAATGTGGACAAAACAGGAGTTTTACAGAAAGTAAGCTCTGAGTGACCTGATCATAAATTCCTAACTGGGCAGGTCATGGGGGGTAGTCACGTCCCAGGCATGTAACCTTTTTAGTAAAAGGCTTATCTTTGCCTTAAGCTAGCTCTGTCCATTGTTTCTGTGCATCTAGGTTACCACACCTCTGAAACGCCTCTCTTCACACCCCTCCTTCTACAGCTGGCCACCCTCAAGAGAGCACAAAATCTTGTTAACTATCCTGTAATCCAATCCCTACCAAGCTTTCTCCCACCTTCATGTAATCTTCCTTAGTTCCCTAATTCCAAATGAATAAAAGAAGCTGCAAACTGTCATTTCTTGGAAGCATTTATCTCAGTCTGTTGGGCTCTTGCTTCTAGGCATATCCTGTTTGGCTCAAATAAATTTTTATTAAAAATTCTCTACAGGTTTGGATGGTCTTACATCGACAGAACAAAGCAATGTTAATGTAAATCACCCCTGTAATAAATGTATACTCCCGGTACCTAGCACAGGTCTTAGTATACTGGAGGCCCTCGATAAATACCAGTTGAAATGAATGTCTTAGCTCAACAGATTCCACACACGTACACAAAAAGTCATACTGTTGGGTCAGTAAGAAAACAGGAAATAGAGGTATTTTGTCCATTTAAAATCTGGATTCATCCGAAGAGCTTGACTTGTCAGGCTGCTGGCCGAGGATGTATAAAAGAGGATATAACTGAGTAAGCCTTTCTGTAGTATAAGCAGCCAAAGGCAACTGTGCCTTAGAAGAAAAATCAGGGAGGGGGAAGACAGCACAGAAGGAAAGGGGCCATTGCCACAATTAACTTTTGTCTGGAGCAACTTCAATTCTCAAGAATCAAAGCAGACTGGCTCAATCCTATCTATAGGAGAAAAATGCTTAGCTCCATGCAAATGAAAACCATTGAATAATAAACAATGCTCTTGCTGGGTGAACCTACCCTTTGGAAGCAAATTAAAAGATTTCTTTGGATCCTGGTTAGGAAATATCTGCCTGGTTTAGTAATATTGAAAATAATACCAATGAATGCACCGAAAAAGCGTTCAGAACTCTTTCTCTGCGTGGGGAGAGAAAGGCTACATCCATTGTGGAGTTGAGGTTCGGAAAGAGATAGTCTTCTGACTACATTTTCAGAATCATTTGTGACAAATTCAGACTCTTAGGTCTCTCCTTAGCTCTACTGAATTCCAGGAGTGTGGTCATCTGCATTGTTAACCAACCCCCTAGGGAATACTGGGCAGAGTCAATTCGAAAACCCTCCCAACCATTCACAGAAATCAAGAGAGCTCTTCTTTGTATTTGCCTTATTATAGATCCAAGAGTTCACTATAAATTCTTACCAGGCCTCCTCTAACTCGGTATTTACAGGGACCCTGTGAATTCCCTTCCTCCTCTGTATTCCCAACAGAGGAAGGCGATACTCTCGATTCTAACAACTCCTGGGAGATTTCAATGTAAACAGCCTCATCAGTCTAGAAAGTACCCCAGCTGCTGCTTTAAGATTAAACTTGGTTCATTTGCTTCATACTTGAGGGCTGGTCTCCAGGTTATTCATAACCCTTTACCCATTCAACATTATCAAAATCAGGAACCAAACTGCTGGATTCAAGGATAAACCTGTGTGCTTATGGGAACATTAAGATTCAGAAGTAAAATCTGCTGGGTCTATAAAGCCCCTTCTCATCCTCAAACCTATACCCACAGTAATTATTAGGAACCTTGATTCAGAATAGACCATGAGAAAGGCTTGGAAAGGAGACAGATGGAAATTTATACTCACCCATCATTCTAAAAGACTGGGATTAAGATTTAGGTTTTGGGTTAAGTTCAGGATTCTGGTACCACAACCTCAGTTACCTATTGTCATTAAAAACACCCCTATTTAAGGGTTAGTAAGAACAAGACCCATTTAAGTTACTACTACTTCCCTATTAAGTTTTTTCCAATTTTGAAACTGTCAAAATTGAAGTTTAATTTTTCAACTGGGTTACTAAAAGGTTAATGCCCAATAAGCTTGGGTTGAATATCACATTTGTAAAATATAAAGCATGTTCCTTTGCCCAAAAGGAACTAGAGTTGCATTTCTTTGGTTAAGAGTGGCCTGGCTCAGAGCATTCCTTATGGCATCTTTGAGGTGTGTCTTTGCTTAGTGGCAAAATGTACACATCCCATAAAACAAACACTTTAAGACTGAAACCACTGTTTCTTGCAACACCTTCAAACCCCACTGAGGAAGAGTTAACTATGACCTTTTCCTGGTTACCTTCTCCTGGAGGGAACTTTTTTTATTTTATAGAAAATAAGCCCTCGTAGTTTTTAGAGAACTAAAAACTCTGCTTAAAAAAAAAAAAAGTCCCCATTAAGGATAGAATTCTGCAGTGCAGGGGACCCATCATGCTCTCTGGAGACCACAAAATGCCTTTCCTTCTTCAGAAACCATGTAAAGGACCATTACCTCTAGCACACCTGTGGTGAGGCACAAAGAGGTTTTCTGATCTACTCCAATGGAGATGGCAACTCTCCCTAATTATTTAAGAATAGAGAAAATTAAATCACTTAAGAACCCTAGAGTGGCAGCAAAATAGAACCCACGAGATATCCGGCTAGCATGTTTAAAGACTTATGAAAAGTCACATTCTATCAGCCCCGGTTGATGGCTTGGTGACAACAGATTTTTCTGAATATTCATGTGTATATAGAGACATATGATTAACAAGTTGGAGTGAAACTCTCAATGACCAGCCATTTTATAGTAGGACCCAGAAAACAGGCAACCTCTTCCTTCCAACATGGTGGATCCGCTATGTTTTTTCCCCCCACATCTAGAAAATCCATATCCTGAGATAAACAGGATACTACCAAGAGTTAAACACCTTCCAGCAAAACTTCCATTTTAACGTAGAAAGGAAGGGACACTCTAACTCCACTTCCATAAAGCAGTTCTTCTCAATGGCGTTTGTTATTATTAAGAATGGCCCATCGGTGTAGGTCAGATTTCAGTAGAGAGCATTATCTTCCATTTTGGGGAAATAGTTCACATAGTTCTAAATCTTTCTGCTCAGCAAATTCTGAGAAGACGAAATAAGGCAGAGAACTACAGGAGAAACGTCCCTATAGGAACGCCACTTTTCATTTGTATGTTATTTGGCTTTTGTGAACACTGTCTCAGGAGACCCAGCAAGATAAGCCGATCGGGTATTATTTCTATCTTACAGGTGAAGAAATGGTGACTCTGAGGCTAAATGACTCATTTGCCCAAGACCACCAGTCAGGTAGTTAATTAGTAGCCCAACCAGGAGATAAGCCTCGTCCTCTGACTCACAGGCCAGTGGCATGATGGGAGGCAGCAGAGCGTAATGATTAAGAGCCCAGGTTCCGACTCTGGACAACGTGCATTCCAATTCCAGCTGACTTGTGTAGGTTCCTTAACCACCCCCCAAACCTCAGTTTCCTCACCTGTAAAATGGGAATAAAAAGTCTTACCTTGTAGAGTTATAGTGATGATTGAATGAGACGATGGACACAAGACACTCAAATTCATTCATTCACTCAACAAATATTTGTGCCAGGCACATACAGTACAAGAGTTACAGCAGTGATCAAGAAGCACAATCCCGATCTCATGGAGCTTAAAATTTAGTCGAATTAAAGAGAAAAAATAAATGGATAAATAAAATACTTATAAAGTATAAGTGCTTTTAAGGTAACAGGTGACTGGAGAGATGAACAGGAAGGAGCCAATTTTTAAGAGTGGTCTTCTGAGGAGAAATTTAAGTTGAACCCTAAGGGATCAGAAAGAGCCACCCATGTACAGAATGACAGGAAAAGCATTCCAGGCACAGGGAACAGGGCGCGCCAGGGTCACAGACCGTGCCCGTGCAGGAACCAAGAGAAAACAAATGGGACTGCTGAGTATCCTCGCAGGAGTTGGGAAACAACCTTTACAGGCTGGCTGCCGAGGATTACACATCTATTTTTAAAATAGCAAAGATGAGGCTCAAGAGAGGAGGAGTCTCACCCAAGGTCACAGCTACTCAGAGGACCTGGAACCCCAGGATTCTTCCTCCCGATACAACATCAGCTTGCTCCCTTTGAGGAAGCCTCTTTCACACTAAACTCCCCCACTTATTTTACTGACAACTATTTTCTGTGCCCAAGAAGAGTTTCAAAGCACCCTGAAAACACAAGCAAGAGCATAGCATCAACTTCCAGGCATCTAGTCAACTGTACACCAAAATCTTTACCCTCTACCTTTACAACACAAAAGCGGACACTGCTCAGGCGTTACTCAAAGGCTCCAAAATAGAAATGAGTTTCTCTTCTTAGAGGAAAGGGATGTATGACCTGGAAGGAAGACCTCTTGGCCTGTTCCGGAAGGGGAGATAGAACCACCATTGCAGAAAAGCAGAAAGGTGAAGGTTCATCTCAAATGAACTGCACAGGACAAACTAAGTACTTTATTTGAATAAAAGAAGATATTCTTAAAGCAGTGGATCTCAACCAAGGTGGTCCCCCTTCTCTCCCACCAAGAGCATTTGTGGGGGCATTTAATGGGCAGGGCCTGCTATGCTGAATATCTTGCAAAAGGGCAGGAGGATCCTATAAAGAATGTTATTACCCAAAATATTAATAGCAGCCCCCAACACATGCTTTAATATTAATCCTTTAAGGGATTAATATTAACTTTCCCTGTATTCCCATGGTTCAGTACTTCCTACCCTTACCAGTTGGATGAAGAAAAAAAAAATTAAACTATAGTTTCGCTGCTGAGGAATCTGAAAGTTTGGAAACAAACTGTAAGCTCACAACTCCAGCATGGAACCTGGTGGTGGAATAAGAAAAAATAAAATTTCTAATAAGAGACAGGCAAGAGATTTTAACAAACCGAGAACTCCCCCAAACAATCCTCTATGAGATTACATTTGTTTTGCAACACACAAAATTCTGTGATTTTAGAGAACCTTCTGATAGTGCTGCTCAGTTTAAAATCAGATTCTAATGACAGCTCTTTTAAAAATTTAACCACAGTCATCTCGCAAATACAGCTGCCTCTTTTATACCAAATTTTATAAGAAAGATTATTTTAAAATGTCTAAAGCTCATCAAATGTCTAAAAGTTCCAAAGACAGTCACATCTTGCATCTCATCAGGGTAGAGTCTGATATAGGTCTGAGAATCACCAATGATATCTAGAGGCCTGCTCAGGGATTAAAATACCATTCTTGCAATTCAAAAGCCACTTTCAAGTATTACCTGAAATGCCACTATCTACCTACCCCCGCCCAAAAAATTATTTCACAAATTAAAGTTTATAGAATTGAAAAAAAAAAAAAAACCCAGACTGTTTCCAGAAATAAAAGCTAATTAATAAATAGTGGCCCCACACCCCTTTTGACCAATTTTCTAGAAGCCTAACCTGGCTTCTCAGGTTAGCTGAGCAGACAGACCTGTTTTCCTCCAGAAGCTCCTGCCAGTCAGAGCCTGGGAAATCCTCCTCCAGCTTTTTGCTGGCCTGTCACCAGAAGTTCACAACATGAATTCTTCCAGATTCTTTGAATCCTCATCTTCCCCTATAATGTACCAACAGCCTGGCAATAAAATCCCACCTCTCAATTACAAAAAGATACAGGTTATCTGGAAGAACAAGCACTTAGCATGGAGGGGAAGAAAAAAGATGGAAGGATGTGAGAGTCACTGAGTCAAGCCTGCTGCATGCAGCACAGGTGACCAGAGCCCTAGTCCTTCCAAGCCTTGGGGAGAGGCTCCCGGGCTGGGCCCTCCACTCAGCAGGCCACACCTGTCTATGCCAGCAGCCTGCTGGCTGCTCCATTTTAAACAATTCAAACAGATCTCCAGCAGGGTGGCAAAACTGAGCGCCTCTCTCTCCCAGCAAGAGCGAGAGCCCTAATCCAACCACCACTTGCCCCCAATTTTATTTCTTTTCACTCTCTTTGTTTGGGAGACACTGCTTGGTCAAATTGGATCTCTCTGAAGAGCTGGGGAAGGCACGATGCTGCAGTGACAGAAAGGAAGCGCCAAGGCCCACTTGCTATAAGCCTGGCCAGACCTCTTCTCTGAAGACGCTGATGCCAATAAGTGGGACTTCAATAGGCAGGTTTCACTCTGCCCATCCACAAGTGAACCAACGCCTGAGTCCTCAAACGCCCGGCTCTGCAGCCTCGCAGAAAGCCTCTTTTTTAGAGGGTCGTTATCTCGTTATTGCCTTGGCTTGAAGAACCAAGGTAAGACAGACAATTCCAGGTCGTACACTCCACATCCAAACCCTGGCACGCGCACCAAGGTTTGGGGCGCCCAGATGCGCCCTGCGCTGCGCACCACCCTCCGAGGTTTCCACCACCCGCGCGGACTCACCACTGTGCGAGCTGAACCACCTGGGTGCGATGTGCAGAGGTAGAGCATCCGCCAGCGAGGCTCGGGAGCCCAGGTAGAGCATCCCGTCTCTATGGTGACCGCCGCCCGTCTCCTGGTAACCATTGCCGTGAGCATAGGTGGACTCAGACGCGGACCCTCCGCCGCCCGGCGCCCTCTCGGAGTCGCCGGTCCCCCGGGAGGCGGGAGTGTAGAGGCCAAAGGGCACCCCTCCGGCCGTGCTGGGGTCCATGCCCATGCCTGCCACCGAGCTGACCGAACGGCTGCGAAGACCCATGGCTCCGCCACCCGCCCGGTAGTGCCCAAAGTGGGGCGCCCCTCCTGGCGGGGGCACGGCGCTGTCATCCGTAGAGACTCCCGGGAAGGGGCCCCGGGAACGGGCCGCCGTGCTCTGCTTGCCTCCCATGCTCGCCCGGGCCCCGGTGGGGCGGGAACCTGGAGGCCGAGACCCTCCCCCCCACTTCTTAGCAGCGGGGAGAGGGTTGGGCGAGCATAAAGGAGGAAGGAGTCAAAAAGGAGACCGGGAGGGAAAAAAGAAAAAAAAAAGAAAAAGAAAAGAAAATCCGCGAGGCGGAAGAGGCAGGCGGGCGGGGATCCCAAACTAAGAATTTAAAACGATCCAAGCCAAACGCATGTTTCCCCTCAAGGTCCAAAGAGGCGCAGTCCGGCGCGGGATCTGCGCGCCACAGGCCGCCCCCGGGCTCCCGAAAGCCGGGGGAGCCGCAGGGAAGGAGGGAGGGAGGCGGCGGGCGAGCGCGGGGAGGCGCCGAAGGAGGCCGCCCGCCCGACGGAAGGAGGCAGAGAAGGGTTGGGGGCGCCGGGTGCGTCCCCAGCCTCAGGACGCCGCGACCATGGACGTCGGCCCGGACCCCTCCAGGCCTCGGGCGAGCTGCGGCGCTGGGCGGCCAGGCGGAGCTCGGGAAGCCCCGGGCGCGTTGCGTCGTGCTCTCGCTCCAGCCGCCGCCGACCCGGC
>NW_006433950.1:8650184-8728725 GCF_000325575.1 Pteropus alecto
CCGCGCCCCCCCCTCCCCCCCGCCGGCTTAACCCCTTCGCGGCCCCTGCGGCGTCCAGCTGCTGATGCCCGGGAGGCCCCCACCCAGCCACCCAGCTCCCGCGGGCCAGTAGGCTTAGTGGCCTGAGGCACGGGGCGTCAGGAACAGAAGCAACGCGTTTTTCAAAGCAAGCACTCTTTAAGTCCCTGAAAGTGACTAATAATTCAGGGGAATCACTTGTGGGGGAGGGGCGGCGATGGATCAAAGGGGTGGGAAGGAAACGTAAGACTCGGGAGGCCCCCACCCAGCCACCCAGCTCCCGCGGGCCAGTAGGCTTAGTGGCCTGAGGCACGGGGCGTCAGGAACAGAAGCAACGCGTTTTTCAAAGCAAGCACTCTTTAAGTCCCTGAAAGTGACTAATAATTCAGGGGAATCACTTGTGGGGGAGGGGCGGCGATGGATCAAAGGGGTGGGAAGGAAACGTAAGACTGAAGATTACTCAGAACACCTGGCTCAGAGGGTCACTGGTCAAGCTCACCTCCTGGCACAAATTTGCCCCTACAGCACCCTCTGGTGGATGCGCTGTCCGTTCTTTCGGAGGTTCCCCATCCAAGTACCCCTAAGATCTGGAAGCTTAGCGTTTGGGGGATTTTTAGCTGTTTGGGGGTCAACAGCGCACTGGGGCACTTGTGACTCAGGATTTTGCTGACAGTAGATCAGAACTTCCTATCTGAGGCTTAAGCAAATGAGTAGATACATACCTTAGCTAAAAAGTGATCCTGAAAATAAATCATTAGTTGTAGGATAAAAGGTGAAAAGAGTCTTGAAAATGGAATAATGCAGCTAAAATCAGTGATTTTAGAAACTCCCTAGACCAACGTGGGTCCCCTGTTTTATTTACTTTTTATTCTGGCTTGCACCACAGGGCCTGAGACACAGTGGGTACTCAGTAAATGTTTATCGACTAAATCTGTATTTTGCAATATGTCCCTCTCACATATTCTCATTCATTCATTCATTCATTCACTATTTTTCAAGTACTGAGTGCTGGCTATGAGCATCACCCAGTCCTTGGCCTAACTGACTTTCAAATCAAGAAGCCAAAACAGTGTGGATGAAAAAGGGGTTCTGTAATAAATCTAATGGTACGTAACCTCACAGGGTGATCTGATCATAAATTCCTAACTGGGCAGGTCATGGTGAGTAGTCACACCCAGGCATATAACTTTTTCAGTAAAAGGCTTGTTTTCAGACCCCCTGAAGGGGCACATAACTACATTCAAGGGAACATAAAATCTTGTTAACTATCCTATACCCTGCTTTCTCCCACCTCTGGGTAATCTTCCTTATGTTCCCCACTTAATTCCAAATGTATAAAAGAAACTTTAAAATTGTCATTCTCTGGAGCATGTGAGATCTCGCTTCCTGACAATTGTCATCAGTTTGGCTCAAATAAACTCATAAAAATTCTCTATGGGTTTGGATGTTTTTTATGTCAACAAAGGTGTAGAGAAATATTAAATGAAAACCTCCCAAAGAAGAGCTGGTCTGTCACAGGTATTGATTGCCCCAGTGTGAGCAGCTTGGAAAGAAACAGGAAGAAGGCTTTATGCGAGCATGGAGTGCTTGGGAGTGAGAAAAAGCCTTGCAGAAGGAAGTCAAGAGTTCTGCAGGAGAAATGAGCACAGGAAAAAACAAAATGTTCCAATACCCAAGAAATTATCTGTAAGTGCCTAAATGATGAATCTGTGCACACCTAAGGATCCAAAAGAGTGATCCGAAGAAAAAAACAAGAAAGCTTAAATTTAACCCAATTTCCTCCCTGAAGAATGACCATGGTAACAGAAAAGGTCTAGTTCAGTACTGAGCAGAAAAAAGAATACTGGATCCTTTGACAGATCTCTGTTGGGGAGATAAATACATGATAAATATTGTAACCATCTAACTAGCTTCTGATTTACCTATTAATTCAATACTTTTTTTAGTGTATTGAACAAAATATGAGTATTTAATAAATGCCAGGCACTGCACTGGGTTCTGGGATACAGTGGTGAGCCAGACAGAGGAAGTCCTTGTTCTCATAGAGCTTCAGAAGAATCACATCATACCCACTAGGATGGCTAAATCGAAGAGGACAATAACAAGTGTTAGCGACATGTTTTTGGAACCCTTTTAAATGCTGGTGGGAATGTAAAATGGTACACCTGCTGTGGAAAACAGTCTGGCAATTCCTCAAAAAAATTAGAGATCATATGACCCAACAGTTCCATTCCTAGGCCTATTTCCGAAAGACATGAAAATGTATGTCCACAGAAAAACTTATATATGAATATTCACAGTGTTACTCAAAACAGCTAAAAAGCGGAAGCAACCCAAATGTTCATTAGCTGATGATGGATAAAGCACAGATGGTATATCCATACGATGGACTATTATTCAGACATAAAAAGAAATCAAGTGCTGATACATGCTACAACATGCGTGAACCTTGAAAACATTGTGCTGAGTAAAATAAGCCAATCCACAAAAGACTACATATTGTGTGATTCCAGTTATACGAAATGTCCAGAAAGGGCAAATCCATTGAGATAGAAATGTTAATCATTGCCAGGGCCCGGAGGGAGGGGAAAATGGAGAATGACTGCTGATGGTTTCTTTTTGGAGTGGTGAAATGTTCTGGAATTAGATAATGGTGATGGTTGTGCAAACTTGTGAATATACTAACAACTGCTGAATTATACACTTAAAAGGGTGAATTTATGGTATGTGAATTACAGTGAAATATGAGTGTGTATATATATATGTACATATACACACAAAGATATATGAAGCACTGAAGCAGGCAGCCACAATACAGTGTGGTAGATGAGCCTAGAACAACGCCTGGCATGCGATTGGCACTAGATAAATATTTGGCAAACAAATGAATGACTGACTAAGTGCTATGAGAATAAAAGTACCATGAATGTGAAAGAACATGGTGCTGATGAAAGGAGACAGGCACAAACACAGTGATTCTGAGCCAAGACCTTGTTAAAAAACAAAATACAACCAGATAAATTCGAAGATCTAATTGGCTTTCTTAAGCAATTCATGAATTGGGCAGCATCCCATCTAGCAACTAGAAGGGCACTGCCATGAATTGTACAAAATGAAAGATATTTATAGACAGAGAGAGGGTGGGACTAAGAAATTCGATGAGTGGATTATTTAGGCAAGAACACCTTTTCTTTGGGGGAGGCAGGGGGTCTTATCAGGCAGATACCACACTGGTGTTGTTCAGGAAATTTCAGACTGATTGATTGAGATTGCGCTTCTGGGAGAGGTTGAAACTACAATTAGAATCAGGTATTTAGGTTTGGTATCATAAGCTTTCGGCAGGAGTGATGCCATTTTAGGCTTGTGGTTTTCCGTTAAACACACTAAAAGATGAATTGGAGATTAGCCAGAGGATGGGATGGGAGGGGAGAATGTGTTTCAGGAAGAGAAGAATGTCCCAAGCAAAGGGAACAGCATGTTCAAAGGCCTGGATAACATGGCGTCTTTAAAGAACTGAAGGATAAAGTAGAATTGCCATGAAAGGAGGTGGGAGCCAAAGATGAAGCTGGTCCTTAGGGCAGAAAAGAGGGTCCTAGGAGCCATGGACCATATCCTGAGGAGATGGAGAGCTATGGAAAGGTTTATCAACATCATTATCATTAAAAAGAATAATGACCAATGATTAATGAGTACTGAACATGCCAAGACTTGAAAAATTCAGAAACTTGCCTCCTGTCCAAATAAAGATCTATATTTTTCTTAGCTTATATATTCATAAATATACAGGATGGAAACATGAAACAACATAGTGTAGTCCCCTGGGGAGTAGGCAGTAGAAACTGCAGAGTTGGGTGATGGGATGAATAAGAAATATTTCATTATATACCTTTCTGTATTTGTGTTTGAGCCATGTAAATTTACAGAAAGGTAGGTAGGTAGAGAGACAGAGGTATGTATAAAGTGTATGCCACATGTACACTAAAAAGTCACACAGCTGATAGGAGTAGAGCTTTATATTGAACAGGCTGACCAAGGAATTTTAGAGTGACAATTTCATTTTCTCTGTGTGCTCTCCAATGGGATCTGCTTAACAGCTGTATTTCTTTTTGTAAATTAATAATTTGCCCTTCTGTTTTATATTCCAGTCTAATGGTTATCATAAGCCAATCTCTCACATCTGGCACCACTGAACAGCTGAGGACCTGAACTGCAAAGGTGAAGCCTTTTCTCTCGGCAATGTGATGACAGTTTAGGTGTCCTGAGGGACCCTGAATGTCATCCTTTCTTAGACAATGCCATTGTTATCTCCTCGTGTACTTAATCACATGACAATTTCCCCTCTGAAATTCAAATACTATGATACAAAATCCTTTATTCAGTAGCTTGATTCTATCCTCTACATCCTAGAGAGACTGGAGGCATAGAGACAGGCATCCACAGAGACCTGCAGCCCCAGGTTAGTTTCAATTTGTCATTTGTTACATGAAGAGTCCAGTATGTGTTTTGCTCCAAGTTTCTCTTGTGGGTTCTTGGTTTAAAGTAAATGGGTCTGGGGAGGTATCAACTCATTTTGGACTTCTCAGTGCAAGGATATCACATGCAGAAATGGCCCCAGCTAGATTTGGGAACTTGTTTTATTTATTTATTTTATCTTCATATCTTCATGCTCTCACTGACCCTGGGTGAACTGCTTCCTGGCTCTCTGGCCGTGACACAGGGTAATTAAAGCACTGACCCACCTACCAGAACAGTCAGCAGAAAGAGCTGATAAAGTCGGTATCACCAAAACCTGCAAACGTGAGTGCATAACAATGCTACAAAACCCATTTTAAACATCTCCAGAAGAATGTAGTTCTGGGACTTGAAGCGTTCGGAAAAAGGAGAAAATGTTAGGGTTACTCTGAGAAGCCTTGGGAAACCTATGGCCTCCTCTTTGTTTCCATGAGCCAGAGAGTGAAGAGGGTGGAGAGGGCTTTAGAGGGAGACACCCCACTCCCACCCCTGTGGGTAGACAAGTGTCTCCCAGTAAGAAGCTTCCTCCCAGAGCTCTCAGAGCTCTTTATATTTTTGTCGTTTTTCTTGAAAAAAGAAAACTTACAGAGAAACCAGAGTAATGGGCAATCAAATGCACCTAGTAAGGTGCCTGAGCATATGGGCATGTTCACAAATATTTGTTGACTGATTAAGAGAGGAAAATTACCAGTGGGGCTCAAGGCAGGATTCCAAGATGTAAAGGATGGAGGGGTCAGCAAACTCCACAGTGTGTAGAAGAGGAAACAGAAGACTAGAAAGATAAAAGGTTCTGTTCAAACTTGCAAGGCTAGTTGCTGATAAGAGCCAGCCAAAGCCCTGGATTTCTAGGTTGGCCACGTATCCTGCCTTCCTAGCAAGTGACCTTCTGAAAAGACATTGTTTGGTGATAAGAGTTTTGTGGCCTGGTCAGCAAGTTGAGGTCTATTTGACAAGGGACTCCTAACGGTCCCTGGTCTCTGATTCAGACAGGATATTCATGTGTGGATCTCAGAGGTGCACAGCAATGAAACAGCAGCCAGAGAGCTCTAGATTTAGCTCCAGAGTCCCCACTCTTTCATGGTGACAGTGTGGGTGGGAAACAGAAAGGAAGGACCTAAGGAGGCATTCGGAAAGGTGCTCACGCTCTCTCTCTCTCAAAAATTCTACTGGGCTCTTTTCACATTTAAGAAAGAAAACATTGAGAGAACACAGAGCACCAAGGACTTGAAATCCAAAGTACTTTCTGTGCCTACGAACCATGACAAGCAGATTTTGAGAACGAGACAAACATGAACTAAAGAGGTGGGAGTAGGGGAGGGTTGTTGAAATTCTCAGGCAAGAGCTGGATCTTCATTGTGTACTCACTACATCCCAGGCAACAGGCAAATAAATAAATAAATAAATAAACAAACAAACAAACAAATAAATAAATAAGAATATGGTGTGTTAGATGAGTTAATTCATATTGTAGACAAAAAAAAAAGGGGGGGGTGAGGGTTCAAGGGAAAGTAATCTCACAGGGTGACCTGATCATAAATTCCTAACTGGGCAGGTCATGGAGGGCAGTCATGCCCCAGGCCTATAACTTTTTTTAGTAAAAGTTTTATCTTTGTCTCCAGCAAGCCCTGTCCATTGTTTATTTGCGTTTAGGTTAGAATAAGGGTAACCTCCTTCAAGAGAGCAAATAATCTTGTTAACTGTCCTATAATCTAAATCTTCACCTTGCTTTCTCCCACCTCCAGGTAATCTTCCTTAGTTATAAATGCATGGAAGAAACTGCCAAACTGTCATTCTCCATTTCATTTGAGCTCTTGCTTCCTGGCAATTGTCACTTTGGCTCAAATAAAATCTTATAGAAATTCTTTACAGGTTTGGATGTTTCTTATGTCAACAGTACGTTCCTATGTGATGCATGAGCACACATAGAAAGTATTCTTTATCTTTCCTTCTCCTGGGCCTTGAACCTGGCTTAAAGTTTTCCCTCTTTCTGGCCCTCTGAGCCGAGGTGAAGCCCTTGAATCCAGAGTAGCCTTTGGTCTTTTATGATGAAGAATTGGGAGAAAAGTAGGAGGTGGGAAGAAAGGCCAATGCAGGAGGGTGGAAGCCAGAGCTGCAGTATGTGAAAATAACTGATAGGTAGATGGGAAAGAAAGCAAAGAGATTTTAAGGAGAATGAGTGGTCATTCTGAATTCCCTTCTGGGTGTAAAGAATTGCAAGTTAAGACCTTGAATAGTTTCAGAAAATACTTTTGGTTTCACAAAAGGCCTGACTTTATATGCTTTTCACATTCACTGATTGGACAAATATTTGTGGAGTGCTTTGTATATGCAGTACCATGCAGGGCTAAATAAAGCAGACCTGGTCCCTGTCCTCCCAAAGCTTAAAAATATTAAATAAACTAAAAAATATTGAATTATAAATTGTGATGTGTATTTTGAAGGAAAGAAAGCAGTTTCTGTGTTAATTGGGGTTACTGCTTTGTATCTTTGGGACACGTCCTTCTCTTCACACTTTGGGGTCTTTGTTCACATTTTTAATGCCGAGGTACTTTTTTTGATTGTGTACTCTACCAAAATCCTAATAGTATACTGAAGAACTTAAATGTCACCTCCTTCAGGATGCTATGTCAGGTCCCACATTTAGGTGTCTTCTGGCATATTGCTTGCAAGTCTTTTATAAAACCCAATTCATTCTGTCAAGTATATACTTATTGTACAGTGATCAACTGTCCCAGTTTGTCTGGTCTGAAGGGTTTCATGGGGTGAATTAGTCACCCTGTTGATAAGTTCATCTTCCTCATTACATCCAACACTCCAGGAGGGAAGGGAATGACATCCCTCTTACCATTTCATACAAGGACTCGCACATAGAAATAGTGATATTAACAACAGGCCCTATGCTTAATTCTTTACAACAACCAGGTGAATGAAGTAGGTCATTTTCCCTTCTACAAAGAAATTGAAGCTAAGTCAGCTAAGCCTGGGTTTGAGAGAATGGGACAAAAGAGAACCTAATCACCACTCGTCATGCTATCATAGCAGTTCTCAAAGTTTTTGATTTCAGGACCCCTTTACATTCTTAAAACTTATTAACGACCCGCCCTTCCCACCAACTTTTATGCGGGCTATATATACTAATTATTAGAAATTAAAACTGAGAATTAAAAATATATTTGTGATTTTACTTAATGAATGCACATTAACGTTAATAATACATTTTGTAGACGAAATTACAAAACAAAAAAATTTTAGTGGGAAAAGTGGCAAATCTCTATGTCGGGCTTAATAGAAAACCGTTGGATTCTCACATCCGCTTCTCCTGTTCAGTATGCTACAACATATATCATATAGCTTCTGGAAAACTCCCCTGTATATTGATGAGAGAAAGTGAAAAAGGCAAACGTCTTAGTATGATTAGCAAAATTGTTTTGCCTTCAGAAACCCCTCGAAAGAGTCGTGGAGACCCCCTGGAGTCCCTAGACAGCGGCGGGCGCTGCAGTACAGTACGAAACAAATCGCACCTTCAGACTTTTCAATGCGTTTATCGCAGACCTCAGGGGAAGAGGTAACCTTTGGTTTGCAGTTATGTTGGGTTTTTATTTGTATACATCCTGGGCCTTGTCGGGGATACCAGCGAGGAGACACGGAGAACAGCACGCCAAACCTTAATCCACTAGCTCTCCCTGTGTTTCCCACGTGCTACTCGACCTTGGACTACAACTCCCGGCACAGCTTGCGGCAGGGGGCGTGTGTTTGCAGACGCGAGGAGCGTGAGTGACTCAGTTAGCGTGAGGGAAGATTGGAGGAGCCTGGAAGAGGGGGCGGATCCGGTGATAGGGTCAGCCAATGGTTTGTGGTCCAGCGGAAGGGGGAACGGGGCGTGGCTGGGCTTGTTCGTGGGCTGCGTGTGGCTCACCGAAACCTGGATCGTGGGTTTAGGGGCTGGGTACACGCGGTCCTGAGATCCGGGCCGGCGGGTGTGGGAGATGGCGGCGCGATGGAGCAGCGAGAATGTCGTGGTGGAGTTCCGCGACTCCCAGGTAAGCTAGGGGCCAGATGGAGCCTTCTGGGCATGCGCCCTCCCGGGTTCCCTTCCCCCACTCTGCCAAGTCCGACTCGCGCCGATCCCCCCCCGGGCCGGGCCTGGGGAGATGGACAAGAGGGTGGCTTGGAGCTGTCAGACCCGAGCGGGCGCGTGGGAGCCTTGAGGACCACTGGAGGCGGTTGGGGCGGGCACCGACAGGGTTTTGGGGTTCCCCATGGAAGTAAGGGGAGGGAAATCTGCCTTGGGACACCGAAGCTCAGTGATTGCGCGCGAGTGAACGCTGAGGGGAGGCTCCCAACCCGGTGATGAGAGAGGGGGTGTTAGCTCTTCGAGGCCAGTGGTCGCGCTTAGTGACTTTGGGCAAGTCGCAGAACTTCTCTAAGCCTTAACTGTGTGGGCTTTACCCTTCCTCACAGGATCTTGGGGTGGATTCGATCAAAACAAAACAAAACCCTGTTTCAGAGCCTAAGCTTTTAAGTGGTTGCTAATGCTAGAATAGTGGAAAATCTCGTACAGTGAGTAAATAGGAGTGTACACTGCATATATTACCTGGGTTCGAATCCCGGCTCAGCCCCTAGCTTGTCATCACTCTGCTCATCGGTTTGCTCACCTGTATGTAAGAAAGTGCTAATCGTATCTACCTCATAGAGTTGGCCTGAGAATTTTATGAGGTCATACATTTAGAATGTGGTGCATAGTGGCAGGCACATGGTAAGCCTCAAGGAACGTTATCGCTTACTAGGGATTTTTCCCATTTTTTTATTTTGTCTTCCATATGCCAGGACTTGTGCTAAGTGATTTATCCACGTTTTCTTATTCTAATTAATGAAAGAACCACACAAGATAAGTAGATCTTACCCCTTTTTTCCAAACAGGGGAGCTGATCCGGGTTTGGCTGATCCCAAGTGACTTGGCCAAGGCCTTCCATTATGTAGCCGCTTTGGGATTTGAACTCAGGCCTCTGGTCCCAGAGCTCTTGTCAGCCTCATTGCACTACTGTGCTTCATACTGAGCCTGTCATATAGTAGTTCCTCAATAAATGCCATGTCCCTCCCCCTATCCTGAGCACCTAGGACAGTGTCTTTGTGATTCTCTTTTTTATGCTTTTCATGCAGCAAATATTTATGGAATACCTTCTGTGTGCCAGGCTTTCATTCACTCATTTGTTCAACAAGGATTTATTGAGCTCTTGCCAGGAGCACACTGTGCCAGGCACTGTGTTGATACTCAGGTGATTTATACTGAAGGGAAATTAGGATTACAACAAGGGAGTGATGTGGTTTCTTTTTTATAAAACCCCATCTCCTCTTATGCCATAAAGATAATGAGTTGGGGGAGCCACCTGCCATCTTGCTCTATGGTGCTGTCTGATATGGAGTTCCCATGGAAAATTGGAGGAGCAGTATTCCGATTAAAGGATCCTGAGGCACTTTGCACCGTCAGCACCGGGTGTCTCGTGGAGGTGGGCTTTCCCAAGGGAGGCGCCATACTCCTTTCACCTTTCTTGTTAATTTCTTTCACTGAGGACTAAGAACAAAATCATGTATGGTACCTCTGAGCCTGTTAATTGGGAAGCTACTAATCTGTAAATCCTTTAATTCTCATAGAAGCCCAGGTAGTCTCACTCCTACTTCCCTCTAGAAATGTAATTGAAGAGACCCGCAGAGAGAGTGCTGACACGTATATTAGGATGCTATGAAGTAGTTTTAAATAAATCGAAACAGCAGTTGTCAAAGTAAGAGGACAAAGTAAATTGGCTAATTCAACTGTTTTGTGGAGTTGCTGTTTTTCTGATTTTTCTATTCATTCAGTTGGAATGGTACATATTGGTGTGAATTAGCATGGTTTTGTGGTTGATTCTGGTGGTAATTGTTGGGGGTAAGGACCCATTTTATTAACTGTTTCATTAATGAGACAAAAAGTTGAATCTCTTAATATTGTCTTTCTGAGAAGGAAGGCCGGAACAATAAACTTTTCAAAACAACTTGCCACTTAAAAAAAACAAAACAGTTTTTAGGTTTTCAGTGAAAAACCTCAGCTTGAAAGGTAAAACTTTTTTTTTTTTAACAGCTTATACAAGCATCATTTATTTTACCAGACAGTACCTTGAAATATTACTGTCACCGATTAATACTGAGGAACCAGTGCTGCTAGGCAACTACTCTGCAGTGGTCCCTGGAATCAATGAGTGTTAACACTGTAAGAAAATTTAGAGATAATCTTCTAAGGTAACATCATCGAGAAGAATTTTCTGCGATGATGGAACTGTGGCTGTTGAACACTTGAAATGGGGAAGTGCAACTGAGATATTTCATTTTTAATTTTAATTAGTTGCCATTTAAATTGCCACTCGTGAATAGTGGCCATGGTATTGGAAAGTGTAGTGCCGATTGAATAGCTTCCCCTCGCAAAGAGAGGTAAGGTGACAATGTGCAGTTAACAAGTCTCTTAACAGTAAATGCAAAAATACTACAGGATATGACTATTGTGATAAAGATAGGAACTTTGGACTCATAATAACTGTCTGCTTAACATGTCCACTTGAGCATCTGTGAGATATCTCAAACTCAATGTCATAGTAGTTGGACATATTCTGGGACCTCTCCTTGCACCCTAGCTTTTTGCCCCCTTTCCATATATCCTCCACACAAGTGTTTTTTAAAAATCCAGGTTGACTGAGGTATAATTAATGTATAATAAAATTTACCCTTTTAAGTGTACATTTTGTTGAGTTTTGACAGATGTATATAGCCCCGTAACCATCACCACAATTAAATATGGAACATTTCCCTTACACTAACAAACTCCCTCACGCCTCTGCGTAGCCATTCTCCTTCCCTTACTTCCATCTCTTGGCAGTTTACTGAAGTGATTTTTGTAACAAAGGAATCATAGGTTGTGTAACTTTTTGAGTCTGGCTTCTTTCACTTAGCCTAGTGCTTTCAAGATTCATTCACATTGAACATACCAGTTAGTCTGTTCCTTTTTATTACCCAGTAGTATTGGATAGATCACAATTTATGTATCCATCCATCTGTTTATGGACATTTAAATTGTTTTCTATTTTGGGCAATTATGATTGGAGCTGTAATAAATATCGAGGTGATATATTTAAAAACAAATTAGTTCATATCCCTCTGTTTATGAAAATCTTTCAGTGGCTTCCTATTGTACCTAGAATAAAATATAAATTCCTTATTTTGGACTGTTTTTGTGTGTCGGTGTCTGCCTGCTTCTCAGATCACATCTCGCACTACTTTTCCCTCACTGTTTATTTTCATCTTTCTCCCCTTACTGCAGTGTAAGTTCGCCGAGGGTGGAGGCCGCCTCGTTGCTGTGTCCTTGGTGCCTAGAATAGTCCTCGGTGTGCACCAGCGCTCAACAAATGTTTGTTGAATGAATAAATTTGACAAATCAACGCATTGATTAATAATAAGAGGAATTAAGAAAAAGTATTTAGGTTTTCATGATTTTCAAAATAAATTTTTGTTTTATATTACTTTAGATTTATAAAAAAATTGGGAAGACAGTAGGGAGTTCCCATATATCTGCACCCAGTTTCTCCTGTTAATAACTCTCACACTAGTGTGGTACATTTTCTGCAATTAGTGAATCAGTATTGATATATTACTATTAACCAAGATCCATACTTAGATTTTCTTAGTTTTTACCTAATATCTTTTTTCTATTCTGGGATTCCATTGAGAATACCACATTACATTTAGTTGTCATGTTTCCTCAGGCCTGTCTTGGCTGTGACAATTTCTCAGATTTTGATGGCTTGACAGTCTTGAGGTGTGTTAGTCAGATATTTTGTAGAATGTCCCTCAGTTGGGATTTGTCTAATGTCTTTCTCATGATTAGACTGGGATTATGGGTTTTTGAGAGGAATACCCCAGAGGTAAAGGAACATGCTCATCACATGATACCAAGTGTATATGCAATGATCATGACATTCCATTGTTGATATTGACCTTGATCACCTGGCTGAGGTAGTGCTTGTCAGGTTTCCATACTGTAAATGTACTTTTTTTCCTCTGTCTGTCTGTACAGTCGTCCCTCTTTATTGGCCTTTTCACTTTCCATGGTTTCAGTCACCTCTAGTAAACAGAGGTCTGAAAATATTAGATGGATAATTCCAGAAATAAACAATTCATAAGTTTTAAATTTTGTGCCTTTTTGAATAGGATGTTTACATCTCGCACTGTCCCTCTCCATCTTGCCCAGGACATGAATCAGCCTTTTGTCTAGCGTATATACGTATATACGCTGCCACTGGTTAGTCACTTAGTAGCCATCTCAGCTGTCTCGGCATCTCATTGCTTGTTTTCAATTAACCCTTGTAGTAGCCTAATGCTAGGTCATTTGCTTCATTTCATTTCATCACATAGATATTGTATCATCTCACATCATCATTGTAAGAAGGTGAGTGTAGTACAGTAATATATTTTGAGAGAGAGACCACATTCGTGTAACTTTCATTAGAATACATTGTTACAACTGTTCTATTATTATTACTGTAATTTCTTACTGTGCCTAATATATAAATTAAATTTTTTATCATGGGTATGTGTATATATAGGAAAAAGCATAGTATATGTAGGGTTCAGTACTAGCCATGGCTTTAGGCATCCACTGGGCATCTTGGAATGTATCCTGGTGGATAAGGGGGGGACTACTGTACTCTTTGGGAGGTAGTTGCTACATGCAGCCCATGCTTAAAGAGTGGGGAGTTACTCTCCCCCATTTATTTATCAATTATTTGTTTATATCAGTATGAACTCTTATTTATTTCGTATTTTGGATTAGAATCCAATACTTTATTTTGTTGCCCAAATTGTTCCAATTGTTCCAGCTTTCACCACTGGGAGCTCCTTCAGTTGGTTCTCGTGTTCCCTTGGCATACCCCATCTTTTTTTTTTTAAATACTTTTTAGTACTACAAGATGCTCAACTCTCATCATGTATATTTTCAATTCCAGTCCTAAAATTAGCCATAGCTGCAAGAAACCCTGGTTTCTTTTATTGGAGAATATTAGAAATCAAGATCTGGTGCTAGAGGTGCTTATTGCTATTGGAGTGTCATTGCCTCTAGGCCCTTTCAGCTGACAAAACAAGAAATGTATGAATGTATACTAATCCATGTATATACACATAGCTGTAAATATTTCTGTATGAAACCATCTTTGTCTATATTAAGCTGAACATGAGTTCATACTAACATCTTCAACCGTGATCCATTATCTCAGGGATCATTGTGACCCCCACTCTCGGCTTATCAGTCACCTCCCACTCCCACAGTGAGAAACCTGGCTCCTATCATCTTCCATCCATTTCTTAACTGTCATTTCCGTGGACATGTGCAGTGGTTTCAGAATTGTTAACCTGTACCTTCTAAGGAAACTACTTTATCAGCTGGAGTACAGTGCAGTTATTTTATTATAGAATATGTCGTCCATATGAATGATTGGTACCCCCATAAAGAATAATAAAATATGCCCTCCTCAAAACTTAAGGAATAGGTCATTCCAGTTATTTTTAAGCCTCAATACCTTTTCTCTAGCTCATATCTCTCTCTTAAGACCTTTTAGAGGCAGAGACTGCCCTGAATTTTGGATTAATCATTTCTTTGCTTTTCTTTGTAGTTTTACCACACACGTATAAATGGAAACAATGCTTTATTTTGACTGTATTTGATCATTATATAGATGGAATCATATACTGTGAATTTTGTGACTTGCTTTCTTTTTGCCCTGCGTTGTTTTTGAGGTTCATCCATGTTCATTACTATGCCCGTGGTTTACTAATTTTGCTGTGAAGTAGTGTTCCATTGTGTGAATATGCCACAGTTGGTTTATCCCTCTGTCATTAAACGTTTTGGTTGTTTCTAATTTTTTTGTTATTGTAGATGACGATATATAAGCATGGTATTTACATAGGAGTAGAAATGCTAGATCGTGGGATGTGTTACCTCGAAATTGAAAACGAGGCATCTCGGCAGAAAGTTTGCTCTCTGCTGCCCTAGTGGTTGATGGCTTAGTAGTCTATAACTCTTCCACACAGAGAAAGACTGAGGACTTTTTTTTGCTCCGAAAAAACAAAAACAACTTGCCAAATTATTTAGCTAAGAGGAAAGTTATGAGTAGTGGGTAGTCCATGTATTTTTCTGGAGCAATCCAGCTTTGGTACCTGCTTTTCTTATGTCACCTATCTGCCATGTGTTCCCAGACAAGTTACCTCCTTTCTAAGCTTCAATTTCTTCATCTGTAAAACAAGGATAATAGTACCTGCCTGTGTCCAGGATTCCCCCCAGCCTTCCCAGTTTCACTAGGAGGATTCACAGTTGTATTTGCAGTTACGACTTATTTTAGCGAAAGGATACAAAACGAAATCAAAGGGAGAAAGTAAAGTCAGGTGGAGACCACCGTGCACAAGATATCAAGTCTTCTCATCGTAAAGTCACTCAGGACATGCTTAATACCTCCAGCATCAAACTGTAACAACACATGTGAAATGTTGTCTACCACCGAAGCTCATGAGAGACTCAGTGCCCAAAGTTTTTATTTGGGGTTGGTCACGTGGGCACCCTCTGGCTAGCATGTACCAAAATTCCAGATTCCTGGAAGGGTAACAAATGCTCAACAGAAACCACATTGTTTGTACATAGAGTTTAGGCACAGTGTGCCACTCTTACCAGTGAGAGAATGATGGGAATACTTCCTGAATGAGAGTTCCCATTGCTAAGGGCCAACCTTGAAAGCAGGCCTTTCTAAGGTTAGCAGTCTCATACCTGCCGATGACTCTTCTGCTCACTACCTTATAGAGTTGCTCTGAGGATTAAATGATATAATCAACACAGAGCACTTCGCACAGTTGCCAGTGTACATTAAGTGCTTGATACATGTTAATTATTATGATTATATTAGAAACCTTGCCTCAGAAAGCAACAGACTTAGCTTGACAAAATAGACTCATGATGCTGAGAGGACTTTTAAAAGACATCTCTCATCTACCCTCCTATTTTACAGATAAAGATCTGAGACTCAGAAGTTAGGTGATTTTTCTAGTTATAGTTTGTGCCATTTTCGTTTGTGGAGAAGTGAAGATGTTTTCATTTTAAAGGGAGAAACTTTCTGAGAAACACCCAATATTCTGGGCGTGTAAACAGAGCCTGGGGGAGATAACCTCTAGTAAGCATTAGACAGCGATGGTTCAAAAGCAGCCTTGGGAGCAGGGTCTGTCTCTAATTGAAAGAGATTGGCTCTTGTCGTTGGAAATGACCTGATCTTTTTTATATCAGCGGGTTCAGTTTGGTTTTATTCTATGAAATCTGATAATGCATACATTATAGTCTTTGCTCAGGTATGAGACATTAGGCATGTGATCTTAGGGGAAGTGACCTAGCTCACCCTTCAAATCTCTGACTTCCTCT
Organism: Pteropus alecto; assembly: GCF_000325575.1. Lineage (NCBI taxonomy): Eukaryota > Metazoa > Chordata > Mammalia > Chiroptera > Pteropodidae > Pteropus > Pteropus alecto. Next base: position 8,666,191 of record NW_006433950.1, read on the forward strand.
GTCTCTGACCTTTAGAACTAGATAAAGGGATGATGTAATTAGGTATCTATATGTCTCCACCACCCCGCTCCCAAGAACTTTTCCGTCATCCCAAACAGAAACACTGTACTCAAACAATGACTCCCCATTTCCCATTCCTCTCAGCCCTTGGCAACCTCTATTCTGCTTTTTGTTTCAATGAATTTACCTATTCTAGGTACTGCGTATGAATGGACTCATGCAATATTTGTCCTTTTGTGCCTGGCTTATTTCACTTGGCCTAATGTTTTCAAGGTTCATCCATTGTAGCATGTATGCCATTGTATGTATATACCACGTTTTGTTTATCCGTTCATCTGCTGATAGACATTTGTGTCATTTCAGGTCTTTCTATCTTAAGGTCATTTGATTTGGGACCTTAATTATATCTAATCTACAAAATCCCTTCACAGTAGTACCTTGATTAGTGTTTGAATAATGGGGAGAATGTATGCGTATATCGAGGGCCCAGAATCTTAGGGCCACCTTAGGATTCTGCCTGTTGCACACCCTCTCGAAAGATGGTACTACCCTTGGTTGGAGGTACCATCTTGCTTTCTTTCTTACCTTCAATCTGTAAATCGCACAGAAGAGTTCTGAAAATGGCGTCTCATTTCACGGCCTGCCTTTCCAACTGGGCTTTTTTCTCTGCTCATGACTTTAGTAGAATGAAGGATGCATAATAAACACTTTCAGCCTCCAGTGAGAACACTCTGGCGTCTTGTCCCCATTATTACCTATGATATGTTTCTTGAGGGTGTATGAGTATGATAATCCCATTAATAAGACCAGTGAGAGTAAGGGAATTTCTGTTCACCATCTGTGATTTGTGAGTATAGTAGCATATACAAAATGGTTTCTTTCTTGATAGTCTCTTAGAAATAACTTAAAAGCATTTAATAACCAAACAGTGGCACAAACTGTTTCAGACAGTGCCCTGAGAACGCAGCAGGATTTGAACTTGTTCAAGTAAGAGAATTTAGGGCTGTAACTCCCATAATTAAAATCAGCCTCATGCTTCAGCCTGAATGTACATTCATTTGATCTGGTATGGTCTCTTGGATACTGAAAAGATGGTGTTTCCTAGGAATTGGGAGACCTGGGAAAAGGAAAGTAGTGAAATGCGCTAGAAATCTCATTAAATAGGAGCTAGGCATCCCAATAACAAGAATATGACAGTGGATTCAGTAGGGTCGGTGTGTGAACATTACCACTGCAGTTCAGCATGGAGGAGGAGCCCATGCCCTTTGGAAAGGCGTGGGTGAGGGGTGTGTGTGTGTCAGTGTGTGAGATTTGTCTTAGGTTAGATTTTGCTTGGAAGGGGCTCTGAGTAGCTCTGTGTGCTCCAAGCTAGTCAGATTCTCCAAGAGCTCCAGGACCTCTGTCTCCTCAATTTAGAATACACCAGTTTTGTCGTGTTTAGTCCTGGCGTTGGAGGGGAAAAGACAGCAATTGCCCTACTGTGAAAGTGAACGTGAAATTTGGATGAGAACTAGAAGTGGGTAAAAGTATCTGCTGTAGACAACTAATGATACCTGCCTACTGGGGACTACCTGGGCCATGGGAAGAGGAAGACCCCGAGGTGACTGACTACCTGCCTGTCTTTTCCAACCTAAGCTGGCTATGCTGGCAGAACTGAATCTGTGTTCTCTCTCACAGGCAACTGCAATGTCTGTGGACTGTCTGGGGCAGCACGCAGTGCTTTCCGGGTAAGTGAGCTTGCTGTTTCTCTGCCATGACTTCTGGGAACAAATAACAAATCAAGAGGTTTCTGGTAAATTGGAAAATACTCTTATATTTGAATTACGGTTGTAGTGTTTAGTTTTGCTATCCTAGTGACCTCAGGGGTACAGGTAGGGATTATTTGCAGTTTATTTTTATCCCTGTCCTAACAGGTAAGCAATAAAATTCCTTTGAAATTTTAGTGGCTGGTAGTTTGGTCTTGAATTTTCTGTTTACTGAGCAGACTCTTCAGAATGATGGTATCTGGTGTGGTCTCATGGATAGTTAGTTACTAGGATTGAGGGGTCTGGGTTCCCATTTGACAAGCCTTTAATTATGAACCCTGGACATTTATTCAGTTGACCTGGACATTTATTCAGTTGACCTCCCTGGACTTCAATTTTCTCATAAAGGAATTCTATTTCATCGTGAAGAAATTGAACTACATAATTTCTATAGTTTCTTTTAGCTCAAAATTTTTAAGATTCCGGCATTGAAGGGCCATCCCTGCATTTGCTAATCGCCCTAACATTGTCCCAGTATGATAATATTTAATGGTCAGTCCTCTCTTCCCTTTTATATTGCTGTAGATAACTACTCCAACTCTCAAATTCAACTGTGTTTTCATTAACGTAGCTGTTTATGAACCCTTTTATAAATCGATGAATATTTTCTATTATTCCATTTTATTTTGAAATTATGTTTTAATTTACTTTAAAAAAGCACATATCAAACATTTAAATAATTGAAAAAGATATGCAATGGAAAGTAATTTTCCCTCCTCCCTCTGACCCCTCTCCCCGGAGACAATTATCAATACCATTTTTTGTGTTGCATATACAAAATAAGGAAAAATTATTATCTCTTTTGTGCCTCCTTCCTAGTCACTTTTTTTTAAAAACAGCTTTATTCACATACCATACAAGTCACCCATTTAAAGTGTACAATTGAGTTATTTTTGCTATATATTATTAATCTTCTACTCAGTTTTTAACCTTTTTTTTTTTAATTGAGGAAATACCTATACATATCAAAAGTCAAGTAGCATTACAAGGCTTATATTGTCAGACAGCAGAATCGTATCTCACCTTTCGGCCACCCCTGATCCCACCCACCAGAAGCAACTACTTGAGACTCTTTTAGTTGTTTCTTTTGGATTACCTCAATTTTTCCAAACAGTATATGTATAGTGCTGTGTCTTGATTTATCCATCATAGCTATTCAGATCGACTTTCTGCAATAGAAAATGAGGATTTAGCACTTTTACTTTGCTCTGTGACTCTTGCATATATACCTGTCTTCCCCCCTCCTTCCAATATAGTCATATAACAACAGTTGTTGAGTTGAATCGGTATTTGGAGTTCTTTTTCTCAGTTATTGTCGTGAGGTCCTATGCCATTCTGATTCTGGATTCTGTATGTGACCTGTTTTTTCTCTTTGAAAGCTTTAAAATCCTATCTTTGTCTGTAGTATCATCTTTATCTCCAGTGTGTGTGAAATTTTCACCATGATTGCTTTCATGTGGGTCTTTTTTCATTCATTGTGTAGGGACCTACAGTGCCCCCCTTTTTTACATTCATGCTTATTTTATCTAAACGAATAGAAATATAACATATACTTAGCCTCTTATAGCTATATTAACAACCCATAAAATACTCTCAGGTGCCCTCCAATAACTGTGTTTCAAATGTTAGCCTTCTTAGCATTTACTGATGTGGATATTGCCATTCGTAGGATTCTAAGAGAAAATAGGGTTACGTGAATGGAAATCATGCAAGTGTTTCTGTTTTGGGGTGTTCTTAGATATGATTGCATTCACATTATTTTTCAGCATGATTTTTTCCAGCATGATTTTAATTGAAGCTCACCATTTTCATTTTCTTATTTGAACTTTAAATATGTATATAAAGTATATACTTAACTGAATAGATTAAATAAATTTACAGACATACACTATGTGGTTACCATTCAGATTAAGATACAGAATAATTTTTAGCACCTTGGGTGGCCCTTTCGGTCTGGAAATCTGTGTCTTTGATAATTTCCCCTCCTCTATTTCTTCTCATTCTTTCTGGAGCTATTGTTAGTTGTGTCACACATCCTGTACGGGTTCTCTTTTGGTCTGCTTTTGCATTCTGGTACTTTAACTTCCAACCCTTCTACCGGATTTCAACTTAAATTTTAATTTCTAAGAGCTCTTTTTTTGGTTCTCTGTTCTTTACATTGTCCTCTTTTGCCTCTGAGAATATTAATTCTAGATTTTTCTTTCCTTTCCTTTTTCTTTTTTTGTTTTGGTCTGTCTTTTAGATTTCCTCTGGTGGCTGATACTCGTGGGCTCTGTTAATATTAGAGAGTGATGGAATCTGTTCACCTGAGCGGTGGTGGGGTTCACTGTAGGGTGATCCGGTGGGAACCAGGCCCCTTTGTAAGAGGGTGCCCAAATGTCATTATCCCCAAGGTTTTGTTGTTATTATTTGTTTGCTTTTTCTTTCTTGTGTTGGTCATTTCTTCCTGGGAAGATTCCTCTTGTCACTAGTCGCTGTCTGAAGACTAAAAGCTAAGCATTGTGAGTGCTGAGCCGGGAGAAAGGCCCGAGGGTCTCACATCGCACTTCACGTCCCGTTCTGAGCGCAGCCCCTCTCGTTTACTTTGCTGTGCCCCTTGTCCCAGCCCCCAGCTTCTCTGATATCATTTCTCTGAAGCGCATCACCCACCCTCCGCTTGGGTGAAGGAGAATGGGGAGGAGGCCATCTGGCTCTGTGGGGTGTGCTGAAACCACTCTCCGGAGCGTTCCTTCAAACAATTCTCCGGTTTTGTATTTTGTTCTGCTTTTGGTTGTCCAGCCCTCTCTCTCTTCCTCTTGCCCGCAGCCCTCAGCCCGCAGCCTGCAGCCCGCAGCCCACAGCCTGCAGCTCCTGAGCAGGCCGGGCGCTGTAGATCAGCTTGCTTCTCATCACTTCTCTGCAGACACTTGGGCATTAGCTTCCTTACTCTAGATCAGTTACCATTTATCCATCTGCTTTTCATTGCCTCTTTCATTTTCTTTGTTTTTGTGGGTTTCTGTCTTTTATGTTCTTACCCTTATTTTAGTGGGTCTTCAGAGGGGGCCCGAAGATAAACACATGTTTAATCAGGCACGTTTTCCCCGAAGTTCCCACTTTCTGTTCTGTATTTGCTTCGGAATGTCTGTGACTCTCCTGTTGACACACACCCCATATGTATAGCCCTTAGCCTTTTCCTGTTTTTCGTTCTAATGGCAAGATGCCAACCTGCCTGCCATAGGACTCGGTGATTCCTTTGGAGGAGGTCAGAGGTTCTAGATCTTTGTTCTGCAGCAACTTTCAGAAGTCCCAGGAGTTCCGTGAATTTGTGTCTTACCTGTGTGTTCTTTCATAACCATCCCTCCTAGGGTTTCTGCTAGAGCTTAACATGCCACCTTAACTTTCCGTTTCCTATCTTTTCTAAGCAGGGACTTTATCTTTTTCTTCATTATTAAGCCCACTTATCTTTGATATCCAGGGCCTTGGAGCGCTCTCCAGCAATGAATCAATGGCTGGCTGATGGTTGCTGAAATGTTGATTCATACACCAAGGATTTTTCACTTAAAAAAAAGAAAAATGGGTGAACATAGAACATCTCTGTTTTCAGTTCCTTTACATTGATTGGCACCTAGAGCATTATATGCACTTCATATGTTATTTTCATTATTATTATTTTTCGGTTATTATTTCTACCCTCTTGATAGACTTAATTTAGTTCCCTTTCCAGTTGGCCAGCTTGCAAGGGAATTTGAGATTTTTCTATAGGATATTTGGCTAAGCGATAAGTGATGTGTTTAATTCAGTACACATTTATTGAGTACAAAGCACTCTGCTTAGTGATGCTGGATTGGATGTACAGAGATATTCGAGACATGGTCCGTATTCCAAACACTCAGTAGGTTTGGGACGAGAGCCTGAGCATTAGCGGTTCTGCTAGAGATAAATACTGCTGTCGAAGTGCAGACCATGTATTAGGAGTAACATAGAAACGTGACTGTCCTAACTGGGGGATTGGAAGAGGCTGGGGGAGGGGCAGGGTTTGAGCCCCGAGTGCAGTGGGAGGAAGTCAGACTTTCATGGATACGGTAGGGAAGACCGTCTCCAGAGGTAGATTCTCACAGGGATATGGCACCCGCTTGTCTAACGGCCACCTTGAATTACTCTTGTCACTTGTGTGCCTTTCAGAGGAGATGAACAGTTGTATATATCTGGGGATTTTTTGAGCACTGCTTGCAAACCACATGTCATTCTGAATGTGCTTTTCTATCTCAATGCTAATGCTATTATATTTCATAATATCGATGTTATTTTCCTAGCCGCCGATTCCTGTACATCGTTAATCTAGATGCCCCTTTCGAAGGTCACCGAAAGATCTCTCGCCAGAGCAAATGGGACATTGGAGCTGTGCAGTGGAACCCTCACGACAGCTTCGCGCACTATTTTGCAGCTTCGGTGAGCTTACTTAAGGAGAACAGGAAAAGGCTTTTAAGTGTGTGATCTGGGGCTGGAAGCTATATATCTTATGCAGAGAAGAGAATGTAACCCTCGTTTCTTAGGTGAAAAAGAGGTGTGGAAGGAAGATAGAGACAAATTACAGATGAAAAAAATATATGAAGAGGTTTTGCTGGTGCTATAGGTGCCAGACCTTGTGTTTCTAAGGATTAAATCTACATTTTGGAAGAGAAACATTTCCATGTCTGATGAGAACCTGTTTTCATTAGCAGCAATGTAACTAGTCAGTGACCATGAAAGATATTGTAAGGGGAAACTAGTGAGCTGGTCTGGCATTGATCTTCACTGCTTTCAGAGGAATTAGAAGGTTCCATATACCCTTTCACTTAAAGGAAGGGGTTCTTTTTTGATTGGGATTCATTAGATCAGTTGACCGTCTGAAAATTTTATGTGCCTGATTATGTGTGAATTTTTCCAGGGAAAAGGTGTATACATTTTATTAGGTTTTCCAAGGGATTCATGACCGAGAGAAAATTCTGGGCATATCATCTCTGGTATCTTTCATCAGATTCTCTGTCAGCATTCTGTTCTCCTAGAACAATAAGAGATCTCGATCTTTGGCTCCTTTTGCACTGGGCCAGAAGGACAGTATCTATAGGAATCTTTCTTATTGTCCAGCAGATGTGACCATTCATAGTGCTGTCTGAGGCTGTTCTTATTGGGACTGACAGTCCTTGAGAGGAAAGCATCTGAGAAAAGAGTGACGTCAGCTTTAGAAGGAACCTTTCAAAAGCTACTCTTCCCCATCATTTCCATAATAATATCTGACTACCTAACTTTAACCGTGGGTGTCTGAGCTTGAACTGGTTTGGGGACTGTTCTGAAGGGGAAGGGGCGAGTCAGTCTGCTGCTGTCCCATTCTCCACCTCTTTCCTGTGTGTCAGGAAGGATGCTCTTTTTGTTGACTGATGTCTCAAGGCCCTTTAGCTCCCCTCTCTACTCAGCCTCTCATTTGGTTTAGGGTTTCTCAACCTTGACACTATTGACAAGTCAGGCCAGGTAATTATTTGTGGCGGGGGCTGTCCTGTGCACTGCGGGAGATTTAGCAGCATCCCTGACCCCTACCTACTAGCATCCGCTACTCTCCCCTAATTGTGATAACCCAAAATGTCTCTAGACATTGTTAAATGTCCCCTGGGAAGCACTGATTTAGGCTGACCTGATTGGGAAGCACTGATTTAGGCTGACCCCTTAGTACTCGGTACAAGTGAATTAACACTGCATTTATTTACGAGTGGCGAGAAAGACAGCCTTTTTTTTTAAGATGATTATTTTAAAATGAAAATATAGTGTCGTTTATTGCATTCACAATGTTGTGTTACTGCCATGTCTATCTAGTTCCCAAACATTCATCACTTCAGCATCAGACCATTTACCATTAAGCAGTTTCTCCCCATTTCCCCCTCCCACAGCCCCTGGCAACCACCAATCTGTTCTGTCTGTGTGGATTTATCTGTTCTGGATAGTTCATATAAATGGAATCATACAACACATGACCTTTTGTGTCTAGCTTCTTTATCCATGTTGTAGCATGTATCAGCACTTTACTCCTTTTGTCTGAATAATATTCCATTGTACGGATAGACTGCGTTTTGTTTATCCGTTCTTCCACTGATTGATGTTTGGATTGGCTTTTGTGCATAGTGCTGATATGAATATGCGTGTACATGTACTTTCTGAGTACTTGTTTTCAGTTCTTCGTGGTATATATCTAGCAGTAGAATTGCAGGGTCAGATGGTAAGTCTGTGTTTAACTTTTTGAGGAACTATCAAACTGTTTTCTACAGTGGCTGAACTGTTTTATAGTCCCACCAGCAATGCACAAAGGTTCCAATTTCTCCTCATTTTCATGAAAATTAGTTATTTCCTGTTTTATTATTGAAAAATTTTTTTAAATGATAGCCATCCTAGGGTGGCAGTGGTACCTCACTGTGGTTTTGATTTGCATTTCCCTAATGACTAATGATGTTTAGCATCTTTTCACGTGCCAGTTGGCCATCAGTATATCTTTTTTTGGAGAAATGTCTATTCAAGTCCTTTGCCCATTTTTTAATTGAAATTGAGTTACTTGTCTTTTTGCAGTTGAGTTATAATAGTTATTTATATACTTTTGATATTAGACTCTTATCAGGTATATGATTTGCAAACACTTTCTCTAGTTCTGTAGATTATCTTTTTACTTTCTTGATAATGTCCTTTGATACATAAAAGTTTTAATTTTTGATAAAATTCAACTTATTGATTATTTTTTCTTTTTGAGCCTTAGTTGATTGAGTCTCAGTTGCCTCATCTATATGAGATGTGCTTCATCTGTCATGGGCGATGACACCACCGGTGTACAGTGTGGTGGGAAGGAGCAGAGGGCAGGTTTCCCAAGGTGCCCAGTTCATAGACTGGCACTAGCAAACCCTCTGGCAATGGCAGATAATATTATAAGATGAGGGGACTTTTTTTTTCACTTCTATCCCCAGTGGAAGCTATTTTGAATCCTAACCTTTTCACAGGAATTTTACCTATTTAGAATTGGAATCTGGCATTTCAGGATAAAAATCTCAGAACTCTATATATCTATCTGACTCTGAGCTGTAATGAAAATCGGTTTTATATATATCAGTTCAGAAGTTATTAAATGGCCTATTAGTAATCTTTATTCACTTTTAGTTTGTTTCATAAGCTCATGATAGTTAGGGAGCTTTTGCTGGTTTGTTTAAGTGAAATATAGTTTAATCAAACCTTTTTCTTCTTATCTTTTTCTGTTGTAGTCGTGGTTTCTTCTGGCCCATTTTCTCTGTATCTTTCTGCTTAGATCTTTAAGAAATTCCATACAGGCCAGTTTAAAGAGTCTGTGTAATTTTGCCTTCTAGGACACCCCTTTGGTGGTGTTTCTGTTTTCTTTCTTGTGCCTCTGCTTTATAGGTATGGTAGATAGACTCTAGGCATTTGATAATGGGAAGAGTGAGCTGAAAAAAATCTAGTGTGACAGCAGCCGGGGAGATGGATGCGTGACCTCCAGAGCGGGGAGGAGGTTCTCCTAGTGGTTGGGGGACAAGTTCGTTACCATAACTCACATACTCAGTGGTGCACGTGTAGCTTCAGCTTAGCTGTAATTTTTGAAGACGGGTTCATTTTGAAGATAGCAGTGCCTTTCTGTTTGGAAATTCAGAGTCCTTGTACTGAGCTGAGGTTAGCTCAGATATTAATCGTACGTATTTCCGATGGCTTTTTAAAAAAGTTCAACCTGTAGGATCGTTGCAAGTTGCTTTCTACGTGGCTTCCCCTGCTCGGCCTCGCGCAGACTGGCGGGAGAGCGTGAGTCCTGCTATGCTGCCCGCCGCCTTCTTTGCCTTGTTTCTTTTCAGAGTAACCAGCGGGTCGACCTGTATAAGTGGAAGGACGGCAGTGGGGAAGTTGGCACAACCTTACAGGGCCACACTCGTGTCATCAGGTAGGCGCCAGCCCTCCACGGCTCCCTGGACTGTCTTGCTTCGTCACACCCTTCTCCTCCACAGCTTGACTGTCTGTGTCGTGTTGGCCCTGGGAGGCTGTTAGGTCGTCGGCTTGCCCTGAGGTGATGGCTTGTACAGCGAAGAGCAGCTGGTGTTTGGGAACCAGCATCTGTGCAGTGTTAACCCCGATCCCAGAAACTTAGACAGGTAGAGCCCGGTCCAGAGTACAGATTAGAGCTGATCTTTGCCTCAGGAGGGAGACAAAGTTATGCCAGAGGCGTCCCTCAGGTCACAGTTGGCAGTGCCCACGAGTACAGAGACATCAGGGAGCAGCCTCATGCTCTTTCTCCGACAGCCGTGGGAGCCTGCCTCATAGGCCATTGTCCAGCTGCACAGTTGCCGTACACTTGTGGCCTTCCATTGGCTTCTGGAGTGTTCCTCGACCCACCCTTGCCATGGATCACTGTTCTGGGTGGGGGAAAATTTGTCCTGGGAGGTAGCAGCAGAGAGCGCGGGAGTGGTGAAGTGGACCTGGGGAGTGATGAGAAAGGCTAGATCCTCAGCCTGTGCCAACTGTTCCTGTGGTAACTGCCTTTCTAGGGAGGAGGGCACAAGTAAGGGGACCGGAGGCCTGCCCTTGAAAGCCATATGGCAACGTGGCAGTTTCCCACTGCTTTAAGAGATGTGAGGTTTACTCAAGGTACCTGTGGTTGAGTCAGATTTAGAACAAGATAAGTTAAAAATTGCTTTATGTGTTTTTCCTTTGTTGTGTGTGTGTGTGTGTGTGTGTGTGTGAGAGAGAGAGTGTGTGTGCGTGTGTGTGCGTGTGTGTGCATGTGTGTGCGCGTGTGTAGTTGAAATGCTCCATAGCTAGTGATGACAAAGGGAAGAACCTGAAAGTTTCCTTTGGAGCTAGTTAAATCTTGTTCATTCCCAAAGAGCTTTGGAGACTCTCAGCTTAAACCATATTGAGAGGCCCATTCACAGTGACTTTCTGAAGCTACTAGAGACTAAATCTGCTACTGCTTTGGAACCAGACTGAATTTTTTCTCTATGTTGTTGTCCTGTTTATTGCCTGTATTCCCAGCGACTTGGACTGGGCAGTGTTTGAGCCAGATCTCCTGGTTACCAGCTCCGTGGACACCTACATCTACATTTGGGATATCAAGTAAGAACAATTAAGAGGCATAACCACTTGGTTGTGGGACAATTTGAGACCTTCGTCTTAGAGATCAGGTGTCTTGTTTTGGTTTCCCCTAAATGAAGACCCCGAGAGAGGGGTACGTGATTTAGGAGGTGAGAGAAACTCCATAGGGGGATGGAAAAGAGAGACAGGATCGAGAGGGCCACAAATAGAGGGTGCATTATCCACCCGGTACCATTGTGAGCAGGTGAGACTTAGCCTTACTGGGGACCACTAGGTACTAGTGTAAAACTCCCTCCTCAGAGGAGGGAGTTCCACCCCTGAGGGCAGGAAGTGGGGGTGATGTCCACTGTCGGTCACTGGTTACCCCCAGGGGCCTTAATTCCCTGGCATTTCATTCTTGTCACAAAGGTTTGCAAAAGGGGCTTCGCGAGCCAGGCAGATCCTTTGGCAAAGACACACAGATCCTGGCATTTGGAAGTCAGGCTGGAGTTTACTGAAGTGGCAAGTGAGGGTGGAGGGATTTCGATGGTCAGACACACATCTGCTACAGTAGGCAGTGCTACAGACACATCTGCTCAGATCTTTACTTGCTCTTTGTGAGGCTTCAGTTCCCCATTTGTAAAATGGGGCCGAGAGCCGCCTGGTAGGGTTACTCTTCATGGAGTGAAGAATAAAGAGCGCCCGGCTTAGGGCCTGGCGTGTTTTAAGTTCTTAATAAATGTCTATTCCCCTCTCTCTCTGTAGAGAAAAGTTCCCTTTGCTGTAACAGAGGTGACAAACTAGAGGGTATAGTCTGTAGAGTTCCCCAGATGGGACACCCTTTCCCCTCACGAGGCTCTTGTGCTCCGATATGGCAATGGATTTGTGCGATTTTACACTGAAAGGTGGAAGACAAACCGGGCATTGAGGTGTGACAAACCTGACAGACCCGCGAAAGGGATTCTTAGGGAGTAAGGGTGAGTCTGCTGACTTCTGTGTTCCATGCAGATTAGCGCTTCAGAGGTGATTAGTTAAAGGCAGAGCCTGAGGAAGCAAAGAACAAAATCTGGGGAAATGGAAGAGAGAAGCTCTTAAAGAAACAGACCCTCCAGGGAGCTATGGGCCTGGGTTAGGATATGCTTCATTTACATGAGACAATTGTTTTTATAACTTAAAGATGAAAAGACACAGAACTGATAATTCCTTTTCAGGTTTTCTAAATAGTAAGCGGGAGCTGCAGATGGGCCTTGTCTGGCCCTCCCAGCCCTAGGGTGCCGCTCAGTTCTGTCATTTCACCATTTGTAGTGAACCATAAACCTCTCCAAGAGTCTCCCGTTGTATCTAGGAATAGATTTTTTTTTTTTTAAAGTTGTTATAAAACATAAAATTTACCGTCCTAACCATTTCGAAGTATACAGTCAGTAGTGTTAGTATACTCACATGGCTGCGCAACACATCTCCAGAACGTTTTCATCTTGCAGAGCTGAAACTGTTGTACGCAGTAAACAACAACCTCCCAACCCTCCCGCCCCCGCCAGTGGCCCCTGGCGACCACCGTTCTACTTTTCTGTCTCTGTGAGTTTGACTACTCCAGGGACCCCAAATAAGCAGGATTGTACAGTACTCATTCCTTCAGGACTGACTTATTTCACTTGGCATCAAGTCCTCAAGGTTCATCTATGTCGTAGCACGTGGACAGGATTTCTTTCCTTTTTAAGGCCTAATGACGTTCCATCGTATGTGTATACCACGTTTTGTTTATCCATTCATCGGTCACGGGCACTTGGGTTGCTTCTACCTCTTGGCTGTTGTGAACATCCAGAGTAGTTTTCCACTCCACCTTTGAAATGCTGTTGGGGAGGTTCTTGCACAGTTAGGCCTCCATGACCGTCCCCTTGTTCCTTTAGGAGGAATGACACCAGGAAGGTATTCTTTTGGCTTTTTCCTCTCCTACATCAGAGTCACCCAGGCTATGCTAAATCATGTAACTCGTTTCCTGTGGATATGGCTGTATGATTTGAAATTCAGACTTGGCCACAATTGAAGTGACTGACAAACTTCATCTACCTGGAAAGAGATAGGCTTCTCTTTACACTCTTTTTAAGGCCCTCCTATTCCTACTGAACTCTAAGTACCCACTGATAGGAAAGTGAAGAAATGCATGCAGAGGTGGATGGTGGCATATGAATTGGGCATTTGATTTCCTACTTTTATATTTCAGAGACACAAGGAAACCTACCATTGCACTGTCTGCCGTAGGTGAGTGTATATTCCCCCGGCTTGTCTTCATTCCATTCCTTCCATCCCTTCTCTCACACTGACCACCCCACACCCCATCTTCATCATGGCTGGGTGGAATTGTAAGTCCCACATTGCAAGGGGCTTGCTTCAGTTGTTGATTTTGGTCAGGAACTTACGTCTGAATTCAAGGACAGGAACCAAATTGGTGTGTTCTATTGTAGAAACTTTCAAATGTTTATAAAAATAGAGGAAAATGAACTGCCTTCTGTTCATCGTCTAGTATCACAGTCGTCAATGTGTGGCCAATCTTATCTTCCTCCACCCACTGTCCCACCGCCCCACCCCATCCTCTTGGGGATTATTTTGAAGCATTATTTTAAATCCTCGTTATCATCATTTCATCAACAAATATTTCAGTAAGTATTTTTGTAAGAGAGAAATCCTTAAAAAAAAAACATAATCATAGTACCATTAATCTACCTAAAAATATTAACAATAGCTCTTTATTATGAAATATTTAAGCAGTATTCAAATTTCCCCAAATCTCTCTCTTTCTCTCTTCTCTCAGGGTTCTTCTTCCTCTCTTTTTTTTGGTTTGTTTGTTTTTCATTCCCTGCAGTTAATTTATTGAAGAAACCAGGTTGTTTGTTCCGGTGGTTTCTCTACAATCTAGATGGTGGCGATTGTGTCTCCATGGTGTCATTTCACATGGATGCACTGAGTCTTCAAAATTACTTTCTGATCTGTTTTCATTGCTCAGTTGGAATTGACTATTTTTGGGATTCTGAACTGGAGCTTTCGTGGAGTGTTCCCGCTACTTCCTGAAAATTGAACTTGGGTATAGAACCTGGTATACCTTATTCACCGTGATGAAACCCAAAAACTTATATTATCTGGTTCTTAAATACTGTTCCTTTGTATCTTCTTGTTACATTTGAATTCCCGTTTGGTGTTTGTTCCAAAATGATTGCATGATTCTTCTCTTTTTCCCCACACCTCCATACTTCATCATTTAAAGGCATTTAGCATCACGACTCTATTAAGCAGCCAGATTGTCTGTGAGTTTAGAGACTATGTCTGTCTGATTCGGTGCTATAGAACAAGGTCAGCATGTGTGCCTGACCCAAGGGAATGCTTCATAAATATTTGTTACTTGGATGTAGGAATCAAGCACTGTGCCTTTGTGCCCAGGGCTTAACAGTCCTTTTGATCTGATGTCCCCCCACCCCCAAACTTTTAGGCACTTATAATCTCAGACGTAGAATGGTCCACAGACATGGTTGCAGAGGACATCCATCTGAATAAAAACACAAGTGGTCTGTAACTGCCTCAATCATGTTCCTCTGACTTTGTCATTTCCATGAAACAGGTTTCTAAGTTAGATTGGTCATAGAGGAACCCTATAAATAAAGGCAGTTCTTTTTTTTTCAGCCCACTTATTCTAATTGCTTTCTTTTCTGTTATAGATCCTTTAAAAAAATAGAAATAGGAGACTTCTTTCCTTTTTGCACCTCAGCGAGGTTTCTCAGTGATAGGAAGGCTGCCCTGGGAGAAAAGAGGCAACTGAGATGAGAGGCTTGTGGACCTTTGTAAGCTGTCCCATGTAACCTTCCCTGAGAGGAGCAGCCTTGGATGCTGCTGCTCCCCACATCTGTGGTCCCCATCTCTCTGGGAGTACCTTGTTCGTACCTTCGGGGTAGGGCGTCAGTGAGAGCATGTCTGAGTGTGCTCCAGAGTGTTGTTCTCTGTGTCTGGAAATCTTACAGGCTGGGACCTTTGTTTGACCCTGACGTCATGACTTAGCAGAGCAGGGTGAATCTTTGGTAGGCTTCTTGGTCTGATAGACCCCACGCTCCCCCACTGGGAAAAGTGTTTTCTTGGAACTTATCAAAGCACCATCATGAGGAAGTGGAGCAGGCTCTTCTTACTCATTCTCTAGCTGATATGTTTTCTTGCCAAAAAACGAAAACAAAACTGGGTCTCTTAAGTAATACGCTCGCTTCCTTCCTTCATCTTAAGGGGTCTCCACCACTTGTGCTTGAATGACTCAAGGGAAAAAAAAAGAACAGACAAACAAATATCCTCACCAAAACCAAGAAAGGATAAATCCTGGGTCTTAACTCTATTTCCTGTTAGATCCTAAGTCCTTGCTTTATCTATCACACTCTCTTGACTTCCTGGGTCAGATTGTTCTCCAAAGCCCTGGATCTACTATGGTGTCCCCAGGAATAACCACCCACCAAAAGGGAGAGGCGTCAAAGCAGAATGTCATGTGTCGTCTGAGCGGAGGACAAGAAGAGGCGGGAGGGAGGGTGGGCCATTGTTTGGTTCTTAATTAACCCGATTATTTTTAAGAGACAGCTAGAATTACTGTTATAGTCCAGTTTTCCAAACGTCTCAGCCCCTTCTGACATCTTACAGTGCGCCTCCTCTCTTACGTTGCTCTTTTTTCATTGTTAACCTCTATGTATTGGCAGAGTTGGAAAGGCCTGAGTTCACACGGTGCCAGGGTGTCCTTTTTGCTGACTCAGCACAGGGCCGATGGCCATGTCTAACTGCTGATGGGGAGATGGGAGATGGGGGTAGGGGTGCACATAACAAGTTGAGGGCAGAATCGGGCAACACTGAAGCTTATTCATCTAGCTTCAGCTGTGGGCTTTGTTCTTTCTAGACTGTCTCTCTAAAAAAAAAACAAAAAACAACAAAAAAACGGGGTTGGGGGAGGAGCAGGTGCTGAGCTGAGGCTCTCCTGGTTGGGAGCGCAGGCATGGTCTTCGGAGATGATGAATGAGGAGCCAGGTTGTGCAATGAGTCAATTACCAACCCGCAGAGCCATGCTCACCCTCTGCTTGCTAAGAAACTACATTTCCCCCGGATGCTGCTCTGAGATAATGTATAGGTTTTTTCCTAAGGGAAGTTATTTCCTCAATTATGTGACTCTGATCCTGTTCCCATGTGTTATTTAATTCATTTATTTTTGGGGCTTCATTTTCTCTTTAATGATGGAGTTGGTGCAGTCAGAGAGACTTGAAGGGTTCTGTGCTTATTCAACTAGAACTCATTATCCAGCTCCCCTGGATGTTCTCCCTCTGGTTCTGAAGTTGCTGAAGGCAGCAGCTTTCTTCCCCTGATTTTTCTTTGCAGCGGGTGCCTCACAGGTCAAATGGAATAAAAAAAATGCCAATTGCCTTGCCACCAGTCATGACGGGGATGTGCGCATTTGGGACAAGCGGGTGAGTAACCTCTCCTTCTCCCCAGCTGGCCTTCTTTCCCTCCCAGAGGGTAAGAAGAGGATGTTATGAGTAGCCGGGCTTGCCTCAAGAGTGTAGGGTGCCCTATGCAGCGTGGTAAATTGCCATTTTAAGATCATCGTACCAGATGACATTTTCTTCCTGATCAAACTGGTATTGAAGGAAGATAGGGAAGTGAGGCATTATGATTGGTGGTTAAGAAAGTGAACTTGGCTTGACGGAAGTTAGAGTCTCGCTTTGCTACCTCCTAAGTATGGTGTCAGTTGAGCCACTAAACTTCTCCAGGCCTCTGTTCCTTTATCTTCAAAGTAAAGATGATAATAATAGTGAGCGTATCATTGAGGAGGTCAAGCCTGGGGGACTGGACACTAATCTAGTATGGTCAGCTGCCCCAGACTGCAAAGTGAAAAGTAGTCCTAGAATGTATACCATTCAGAATACGTCTGGTATAAACCACCGAGGGAGGGTCTTCAGTACGTTCACATTCTCCCTCAGAAGCCTAGCTGTGCCGTCAGTCCCAAGAGGGCCTGCAGACCATGTGTTCTCCCTGCAGCAGCCTGTGTAACTGACAGGCATGAAAGAGGTGCCAGGGTCCCAGGCTGCTCTGTAATGGAAAGTCTGTTGGAAATTTGGTATGTTTGCATCAGTGAAAATAATGACACAGGGAATGGGCCTACCCCATCGCTAACTGCCAGAGGGAATGACTTAGAGAGTAATTGGCTTCTGTAAGATCTGGGATATAAATACTGCTTCCTGCTGTGTGAAACCTGAGGCTAGAGATCCTCAGCCTCTATGGGGAGCACCTACCTTGGGTTTTTTCTGAAACTTGTTCAGGGGCTGTCGCAACTCAGGTGCAGACTGGAAGGCCTCAGCTTTGCTGCCAGCCACCCTGCTCTCTTCCCCTTCTAGCCGGCAGTAAGGTCTCAGCAGTTGGAGGGAGGGGAAGGAAGTGAAGCAGAGATTGGGAGTTGGCTGGATTAGGTGCCAGGACCTGCTGGGGAGGAAGTGTTGGTCGAAGCCCTCCGCCTTAGGTAGCTCTTAGGTGAGAAGGTGCTTTTATAAGTAGAGGTTGGACAGGTACATCTTCCATATGTTAGTTTTTGTCTCTGTCCTTCTAGTCTAGTGTGGTAATTGCCATTCCCCCAACTCCTTTATTTCTTATATTGATTGGTTTTATTCCTTTTGTTATTAGTATAGCATTTAAATATAGCGAATGGTTTAAATAAAGTGTTTGGTTATTTGTCTTTGCTATGGACTGTTTTCAGAGCCATAGGCAAATAAACAGTTTGGTATTTAGCCATGAACTCTGTCAATACCTGTTTTCCTGATCTTGTAGAAATGTACTGCCAAACGCTTCCTTCCTAGTCCTCTCATTGGTCCGCTAACAACCCTGACTTCCCTCAGCAAGCCTTTTATCTGTTTTGTTTAAAGAGTTTTAACTTTATTTTTGGCTATCAATACTTAGGACTTCTGCTCAGATGGATTGTAAAACTTGTTGGTCATATTTTTACTACTCTGGCACTTTCTACTGTCATACCAGCACTGGCAGCAAGCATCAGAGACTTTAAAAAGTACAGTATGAGTGATAATGTTGGATTTCATTTCAACTCACACTGACTAATAATACTAATGTTTACTGAGCACTTATTATGTCAGGCATTGTTCTGAGAACTTTATATGTATTGATTCATTACTCTTTATAACTAGCCTTTAAGTAGGTACTATTTTTATCCCTGTTCTGCAGATGAGTATACTGTGGACAGTGTGTTGTGGGATTTGAATTCAGGGAAGCTGGTTGTGGAGACTGTACTCTTAACCTCAGAGACTAATGCTAATTATAGGAGTAATAGATGCTCTTTGTAGAAAATATGAAAGAAAAAGTAAAAATCATTCATCGTCCTATTACCCAGAGACAAATGCTAACATTTTGGTGTTATGCTTTTTTAAAAATATGGTTTATCACATTAAGTACATAGTTATGTATATACTTTTTTCATTTAACATTACAACATATGCATTTTCCCCATGTTATAACCTGTAAGTATAACTTTTAATGGCTATATCATATTGTATCAGATAGTTATACTGTAATTGATTTTAAAATTTAATTACTCTCCACTTCCTATTTGTGTCATTTCTGGTTTTCTTGTGTTCCAGATAACACTAGGATGAACATCTTTTGTATCTAAAGCTTTTTTTGAATTTGGAATATTCCTTTAAGAAAGGAAAACTTTAAATCTCTTGATAAATTTGTCAGATTTTTCCCCAAAAGGTTGTACTACTTTATATGTACACCAGCAGTTACAAATGAAGCCTCATTGAGTATTATTTACATATATCTTCTAATTTGATAGTTAAAAAAGGTCTCGTTTTAATGTATGTTTCTAGGTTTTCTCAGTTTGTTTTAAATATGCTTATTAATCATGTATTATTTTGCGATGTGTGTTCATTCTCTTTTTGGGGCCTTGGTCACTTTAAGATTGGTGAGTTTAGCCTCAGGATTGAGGTTGGACCTGTTTGGATGTCACAGCCCCTCTTAGGTGATTGTGAGGAAGGGGAGCAGGAGTCGCGGACCATGCTACTAAAAAGGAAAAGTATCCTACGTTAAAGCCATGTATGGGCTGGAGCAGAAGGAGATGATGCTCACTGGCCCATATACAGAGCATGCTTGGAGAGCTAGATTAGTCTTTTTGTTGTCGTTTTGCTTGTTTTAAACAAAACAAAGTGGAGTTTCTTATGGATAGAGGTGGTATCCAGTAGTATTCTTATATCCCCACTCAGTACTCAGCAAACTGTTATGCGGTAGACACTCAATAAATTCTTTCTAAATTGACAACGCTCAGTGCTGATCCTTTGCAGAAACCCAGTATAGCAGTGGAATATCTAGCAGCCCACCTTTCCAAAATCCATGGCCTGGACTGGCACCCAGAGAGCGAGCACATTCTTGCTACCTCCAGCCAAGACAACTCTGTCAAGGTGAGTGGTTCCCACTGGTACATTTGGGGGAGCTGTGTTGGGAGGCATCAGATTGCGCGATAGCACTTTCTTCGGAAGGAAAGCTACAGCATATTAGCATAGTGTGTGCATGTCAGGGATGCATATGCTTCTTGGGGAGCTGGGCAAGTAAACCTGGTTATGTAAAATATCTGATATGGCTCCTGGACTTTGTTCAGAGAGTTTTCTTCTTTCCCTTTGTGGAAGGAAGTCAGAGACAAAAGCATTTAGAAAGGAAAAGGGATTTACTTGCAAATAAGTTGCCGGGAAGTCAGATATCAGAAAGACTGGCTCATCAAAAAACACTACAGATGTAAAGTAAAGGAGGAACACCCACAGAATTGTTCAGGTTCCCAAGTTTACGATTAGTCTGTCCGGAGTGAAACACAGCAGTTTTCTCACGTGATTATATCTGCAAAATTATGACATTCAGACATTGGCATTGCGAAAGTCGGGGATAGAGTTGTTTTATTAGAGATTCTCTAACTTATAGGAAATGCTCACGGTTTTATGTCTTTCGGTGACCCTGTTATTTTTGGTCTTCATCAGAGTGCAGTGTTTCTTATTGTTTTCCTTTCTGACTGGGGTGTGATGTGCACCCTTGTTCAGAAGGATGCAGGGCACAGAGTCAGCTTCACACTCCAGTTCTTCCTTGTGGTCAGGTCCTTCCACATGGAAGGACCACAGAAGTTTGCTTAGCCATTACTAATTTAATGCCTTGTTTTGTTTATATAGGCGTGTACAATGCCTTTTTTTGGTATGGTTAACAAAACTAGAATCATACACTAAGTCTTAAAAAGTTAACTTCTGTCTTGAGGTTTGTAAATCCCTTAGGGTTGTAATTTACTTTTATGTGCCAGAAGTGGTTTTTTGTTTTGTTTTGTTTTGTTTTGTTTCGGTTAGTTGGTTTGTTTTGGATTTGGGGATTTTTGTCCCCATACCCCGATCAGTTTGTCTCCCAATTTCATGAACCAGCCTTTTTCTTTGAGGTCCTTAGGTTCGTCAGTGTTCAGTGACATCTTTACTACCTGTCAGGCTGGGATTCCATAGATAATAAAGCAGGTAACAGGCCAGTTCCATGGATGAAACGCAGTCCTTGTTCCTTACTAGTTAGCTTATAAATTAAATGAAATTTTTGGCATGGTATTTTATTTATTTTACTACATTGTAGGAAGGAAGACAGTTTTTATTGAATGTATACAACAATCGTAAAAAGTAATTTAGAGGCACTCTGCATAATATTCAACCATTGTTTTTAGCAATTTGTAGATAAGGATGAATATGTCATTTCCCCCCTACGTAATCATTTTCTTATGTTTACCTGACAATGTATTAGCTTATAATTTGTAGTAATAATTTTCATTGTATTTTTATTTTCTGAATTCTGTGGGGTCAGCTGGAACAAGATATCATCGAATGAGTGTTTCACTTCAGTTTATAAATTGTTAAACTGTAAAACTGTTGAATTGAGGTTAGAGCTAGATTAAGAAGAAATAAAAGGATTTTCCTTCATGGCCATTAAAAATAGAACATTAACCACAATGAAATTAGTTCAGATCATTTTTGATAATTGTTGTTTTCCTGATGTTGGTTTAAGCAGTCTATTTTACAAAATTGCCTTCTTCTATACTAAGAGTCCTGAAAATCCAGACAGGATCCCTTCGGTACATCCTGACAGATGTGTGTCTGCCCATGGGTCAAGGTTAGCCTTATTGAGAATCCTGTATCCATGAGGCTGTTTAAGACCCTGGTTCTTTCTTTCTTGATTGAGGCCTTTCTGGTGTTTCCTCAGAAAACTTACTTTTTGATCTGTAGCTCGTAGCACGGACCCTTCGTCAGCAGTGAGAGAAAAGCCGAAATCACCTGTGGATGGGAGGACGGCATGGCTCTGATTAATTTATTATATTAACCAATTCTTATCAGTGAAACTGAGTGAATTCCCCTATTTATGAATAACATGTAATCATTTCATAATGTTCTACCACTGTTGCCTTGAGAATAAGAATGTGTTACAAACAGGACTTTGTCAGATCCCTAGAGTCCTCTAGTTAATTTATCCCATCAGTTATATGTTATAATTGTCACTAATTGATAAGTATATTTAAATCTAAAAAACTTGTTTTTTTTTTTTTTTAAAAGGATTGATTTTGTTAATTATCATGGCAAGTGCCACACCTTCCATGCTGGCAGGATGAATGAGTGTGTACATGAGTGGGTGGTACACAGGCGTACAGCCACCTTTTTCCTGTGTGACCTTGGGCAAGTTACATGGTTTAGTAATGTAGCTTCTTCATTTGCAAAAGAGATTAATGACACCCATTATATGGTTGTTGTAAAGATTAAATGGGCTGATAATCTTAAACTCTAAACATCTGTCTGAAATGCAGTAAGTAGTCAGCACATTTCAGTTATCGTTATTAAATTACCCTACATGGTATAAAAGTGATATAGGGTAAAACAATGTCACTCTCACCTTTCCACTGCGAAGATTGTTTCATCGGTAAGCTGGTAGTGGTCTGCCCTGAGGGGTGGTCTTCATGAAATCCGAAAATTCTCCTGTAATGTTTATAAATGTGAAAGGGAGGTGTTTTTTGTGTCTGTGTCACAGGCTCATGGCTGTGGGGGCTGACTGAAATGCACTATTGAGATGTATCTTTAGAGGACAGAAAGCAATGATTTGAAGGCTGTGCTTATTACAATAGTTGAGTTTTTTTTTAATGCCATTTATTTCACAAGACATCCTGCTTGCTTTGTTCCAGTTCTGGGATTACCGCCAGCCTCGGAAATACCTCAATATTCTCCCTTGCCAGGTGCCTGTCTGGAAGGCCAGATACACTGTGAGTGTGACACCTGTCTGGTGGTAGGAACCTTCTTCCATCTCCGTGTTCCAAACACAAGAGACCAAAGGCTGTTTTCTTTGCGAGGCAGTTTTCTCTTTCTGTCTTGATCTATGGGTGGGAAAGGGATGGTTGTGATGGCATAAAAGGTGTTATCCATTTAAAAATTTGCCCTTGGAATGTTGATAAGCATCTGTACTAGAATTGCTAATCACAGCCAGACTGGGAAGCTAGGCAGTGTGAACGCGGTCACTGATGGCGGGGGAAGAGGATGAGCTGGGAGCAGAGGATTGAGAGGCTCGTGGTCAGTGGATTGTGTTGGAAAGAACTCTGGCTTTGGATTCAGAAGACCTGGGTTTTAGGCCCAATAATGCCTTTTAATTTTTTCCCTAGCTTTATTGAGATATCATTGACATATAACATTGTGTAAGTTCAAGGTATACAGCATGGTGATTTGATACACTTATACGTCGCAAACCGATGACTACCCATAGCATTAGCTAACACCTCTGTCGCCTCACTTAATGACCATTTATTTCTTGTGATGAGAACATTTAAGATCTAATCTCTTAGCAGCTTTTAAGTATATAATACATTATTATTAACTATACTCACTATGCTGTACATTAGTTTCCCAGAACTTATTTATCTAATGACTGGAAGTTTGAACTCTGAATGACAGCTCCCCCATATCCCCACCCCTCAGCCCCTGGTAACCGCCATCCTGCTCTCTGTTTCTGTGAGTTCAGCTTTTTTAGATTCCACATGTAAGCGATATCATACAGTATTTGTCTTTCTCTGATTTATTTCACTTAGCATAATGCCCTCAAGGTCCATCATGTTGTGCTAAATGATGGGATTTCCTTCTTTCTCATGGCTGAATAATATTCCATCGCATATAGCAAATCTTTATCCATTTATCTGTTGATAGCCACTTAGGTTGTTTTCCTATTTTGGCTTTTGTGAATAATGCTGCAATGAGTTATTTAATATTTGTGTGCCCTTGGGCAAGCCACTTGATGTTTTTGAGCAGTGATTTTCTCCTCTGTGGAATCTGAACAATAATTTTTACCATGCCTTCCTTTTTCATTGTGATAAAGTTTACCATTTTAAAGTATGAATTTTAACTCAGTGGCATTTAGAAACATGCACAATGTGCCTTCCTTTTGAAAAATTGTATATGAAAATGCTTTATAAACCATGCTACGAATATAGGGGGCAGGCTGTTATCAACCTTCCAACAAATTTTTCATCGCCGCATTGATGGCTGCTGATCAGAGGTAATATAATTCTTTTAACATCAGTTTGAAAGGGAGCACGGGAGTGTATAAAGCTACCTTTATATATTAGGCTGTCACCCTGGGGCATTGTAGAGCATGGAGGATAATTTGGGTATTAAGTGGCTTTTGCATCGGGGAAAACTTGTCAAGAAATCAGATATTGTTCTTATGAATTTAAATACTTCTCTGGATTAATATATTTGCTTTAAAAAAATAAGCGAAGACGTCTAGGGGTGCTGCCAGGAGGGGAGGTGGAGATAAATGTGCTCTTAGGTAACACGGTAGTTTATTTCCTAACGGTGTCTAATTATCAATCAAACGGGCCCCTTAGCTACCTAGCAGATTGGGTGTTGATAAGTAAAACCTGTCAGACCTCAGGCTGGAAGGTTTTCCTTTGAATGGCTGTAGTATTTGGGGCAATGGGAAGGTTATGCTTCGTGTAGATGGTGTGCCCCTGGTGCATTTCCACGTGGCCGGAATTATGCTTGCTGCTCTGGGCTTGTCCCCACTGTGTCTTGTATGCTCACTCTGGGAAAGCACTCAGTAACTCTTAGAGGGAGCTCAGGGAGAGGAGCTAGGATGTGAAACAGTATGTTCCAGTGTGCGACAGTCAGAGCCATTTGCTTATTTTAGAATATTTTAAAAGTTCTCCAAGTATTAGGCTCATCTTTATTTTTTTTACTTATGGTAGTCCCTTCTAGAAGCAAAGACAAAGTAAAAAAACTAAAAGAAAAGTAGATATGATAGTCAACTTATGGTATATGGAAAAATTTTCCCCAAATAGGTTGGAACCTTCTATTGTCCAATTTATTTTAGTTAAAAAAGAATTTCAACTTTGGTAACTGAAGACTCAGCTAAATTTCCCTGGAATAATGACGTGCTTTTCCCTTTATTGCTGTAGCCTTTCAGCAATGGATTAGTGACTGTGATGGTTCCTCAACTTCGGAGGGAGAATAGTCTTCTCCTGTGGAACGTCTTTGACTTGAACACCCCAGTCCACACCTTTGTGGGCCACGACGATGTGGTGTTGGAGTTCCAGTGGAGGAAACAGAAGGAAGGTGAGTGGGAGAGAAGGCCGCTGCCCGATCTCTTCTGAGCCCTGTTCAGCGGTGACTCCGGGGTTGGCTGGGATCCAGGGAGGAGGGCGCACTGCACCAAGGCTGGGCTTTAGGGACGAGAGAGTCCGGGGCACCACCACCTGTGATTGCAGATGGGTAAGGGGTGTGCGGGCTGCAGTTCTTCTTCCAAGTTTCCTCCTCTTCTCTTATGTTCAGTGGGGTCTCTTTCCCGCGTGGAACAGGTCTGTACGAAATTGATGGACTTGATGTTGGATCATTTTTAGGGTGGCAAAACTCTGGGGTCATGTGGAACAAGTCTGTATGAAATTGATGGACTAGATTGATATTGGATCATTTTTAGGGTGGCAAAACTCTGGGGTCACTACCCTCAGAAGCCTCCAGCAGTTGTCCCTTGCCATTCTGTTGATGAGGGAGAGCCTAGGTCATCACTAGTACTGACCACCACATAGTCCCTGTTCACTTCACAAATACATACCTTCCATCCCCTTGAAGATAGGTTTGGCCAGATGACTTGCTTTGATCATGAAACTTGAACAGAAGTGATGCAGTCTCTTCTGGTTTGAAGAATTAACAGCCAGTGTGCTTCTACGCTCTCACTGCCTCTGCCATGGCAACTGATGAAACTGCAGATAGAGCTGTTCTGGTCAGGAGTGAGGATGAGCTGGAGATGAGGGAAGGCCAGGAAACCCTTGCTTTAAGCAGTGGAGATTTAGGGTTGTTTATTATCGCAGCTCGATCAGCCAGCCCTCACTGATGTGGGAATCAGGAAACCCTCGGCCTCAGTTTCTCCACCAACTCCCCGTGCAGCCTCTCTTTCCTTGAGATATCATTGCCGTGCTCACTAAATGTTCTACTGAACAGGAGTGTATTTCTCGTTCTTTGCATATCATAGAAGGAAAGGCAGTGGAGTGGTGTGACTTGTCCAGAGCCCAGGAAAGGTCTCTAGTTGACCTGGGATTAGAGCAGATCTTACCCCAGCTTTTTTGTGACCCTCATAAACCTCTTCAGGGTTGTTTTTCAAAGGACTCTTTTGATCATCCTCTTAATTTTCCCATCTTTTATTTCTGTAATCTCTCCTGCTTCTAGGCACATGAGGCTGCTTGATCTTTATCCCATCAGTTCGCATGCATGACTTCGGCTTTCAGCTTGTTCTCTTGCATTTTGCCATAGTGAACAGATGATGTAGTTTCCCCAGAGTCTGGTAGGGAGAGGTTGGCCTGTAGTTTTGGATTGAAATAAAAAGTTTTTAACAACTCATTTTTAGTTATCTATGTCATCTTTAAGCTGGTAAGGTGAATTGCATAAATTGGGACTATCTAGCCAGTAGCAGAATTTTGAGTACAAGTTATAGATTAAAAAAATTTTTTTTTATTTTGAAATATATCATCTATTTAGAAAATTGCACAAAATACATACAGTTTAACAAATTATTATAAAGTGAAAATCTGTGTGCAAAGTACGGCCAAGGTCAAGAAAGAGAACAGTGCTAGAATCCCAGAAGCTTCGTGATAACAATCCCCTCTCCTTCCCCAGAAGTAAATACTATACTAACGCTTGTGGTAGTGATTTCTGGTTTTCTCTTTTTAGTTTTACTAACCATTCATGCATGCTCAAAATAGTTTAGCTGTGCTTGTTTTTGAACCTTTTATCAATGTAGTCATCCTGCCTGTATTCTTGTGTTTTAATTTTAAATTTTACTGCCATGCCTTCATAGTCAGTTTTTATTGGAATATCTTAAGCTTTGGTTTTGTATTTTGCTGTGATGCAGGAGCTCTTGGAGGTAGGAAGAAAATCAGAATGTCATAGCCAAGAGAAGACGGTGCTTCAGTAGGGAAGTGGCAGTCGTTGGTTTCAGGTATTGCTGAAGGGAAGAGAGGTGTTCCAAAAGCAGATTGAGGGTCGAAGCCAGATTGCAAAGTAGCCAACCAGAGGCAGCAGGAACTGGTTTTGTGAATGAGGTTGCTTTCACAGGCAGGGAGGAGACTAGTTTGATGGGCAGAGGCTGCAGCCCCTTCTATTTGAAGGCAAGGAGAATATGCAAGAAAGGAGGTAAGTATATAGGAAAGCAAAGGCCGTTTGAAAATGAGAGAGACTGGGCTGAAGGCACAGGTAGAGGAGTTGGATTTAGAAAGGAATTAGGCATCACTTTTCTTCAAAGTCAAGGACGTGAAAAGAGGCCAGATGGGGAGTCAGAAAATTGTTGACATGAACATGAGTCACATAACAGCTTCTGCCTTATTAGGTATGGAACTTATAACAGGCACTCATAACAGGCAGTAGTTCCGTATAGCTTTTATCTTATTTGGTGTGCACAGGGATATATTAAAACACTGATTGAAGGCAGTGACACAGAGAAGGAACTTTCGTCTCTCAGTCACTCTTATTAGCTTCGACAGACCGTGTCCTCTGTTGATTCAGTTTCTCCATCTGTAAAACAAGGGAATTGGATGAAATTACTTTTAAATTCTTTGCTCTCTGAAGATGGCCATGAAGGAGATTTTAGGTACTAAATAATTACCCAGAAATGTCCTGATCTTTCATAAAGCTCTTTCATAAAGCATTCTGAACCTTTCCAGAATAATTGCTCTGCGACCAGACCTAACATGTGAAAATATAATTCATTCAGCTCAGAACATTGAATATTGATTATTCATTTTATAAAGAGATGCATGCATTTCTTTACCAAAAAATTCTTTTCAACAGTAAGATGTCATGATGCATTTAAAACAGTTCATTTTACAAAAATTGTATTCATCCCCAGCTCCTCTGGAGCATGTAAAAGAAGAACATTTGTGGAGGTGAAAGTTTAATGTGCCATTAAACCCCAGCATCACTCTTCACCTGCTAATTTGCCAGTTATTATTTCACTTCATTTAAGTTTGTGCTCAAATGTGACTTCCTCAGGGAGTCCTGTCTAAAAATAGCTCTCCTATCAGTCTCTGTCCTCCAAGCCTGTGTTATTTTTTATAACACTGTCACTACTGAATATTTTATTACATATTTGTTTGTCTCTTTCTACCATTGGAATATGAGATCTTTAAAGACAGATTGTCATATATGTACTATAGTCCTAGTGCCTAGAACAGTACCCGGCATATAGGAGATGTTCAATAAATATTTGTTGAATGGATTGATGAATGAATGAATGAATCTTACTCCATTGTAACGTGTAGCAAAATTGATGCTGAAGCCAAAAAAATTCCCAGGGTTTTTATTTGGTGATTTCTAGGGTCCAAGGACTACCAACTGGTTACATGGTCACGGGATCAGACCTTGAGAATGTGGCGGGTGGATTCCCAGATGCAGAGGGTACGTATTCATTGCTATTGTGGAGAACTGTAACTGGATGCGCTAGAAATTTTTTAAAAAGACAAGATTTGGTATTTATGGAAGTTAGAAGATACATGATAGAAACATTAAATACATACTTGCCGGTCGCCAAGTGGCTCACATACGCCACACTGAAGCTTTGAGGTTTTCAAGAGCCGCTTTTGGTTTTCAGCAGTTTAGGGCTGAAAAACCTCTGAATGCCTGTTTTTCTCTTGACCTGGTATAAGAGGATGTGGCCACTTATACTGAATAAGTGGCCGTGGGCTTCATTTCATTCTCTTCTTTTAAATGGTTTAGGAAGTCTTTCCTTGTACTCTGCAATGTTCAGAGCCTTCTACATCCATCAGTGACACTTGTTCTATGAAGCCTTTTGCAGCTTTTGCCCTGTAGATGGCATGTTTCTTATATGAACCACAGTGGTACCTGGTATGAACTGCTGATTGGCACTCGCTTTGCTCTGCGTCATCACAGGGTTCTGTCTTCTCATTCGGTGGCTACATTTCTTGAGGTTGGAACCATGTCTCACTTGTATCGACTTCCCCACAGCGCTCTGTACAGAGTGGATAGAAAATGCTGGGCAAAATTTGCAGCATTGCTTAGTACTAAGTTAATCCTGAGTATTTTGGTCAATTATTATCACCTTACTGCCTTTCAAATCTGTTTTTTCCAAAAAGTAACATTTGCTCCAAATGCTTCGAAGGTTATGATAGTTTTGGTTTGGAGTTAGCTGAATAACTCCATCAAGGCTTGGAATTTAAAATAATGTTTACTGAGGCCTTGCATAAACTATGGACAGGATGAAAAATTTCCAGAGTAGAATAATACTCTATTCTCCTGACTATAGGGAGAGTTGGTGATGGGTAAAACCTGTTTTGATTGTATCAGTTTTTGGCCGACATCTCTCTCCTTTGTGATTCCCATTTTTAAATCAGAATTCTAACCAAACATGATGATCATTTCCACTGACTTCTCTAGACCTAGATCTTCTAACCTTTGTTGCAGCTTTGTGCAAATGACATCTTAGACGGCGTCGATGAGTTCATCGAGAGTATTTCTCTTCTGCCGGAACCAGAGAAAATTCTTCACACTCAGGACACAGATCACCAGCACACCTTAAGCCATGGGGAGGAAGAAGGTAATCGATCAAACTGGTGTTTTAGATGAGGTGCCCCTCTACGCTTTTCAGAGTTGTAGAAACTACCTCACAACTGCTCTCTGACTCAGTTTCAAAATGTTTGCCAACTGAACATCCTTCTCCTGCTAGTCTTAAAGGAAGACCCCCCGAGCAGTCTCCTGGAGGAGAAGAAGTCGGATCAGCCGGGACTGCCTCAGACTCTGCAGCAGGAGTTCTCTCTGATCAATGTGCAGATCCGGAACGTCAACGTGGAGGTACTCGGGGTTAATGAACCGTCTTTCATGCTTGCGGATGGCAGTTGGTGAGAGGGGACTGTTTCAGCTATGATTTTGGTTAGCAAATATCTTTGCTGCCCTAACAAGTAAGTCTCTCTGCTTGCTTTTTTATTTCCTAGTTTTTCTAAAGAAATAAATACTTTACAAATCCAGATTTTTTTTCCTTACCATATTACCTTCTCATAAGATGAACTGAGGGTTAAACCAATGCTCATGTGTCTTAAATCTTAGATGCTCCAACATCTTGTTTTTCTGTACGTAAAGATACTTGGGTCCTTGAAGGCTTAACTGATTTGGCAAGTTAACTGGTGAAGTTAATGGTGAAGTTAATGGCAGAGCTGAGTTTGGAAGCTAAACCTCCAGACTCCAGGGCTTTGCTGTATGATCTTCCCTTAAAGCTGGTCATGTCCTTGGTGATTTAGATTCAGTGTAATAAGATGACCAAGTCTCCTTGTTCACTTCACACATAGAGATTTACTCCTTTCCTTTGGGCAGGTATGGAAATTCTTTGCTTCAGAGAATTGAGTCTCTCTCTATAAAGGAGTTTAAAAACTTGATTAGTTTTTCTTTTGCCCAGATGCAGTGAATGGGAGGCACGGATATATGCACTAACACAATTATCTCATTTGGCCTTTAAAATAGCACTATAGTAAGTGCTTTTATCCCCACTTTATGGATGAGGAAACGTAGACACTTAAGAGGCAAAGTGACATCTGAGGTCAGTAGCCTTTTGGGGGAAGAGATAATATTTGAATCCTAGTCTCCAGATTCCCTGCGTGTGCTTCTTTTCACTGTACTCCAGGAGTCTTCTCTAGTTGGCAGCACAAGAAATCAAAAGAGATAAAAGATCTTTGATTAATTGGTATATCAACTCAGGTTATACTCCTTTGTCCCCATTGAAAACTGTGGATACCGGTGATCTAGTTTAAGAAGGAGATCTTGATTCTGTTTCTAAGAATGCTTTCTAAAAATTGTTGAGATATAATTCACATACCACAATTTACTTTTTTAAAGTGTACAATTTAGTGGTTATTAGTATATTCACAAAGTTGTGCATCCATCACCCCATCACCACTGTCTACGTCCAGAATCTTTTCATCATCCCAAGAGAAACCCTGTATCCATTACCATCACTCCCCATTTCCCTCTCTTCCCAGCCTCTGGAAACCCACTAATCTATTTTGTGTCTCTGAATTTTCCTAGGAGAACTTGTTAACTTGTCAGATATTTAACTTTTTTCCTGCTTTATTTTTTCATGTCAAAATAAATAAAACAAGTTTCAGTCTACCTGTTTTTGGATGAAGCTTTTTTTAAGTCAAAATACTTTGAACTTATTAAATCAGTGCTAAAATTAAAAATCTGTTTTAAGTGAGTTATCCAAATCTTCTAAATTCATTTATCTTTGGAGATTTGCCCTTCATCTTTGGAGATTCCAGGAACTGAGAGCATTCAGTAGTCCATGTGTATCTAAAGGTTCTCTGTGGTTTGTCTCCAGAGCAGCTGACAGTGTGTCCTTTGCAGATGGATGCAGCGGATCGGAGCTGCACAGTGTCCGTGCACTGTAGCAACCATCGCGTCAAGATGCTGGTGAAGTTCCCTGCGCAGTACCCAAACAACGCCGCCCCTTCCTTCCAGTTTATCAACCCCACAACCATCACATCCACAATGAAAGCTAAGCTGCTAAAGGTGGGGATCTGCGTTCACACATTCTCCTTGATGTTCTAAGAGGAGAGCTCTGCTCATGCACTTGAGTGTCTGAGCTGCATAGGAGAGTTGAATGAAAACTCTGATAAGATTCAGAAGTCTCTGTCTTTATACACTGCAGTGTTAACACTTGCTGTTCATTTTGTGTAGAAAACATTATAGCAGTGGTTCTTGCCCTTTTTCATTTGTGGACCCTCTTTGAAAGTCTAATGAAAACTATGGACCCTTTCCAGAAAAATTTGTACAGCGTTGCATATAATTTCAGAAATATTGCTTATGAATAATATGCAGTTCTATAATGATCTGCTCACAGATCTCTTTAAAGTTGTGTATTAATCCCAGGTTAAGAACCCTGCAATATAATTTCATTTATCTGGAAACAATAGGCAAGATACATTCTGAAGCTAAAAGGTACTTTTAGAAAAAAAAGTATGTAAGGTCATTTACGATGCCTTTCTAGAGTGCGGCTGACTGGCTGCACAGGTGAGTGTGGGAAAGGGTGGCGGTGCCTGAGTGCAGGTGGTGCATCCTGGCATTTGGTCTTCGCCCCTACAGATTCAGAAACTCGATTTGTCAGTTCACGCAGAACTAATCAGCCAGAATCCCCATGAAAAAGCCAAGTATGATAAGCTTTTTCCAGTGCGAGCAGTGTCACGTGTGAAGTAATGGCAATGTCTTGATGAAACCAAGTCAACCTGAGTGCTGTTCACCTTTGCCTCCTTTCATACTTGATTCATCTCGGACTATGATCTGTCACCAAGAAATTTTTCAAGTGTCATAAGGCTCTCTGAAATGCTAATTACTCAGATTTTGTGGTATTTGGAAGTTGAATATTTCATTATCTCATTTGACCATACAAAAAAGATTCTTCTACTGTTATAAAAATTATAGGACAGGAAAATAGCTTTAAAGGTCCAATTCAGTGCTGTCCAATAGAAATATAATGCAGGCCACATGAATTTTTAAATTTCCAGTAGCCACACTGAAAAAAAAAATTAAAAGTAGCAGGTAAATTTATTTCAACAACATTTTTTAAATCTAGTACGTCCAAAGTATTATGTCAACATGTAATCGATATGAAAATTAAAGTTATTGAGGTAGTTTATATTCTTTTAGTTTTGTACTGAGTCTTCAACATTCAGTATGAATTGTACGCTTAGAACACATCTCAGTTCAGACTACCGCACCTCACTTGCTCAGTATCTGCATATGGGTAATGGCTTCCGTGTTAGACAGCACAGACCCAGTTTACATGCCTAATCTTCAGTATGTGTATGTCAGTTTATGTCTGCAACATGTACCTTAAAATGTTGGGATTTACTTTTTTAAAGAACCAAAAAAGGGATACATTATAACTTTTACTAAAGTGAAATCTGTTGCCCCTGGCTTGTATGTGAGCGATTTCCAGTTCAGCCCAGTAGGTGTTACTTCTGAGGTACTGAGATTTCTCCTGGGGGTGGGGTGGGGGTAGGAGTGAGGAAAGGAGTAGAATTCACTGTAAATAAAGAATAGTCATTCCATTACTAGAAACGTGCCCTCTCAAACCCAGTGTGTGTGCCTGCCCTGGCTAAGGAAAAGGTGTCCTAAAGTGGGCTCAGAAATGAACCTTCTCTCTGAGCCCCTAGAGGAGGTGGGAAGTAGGATGTCATGTTGAAAGTCTCAGGCCCAGCCGTGCTCCAGTCTTCATCTTCACCTGTTCCTGAATCAGCAAATCAGGAGGAAGAAGGTCGCCATTCTTGACTGTATTTTGTGCCTTTTCCAGATCCTGAAAGACACTTCTCTGCAAAAAGTGAAACGCAACCAGAGTTGCCTGGAGCCCTGCCTGCGCCAGCTGGTCTCCTGCCTTGAGTCTTTTGTGGTGAGATTCTTGTACTAAGCCATGCTTTGATTTTTTTTTTTTTCCTTTCTTCCTCCCTAAACTCCTGGGCACCCTGATTTTGTTATAATGTGTCTTTATTTTGTAGTTGAGCTTTAAGATAGGTTGTGGTTTTCAGTCTGTTTGGTTTTTAAATTTCAGAACCAAGAAGACAGCACGTCCAGCAACCCCTTTGCACTCCCAAACTCTGTTACACCGCCCTTACCCACGTTTGCCCGGGTAACCACTGCCTACGGGTCCTACCAGGATGCCAATATTCCTTTTCCTAGGACCTCGGGGGCCAGGTTCTGTGGAGCAGGTTGGTCTCTTTTTGGGTCTCTGATTCTAGATTTTGAGAGAGATCAGCTTAAGAGTGTCACAAAGTCTATATGAAAATCTCCATCAGACAGTTTTCCTTTTTTATTTCTTGAGAACTGCGAAGAACTTATGCTGTAGTGTTGTATGGTATGATGCCGAATTGGTGTCTGTGGACGTAATTCTAAGAATGTTCACGGGAATAGCGGTCTTGATGAGCGTGGTTTTGAGTTACTCAGAGCCCCAATTTCTCTACCCTAGCTGGGAAATATAAAGTACCTGTGAAGACTTTTTCTAAACCACATATATCCAGTATCTCCTGGATCCTGGAGATTCTGATGTTTGTCCTTGTTAAGTGCAGCTGAAATCGTGAGCCTTTGCACCTCATGAAAGCGTGTTGTATCCTTCAGGTATATTGAAATAGACAAAAGATTGACAGTGCTGCCTTAGGATTGATTTCCCACGTCCAGCTCATTGACCTGGATGTGTACATATGATGTCTCCTTTGTCAGGGTATCTGGTGTATTTCACAAGGCCTATGACGATGCATCGCGCAGTGTCTCCGACAGAACCTACGCCAAGGTGAGTCTGGGAGATTCAGGCTTAAGCCGCATTCATGGGCCAGAAGTGGGCAGATATCTGGGAATGACCACTGAAAACTCAGTCCAGACTCTGGACAATTTGTTTTAGTCCTTCAGTAAACCTCTGCTTAAAGATTTATTCAAGAAAGATCAGGTTAATTAAATTGTAACGAGGCGAGATTTCTACTGTCAAGTTACTACCAACCCACTAGAAGGAGTAGCTTGATACAATCTGTTGTCAAAACAAGGCAAATTCCTTTTTACTGTTCTCTTCCCCTATTGCCGAAGTGTTATTTGAACATTAAATAAAACTAGGTAAATAATAAGAGATCATCTGTCATCCCATAACACTAATATGCCACTTGTAACATTACTACAATATGTTTAAATTTTTAAAATGAACATAAGTAGTATGTCGAAAAAACTCAAACACTAAAGAAGTTCTAAATTAAAATATGAAAGTTCTTCCTTTCCATGTCTCGTGAAGAGCCACTGTTTACAATTTAATGTGTTTTCCTCTTAGACTTCATTGTTTTTCTGTTTTTTTTGTTGTTTGTTTTTCAAGAGTCTGTCTAGTGTAGCAAATGGGAATATGGGCTTCAGAGCCAGACCACTGTGTCCAGATCTCGGCCCTGCTGTCGTCTGACCTTAGGACTGTGCTTTAGTTTCCTCAGTAGTAACTCGGGGATGCTAAGGTTCTCTACCTCCTTGAGCTGCATGAAGATTAAATGCGTTTGTCTCTGAAAAGCATTTAGAACGCTGCCCGGCTCTGTGTTTCCTCTTACTACCAGTTTTTTATTATGTTTTTATTAACAGTTCTATTGAGATTTAATTCCCATTGGTATACAGTTGACTCATTTAAAGAGTGTAAATTCAGTGGCTTTTAGTATATTCACAGATATGTGCAGTTATCGATACGGTCAATTCTAGAACACTGTCATTGCCCCAAAGAGAAACCTTATATTGCTGAGCCGTCGCCCCTCTCCCCCAAGTTCCCTATTCCTTCGGCCCTGGGAAAACGCTAAGCTACTTTCTGTCTATAAATTTGCCTATTCTGTACACTTCATATAAATGGAATCATATGGTATGTGGTCCTTTGTGACTGGCTTCTTTCACTTGGTGTAATGTTTTTTGGCTCATATTGTAGCATGTATTGGCACTTTATTTCTTATTGCCAAATACTGTTCTCTCTCTCTCTCTCTCTCTCTCTCTCTCTCTCTCTCTCTCTCTCTCTCTCTCTCTCTCTCTCTCTCTCTCTCTCTCTCTCTCTCTCTCTCTCTCTCTCTCTCTCTCACACACACACACACACACACACACACCATTTTATTTATTCATCAGTCAGTCAATGGACATTTGGGTTATTTCCACTTTTCGGCTATTATGAATAATGCTGCTATGAACATTTGTGTACACGTGTTTTGTGTGGACATATATTTTCATTTTTCTTGTGTATATACCTAGGAGTGGAATTGCTCAATCATACTGTAAAATTTTTTTCTTAATAAACTTTATCTTTTATAGCAATTTTAGGTTCATAACAGAACTGAGTGGGTTGTATAGAGTTCTCGTATTCCCCAGCCCCCACATACATACAACCTCTCCCAAATTGTGTTTTGTTTTGTTTTGTTTTTAATTTAACCATTAGTTACATACCACAGACTTCTGGTTCTTCAGTATAGTGACTAAGATAACTTGGAAACCCTCCTACACACACTGTATATATCGTTGTAATAGAATTTGTATACTTATGAACGAATAGCTGAGCTAACGGGAAGGAAAGAAATTGAACCAAGTACGTGAGCAGGCACTACTGTCGTCCTGGGGGTTTGCCAGTCTCAGCAGTAACCCAGGCAGATGAGACCTTGGCCTCACAAGAATTGGGAATTAAGTGCCAGAGACCTGATATTATACCAGGTCCCTTATTTGAAAAGGTTGGAATAGAAAACAATCACCTACTCTCAAAGGGAAGTATGAATATATCTGGACTTCAGATCAGAGGGAAAAATGTTCCTATAGAATAACAGTATTTTTTTGAGGTATAATTTATAACACACAAGTGTGAAATGTATATCTTGATGATCAGCACCCAGATTAAGATACAGAGGGCATTGGCCTCACCCCAAAAGTTCCCTGGTCCCTTTACCCAGAGGAAACCAGCCCTCTGACTTCCATCATTGAACTTCATCTAAATAGAATCATGCAGTATGTAGTATTTTATGTCTGGCATATTTACTAAATTTAATGTTTTTTGAAATCGATTTACATCATTGCATGTATCAATAGTTCTACTGTATGAAAATAATAGTTTTTTTATTCATACTCCTATCAGTGGACATTTGGATAATTTTCAGCTTGGGGCTATTATATGTAGATCTACATGTACAAGTGTATTAATTTCTCTACCCAAGGAATCGAATCCCTGGGTCATAGGATAGGTATAAGTTTAATTTTATTAGAATTGCCAAAAAGTCTCTCCCCAGTGATTGTGTCATTTTACACTCTTTACCAGCAGTGTTTCAGAATTTTGGTTTCTCTACATCTTCTCTAAAAAGTAATGTTCAAGCTTTTCGACTTGAGCCATTTTGGTGGGTGTGTAATATTATCTCATTGTGGCTTTAATTTGCACTTCCATATGATGACTAATGATATTGAGCCAGTTTTGTGTGCTAACTGACTGTTTGGGTATTTTCTTTTGTGATGTACCTGTTCAAGTATTTTGCCCATTTTTTTTTTTTTTGGACTGTGTTTCTTATTATTTATTTGTAGCAGTTTTTTATTCTGATTGCACATCCTTTGCTAGATGTATGTATTGATTTTCTTCTAATCTGTGGCTTTTCTTTCTCCCTTTTTAGTGATCTTTTGATAAACAGCAGTTTTAAATTTTGATGCAGTCCAGTTTCCCACTTTTTGTATTTTATGCTTAGTGCTTTCTTTGGCTGCTCCAGGTCATGAAAATATTCCGTGTTTTCTTTTTTAAATTCCTTAATTAAGGTCTATAATCAATCTCAAATTAATTATTGCATATCATGTGAGGTAGGGGATCAAAGTTTATTTTTTTCAGTAGAGATATATAGTTGTTCCAGCACCATTTATGGAAAAGATTTTCTTTTTCTCATTGAATTTGCATTGATATCTTTGTTGAAAATCAATTGAGCATATGTTTGTGGATCTATTTCTAGACTCTATTTTTGCCTTTGATGTATTGGTCCCTCCTTATGCCAATGCTACACTCTTAATGTAGCTTTATATAGTAAGTCTTCCAATCTGGTAGTCTAAGTCCTCCAATTTTATTCTTATTCAGGTTTGTGTTGGCTAACTAGGTCCTTTGCATTTCTGTAAAATATGAAATCAACTTATTGGTTTCTATAATAAAGCTCATATTTTGATTGGAATTGTGTTGACTCTGTAGATCAATTTGCAGAAAATTGGTATCTTAACAATATGGAATCTTTGACTCCACTAACATGATATAGTTCTCTGTTATTTTGGCTCTTTAATTTCTTTCAGTGATAGTTTGTATTTTTAATGCATATATTTTTTTAAATTAAATTTGTTTCTAGGTACTCGATGTGTTTTAATGCTATTCTAAATGAAAATTTTAAAATGTTTATTTACCAAATGTTTGTTTATAATGTATAGAAATACAGTAGATTTTTGTAAATCGATGTATCTAAATTCCCTTATTAGTTTTAGCAGTTTGTAGATTCCTTTGAATTTTCTGTGTATATAATCATAGAAACATTCTCTGCTTCTGCAGACAAAGCATTTTTCAGTTCTAAAAGTTCTATTTGTTTCTTTTTTTTTTTGAGTTTCCATTTTTCCCCCATTTTATTCATCTTTTCCTCTTGGTTTCATCAAGTGCCAAGAACAGCACTACTTAGTAATATGGAAAGACCAACGCCAGTATGGATAATTCTGCATTTTCAACCACAGATCTCTCTCAGCCTTGTCTGCTTATCACACTGGCTTGATTGCGCCCATGAAGATCCGCACAGAGGCCCCTGGGAACCTTCGTCTATACAGTGGGAGCCCCACGCGCAGCGAGAAAGAGCAGGTCTCCATCAGCTCCTTCTACTACAAGGAGCGGGTAAGCAGCAGAGCCACGGCCTGCGATTCTTCTCCCTTCCCTAGATTCTCGTTCCTTGTCTCCCCTGCCTGCCACACATAGCAGCTCAATTAGTAATCTCCTAAAGCCTTTCCCTCAGATAATTAGTTTGTTAAAGAAAGTCTATTGCTTTGTGCCTTTCTGTTGGTTTTTAACTACTGTAAATTGTATGTGTGTGTGTGGGGGCGAGGATGAGTTCTTATAATCCATAGTCTTTCCCCATTTAATCCAGTCCTTGTAATCCCCATTCATTAAGTTGATTCCCATTCTTTTAGATAGAATAATTTACCTTCAGATGTCTTTGGTATTCTGATGTTTGTCAACAAATTGATGGGTGTTATGGAGGCTTAGGATCTTGATATATTTGGAATTTCAGAGTTCTGAGAAGTTTTAAAGTTGACCTCTAAAATGTTTTATACTTTTCTTAACTCTACATTGAAGTACGCATTTGAATGGACCAGTTTATATAAAAATCACCTGAACCTGTCCTTATGTTCCTGGGTTCTTAAGGAACTCATCATTTCTAAAGTAGCTATTAAGCTGTCACAAGTCTTTGGTGACGACAATGAAGAGAATGTTGGCAGAGCGTAGGAAGGATTCTGAGAACTCTTTCTTGTCAGATTGAGAGTCTGGCTTAAACCGGCTTTTAACTGACACGATGTTTTAAACTGGGCTACCACCGAGCTACCACAAACTCAGTCCTTAGGGATTCTTTGTTGTTGTCCCCCACTAATTGAGAAATGATGATTGACTATAATTAAATTTAAAAAATTGAATTATTAAAAAAAAATTGCTAGCAAGCGTTAGAGGCATCTTTACTTCAATTGCATTATAGTGTCTAACGTTCTTCACAGGGATGGTTGGCCATCTCTGACTTTGTCTGGTTTTTGGATTTGTGTGTGACTGAAAGTGGCAGCAACTGATGCTTGAGACAGGACCGGTCTTGGGAAAAACCATTTAGTCAAGTAGGAGAAATGATTTTTAGTTCCCGTCTTCATACTCTGATGGAATTCTCTCCCCCACGCCCCACCCAACTATCGTAAACTTTCTTGGAACACCTATATCTTCCCAAGTCCTTTACGTTAAAAAATTCTTTTTCCTCTTCTACAAGCTAGCGGGTAACTGATTAGATGATTTGATAAACTGGTTGGAAGTAAGGCATTTTCTTATTGACATGCCAGCCAAACAAACTCATTGTTGGATAAATGTGGGAATTTTCTTTAGGTCGAGGAGATCTTATAGTTGATGAGGCAGTTCTGAATTACCTTTGAATCATGTCATGTGCTACTCATGCTTGGATTTGAATTGGGCACAATACATGGGCTAGCACTTTTGGCTTGTGGTAGTGTGTGAAGGCCATGTCTAGTTAAAATAACTCCCATCCCAAGTTGGGACCAACGCAGAAGCATTCGTAAAGCCTACATTCATGTGTTTGGTGGTCTGGCCTCTTACTGTAAACTCTGTAATCATACAGAGGGGCCAAAGGAAAGATTGTGATATTTCGGTTTTGGGCGGTTCCCACTGTGTTACTTCTCCTCAGAGAATGGGCTATGATAGATAGTCCCTGAGGATGACTTAGTAAGTAGTCTTTGAGTTTTATTCCAGATAGTGATCATGTAAAATGAGGGAGATGCATTTTTTTGTCATTTGCTATAAAACTTTTGTATTGCTGTATAAGTACAGAAAAGTTCACAAATCATGAGCATATAATTCAGTGAATTAACAGTCACATTGGCCAAGAAACAGAACATTACAACAACTCTTAGAAGTCGTGGGGAAGGGAGGCATGCTTCAGTGGATGATATGAAGTAATTATTAGGTTAAATCATATGAAATTGGTGATATTTGACTATTTTTGACCTTAAAGAAAAGTTTCATGTGGTTCAACCTAGGAAGTTAAAATGAGTAAGTCAGTTTTTTTGTGATGAGTCTCAAATAAATTCATTTCTCATTGAAATTCATGTCCATCTCATTTACATGGGGCAAATAGGAAGGATTAAAGAATTGAAATATGGCCATGATATTGGTTTTATCTTGGTCTTGTTCTTGGAGGGAATATAGTATTGTCTCTTGAGGAGTATTTTCCGATCCTCAGATGTCTAGTTTCACATGTCAAATAATATCACTTTCATTACTTTTATTCTGGAAACGATTCCAGTTTGCTAAATTTCTCTGTGCTTAAGTCTTCATTTTCAGATCAGATTTTTCTCCTACATATTTCTATTCTCTTTTAGCTTTCTACCTCTAAGATCTTTAAATGAGTAAGAATAAAGGAAAATAATATAACTGCATTAAAGGACAGCAATGAAGGAATTGAAACATGTTTTGAAGATTACAAAAAAGTCTTTATAGAGCCATTGGGGGATTATTGTTCATTTCTCTTGTTTTTGTGTTTTTAACCTACCCTACTTAGGCCATGGAGTTATATTCAGCCAAACGTTCTCCAGATGGAATTCTGAGGTTTGTTCCTAAAAATTAAAAAAACAAAACAAAACAAAAAGTGAGACAGCTAAAAAACCATCATAGGAAGTCAGAAAGCACAGAGAGATGCTAACATTCATCTGGTAACTGGATCAACTATTAATAGTTGATGAAATGTTGCTTATTCCAAGGGTAAATTGGAAGGCCTAGAACTTCTGAGAAACATTAGGCATTACCCTATAAACATTTAAACAATTTTGCAACCTCCCACGTTCGCTTCAGTTTGTTACTAAAATAACTCTAAAGTAAATAACTGAGGAGGTCTTGAAGTTGCTAGAATAATTTCTGATTTCCATAAACAGTGTTTATGCTCCCAGTTTCACACTATTGCATATGTCGTTAGCGAGAGTGCCCTCGAGAGTGTACATCCTCAGTCCTAGCTCCCTCCCCGCTGCATTTCTCTGGGCCTCTCCCTCCCGCATGGCCTCGCTCTCAAAATAATCCTATCGTCCCAAGGTCAAGACTTCCAATTTCCCCAGTGCCCTACAGCCACACACCAAAAAAAACATAGTATCGAGTCAATTGAAGAACTTCCATTTTAGGAGTGAGAAGCTTCTCGCACGTACTGAAGGGAAAGCCGGAGTCCACGAGTTTCTCCACTTGCCCTCTGCTCTTAAAGCTCGCTGGAGAACCGCAGACCTCGATGGTAGTGCCTTTTTCAGAGCGGTGTGGACCTTAGCCTCCATACGTGTTGAAACGTGTTTCGGCTGAAAGACAATGACGTTGGAGCTGCGTTTGGAGTGTGACAGGTTGGGCGGGAGGTGAGGGAAGCCACACACTGCTGTGCCTGCGTTCAGATTTTTTACTCATTTCAATCCCGATTTTTCAGCATATTATGGTATCTTTTAATCCATCAGGTTGTGAGAAGCTTTCATTTTATTCTATATTTTTCCCTTTTAATTTTCTTGGTGTTTTTCTTCCCTCCTTCTGGGTGTAACGTTTTCACGCACAGATGTCTCCTCGCTCTGCCCGGCGACGTTGGTCCATACAAGCAATTAACGACTTCCCGGTACTGTGCGCTGTGCAAATGCTCTCCTTGACTAATCCTGTCTCTGCCCAAAGGCCCAAGAATAAAATGCCACCTGCCTGGCTTTGAGGAACCTGAAATGACAGGCTGGCTGGGTTTCAGGACTAGCAACACTAAATTTCACTCTCGGGAGTCAGGCGCCTAGGACGGCCTCCTTGTTCCATCACAGTTTCAAATGGGTGAACACGGATACTGTTAAGGATTGTGAATGGACTTCTTTGAAAAAGAAGCTTAACACAGGGTTTCTTGGAAAGAGCCCTGATCGTAAGCCTTTAGCTCACCTGATTTCATTTGGAGCGTTTTCATAATTCCATAGAACTTTCAAAAGCCTACCTTTGGCATAGGGGGAAGCAGAGGAAGATATAAGAGGCTTACACCATTTTGTCTGTTTTTATCGTCTTGGTCTAATTCAAAGAAGGAACTGCCCACCTGCTTCATTGGCATGATGCATAAGCTAGTTTTTATCCTTTGGGAATTTTCTGGAACAAATTTTTTCCTTACCATTAATATTTTGCTTTGACGGTAAAACCTCCGTTATGAACATTCTCTCTTCCTTTTCTTTCTTTCTTACTCATTCCTATTGGCCATCTCTCCTCTTCTGTCTTCCTCTCCCACCCTCTTCATGTTTCAGGGGTGCCACGGTGACCTCAGGCTGGTGCAAGGCAGCCTTGAGGCTTTAGCATGAATTTCATTTGGTGTAAAAAAATATTTAGGGGAATAGTTCGATAGCCTTTTCATATAAAAACCAGTTGAAATCAGGAGCCCTGGTTAACAAGCACCATTGCTGCCAACAGCTTGCAGGTGGAGCCGCGAGCGTGGCCACCTTTTCTCAAAAAGCCTGTCCCAGCCAACCGACTACTGAATTTCCACCGATTTTTCCAGCAGTCCCTGCTCCCACTGCTGTTTAAATAGGAACGCATTTTGACTCACTGCCCACTCTGCTGATTATGCATTGTTGATGGGGTTGCTGCGAAGCAGTTGGTGGCTTATTCTTGGGCTGTTTTTACATTTAACCCATTTATTGGCCTCGATGTTGCCTCCGATTGTAGCAGTAACATGGTGGTACAGTCGCAAGCTGGCTATTGGTTGTCATTCAGTGCCGTTTGCACCAATGCCTCCTTCCCTCCCCCTCCCACCCAACTCCTTTCTTCCCTGTCCTCTTTCCCAGAATTCCATGAACACCTTCTTGGTATGTTCAGAGGAGCATCCTGGTGCTCATTATGTGACAATTTGTCTGTCTTGCTTTGTCTCTCCCCTCAATCCTGCTCATGAAATCTGTGGGGAAGGGGCATTTTCTCTTGGTGGGGCATTGAGAAGACTGAAGAGAAGCGCAGAGCCCATTGCCTCTCAGAGGTACCGATTTTACCTCACAGAAAAGTATCCACGTTTTAGCCTGTCAGAGTGGGACTGGAGCAATGTAGGAGGTTTAGGGGGGCATGTGGGCCTTAGTGCCCTCCCCTCACCCGGAAAGATCGGGGCCACACCTCAGCCTGGCACGTCTTTGTTCTCTGTGTGTTGTCACTTGACAGTTGCACAGATAAGAGAGACTCCTAAAATCTCCAGCAAGATATTAAGGGAAAAGGAAGTCTTGGGGATGGACTGTGAACCGTTTTTGTTGGCAAAGCTCTGGAAGAAACACCCTGAAAAATTATCCAGCAAGGATTTTGGATTTAGCATGTCTTCATTTAGGCAGCTTTGTTTTATTTGAGTCCCCAGAGTAATTGGCTACTAGACAGGATTACTGAGGGACCCATGTAGTCTAGAGGGGAGATATTTCATATTTTAAAGCCACTAACCAACAAATTTTTAAGAACTATGTTTTGTGACCCCTTAAAGAGTTTCGATAATGTTTTGCAGTTATTCTTTGCTGGATTAAACGAACGAATAGTGCTATTCCATAACTGCTTTTACATTTTGATTCTTGGTGGTAGCTATAATTAGTCACTTCTCTGACCTTGTGTTGGGGACGCTTTCCTATTATAGGCTCAAAGGCAGCTTAATGAGTTTCCATAAAACATCACCTGTACATCATCAATACAGACCTAAGAGAGAAGCACCTAGAAGCCTGGAGTCTCAAGAAGTTGACAAGGAAGGCCCAGGAAATACAGACTGTGATTTCCATAATTCAGTGAAGGATAATTGCAGAAAGTAGCCCCAACACTGCCATCTTCACATATTCATCAGATACTTACTGATGCCTCACACTGGTTTGTTTCTACCGATCTCTAACCTGATCTCTAACCCAAGACGGCAAATGGGGGAAGAGTCCTAAGGCATCTCTGTGGACCCTGAGGCGTCTTCTCTATGATTGCACCTAATCCTCACAGATCTAGAAAGGCAATGAAACGGTGTGAGGTACAGGCTCTTGAGCCGGGCCTGAAACACAGCATCTGAGTGTGAGCCAGGCGTGCCCCGTCCTCAGCACACCGTCTGGCTCAGCAGAATGTAGCCATGGTGCTCGGCAGAGAAGTGACTTTAGAGGGGAATGATTGTAGATGACGGCGTGCTGGGTAGGCCTCGCTAGAATCTGATGTTGATCTCCTTATGTGCAGAAATAGATCCATTGAAAAGTAGAACAAACTGTTTACATAGTGAGTTAGTCAGGCCTTAATTTTTTTCCTTTTCAATCTAAAATCATGCTCTTAAAAACAGATTAACAAGTATGGGCTTAGCAACCTGAGAGGCCTGTGTTCAAATCTCAGCTCTCCTGAGTGTGGCCTTGAGTGATGGAGACAGCACCCACTCTGTCAGCGAGCTGTGGTGAGGCTCACGCTCGCACGGAGTGAGCAGTTCATAGCAGGAGCTGATGTTAATAACAACAGGCAAGCCTTTAAATCCTGAGTCAAACATCTGTACACTTGGACTTGTGGCCAGGACATCTCATTTCCCATACGGGCTCCTGTGCCGCCATCTGTAGGTCAGGCTCCGGGGAAATAAGATAATTGCTCATGATCCTCCATGTCCATTACCCACGTCCCTCTGCTCAAGGATTTTTGACATTTTAAAATGAACGTTTTTAGAAAAAATTCAATTCTGCTAGGAAAAACATTTTTCAATGAGCTAGTCTATTTGCAAATGAACCACTTAGTATTCTATTTTCATCATGTTTGTTTAAAAAGTCAGGGAATTGTGGTTTTCACTGTGGTCTGAAAGCGGTAGACCCCATCCCTCATGAGGCTTTGTTTATTTCCCAGTTAGTTAAATGCAGCTATAGTGAATTGCTCAATTGTTCAAGTGCTTCTCATTTTCTCTTTGTAATAAGGAGCCAGGGTGCCTGGAACAGCATTTTAAAAGCCTTCCAACCAACTCAATGACCAAATTAGTTGGATCATATTCTCTTCTTAGTTGAATCTTTTTAGAGTAGATCTTTTCCTTCCTTCCTTCTTTCCTCCTTCCACCCATCCCTCCCTTCTTCCCTCCTTCCTTTCCTTCTCTTTCTTCCCTCCCTTCCCCCTCCTTTCTCTCTCTCTCGCGCTCTCTCACGCACATACACACGTGCGTGCAAACACACACACGCACGCACGCATGACCCCCTCCTTTCTCTCACGCTCATCTCTCTCTCCTCTCACTCTGATTTCTCTTTCTCTCTCCCTTCTCTCTTATCTCATTCTTTCTCTTTCTCTCTTTAAAATCCAGTA
Organism: Pteropus alecto; assembly: GCF_000325575.1. Lineage (NCBI taxonomy): Eukaryota > Metazoa > Chordata > Mammalia > Chiroptera > Pteropodidae > Pteropus > Pteropus alecto. Next base: position 8,711,184 of record NW_006433950.1, read on the forward strand.
CCCTAAATCTCATCTCTGACGCCCAGTTACGTGGGACTTGTGGGTTTGTCGTTTCCTGGGATTTTTATACTCCTGGAAACGAGGTTGAAAATCACAGTGACATGAGTGTGTGCACTTATAGCCTCCCTGTTCTAGTTAAGCACATTGTGCTGACGCTGTTATTGCTGGGTAGATGTATGCCCAATTCCACTCTTTAGAACCAGCCGTGTAATAGTACTAGTGCACGCGTGATGACATCGTCTTGTGTCCGTTAACACTGCCTGGCTCCAGCCCATTCTGACAGATTGTTTGCTTTTCAGCACATTCTCCCCTTACTCGCACCCACGTCAGGATATTTGTGGCTAAAAGGATAGTGAGTACACACATAATTCTTTTTTAGAAAATAACCAAGGCTAGCAGGGAATTGAAGGGCTACCCCACCATAATATATTAAGCTTCCTCTTCTATTGCAGAATAATGTCTTGTGAATGGATAAATAGTAATTAGGAACTGAACTGCTTCTTAAGATCAAATGGGTTAAGGTCCATGTTGATAATGTAGCATATGTCTTTACCAGTTACGATAAGCAATCCAGATACTTCAGCTAAACCTCATTTACCTTCTGCGAACCAAGTCCGAGTGTCCTGGATTTACTAGATTCCATAACACTTACCAGTCATGTAGGAAGTTACATGCATTAGACAACTTTGGGGATTAGATGGGACATCAGTGATAAGAAATGCTCAACGTGACTAATTTATATCAGAGTGATTGTATAAAAATCACTTGTGGAAAACGAATTTGTGCTTCATCTAAATAATGATCTAATCTAAATTCCTGTGGGTTTATACACATTTCTAAAAATTACAGATTTTAAAATTGTACTCTTTCAGTTTACACCATTTGCACTCTCTCCTTTTCGTTGTACACTTATAACCTGGTGAGATTGGAACGACACGGCTCACCCTGAGCCACAAGTGACCAGTGAGCGAGGAGAGAGTGACATGAGATTCAATTCACAGCAAATAAGTAACTTGCCCAGGGTCACCTTGAACTAGTACATGTGGCAAAAAGACCAGTAAACCTTGATTTTCTGACTCTAAATTGCAGACCCTTTCACTAGCTCCTTTTGCTTTCTTTGTTAATAAATATGTCACCTCCCTCCTGAGTTGAGTCACTTTGGTGGCCCCCTTTTTAATTTCTGGCAATAAAAGAAAATAGAATATCACTCCCTTGGTAGATTGTCATTTTGAAGATACCAGATGGGGCTACACTCTAATAATTCTTATTTTCTATGATATCTGTCATTTCCCTCATACAGTAGCTCCTCTGTAGCCATCTGTAGGTAAGGCTCCGGGGAAATAGGATAATTGCTAATGATCTTCCATGTCTATTACCCACGTCCCTCTGCTCAGGTATTTTTGACATTCTAAAATTATCACTTTTAGAAATAATTCAAGTCTGCTAGAAAAAAAACAGGGTAATTCTCTTTGAGCTGTTAAGTTTTTCAGTCTGCCTACCATAGATTAAGGTTTGCAGAGCTCACACTGCTGTATCTGGATTAAGTTCTCAACAAATTCTATTAAAACTCTCTGAGAAGGAAAAAAAAAAAAAACTTTGATTAGTTTCAAGCAAGAACTTTGAACCTAGAGCGGAACCCAGCCTTAAAAGTTGCTCTTCTCCCACATTTGTGTGGTCTTTACTAACTTCCTGTTCTTTTTCTTCTCTATTTTTTAAATTCTGGCTTCAAGGTACCTGTTTTAGAGCACCTGCAGAATATATACAGTTCTGTAGTAGGTGCTTATTATTGTTAAAATTTTGGACCAAGAGCTCAATGCCCTTTGTCATCCTTTAATTTCCTATAGATGCTGATTCATATAATTGTGGGCATGATGTAATGCAAATTATCTGCAAATTACCAATGACCCAACTATGATGTGCTCTGCAACTGTAGTTTCCATTCAGCAAAGTCCCCATCAGTTATAACTTGTCGTCTCCCCCAGAAATCAAGGAGATGGAAAAGTAAACGCGAGGGATCGGACTCCGGCAATCGACCAATCAAGGCTGCTGGGAAAGTTATCATCCAGGATATCGCATGCCTTCTTCCTGTTCACAAGTCACTGGGAGAACTGTACATGTAAGTTCAGCATTTCAAGTCTGCCGTGCTTATCACTTACACATGATTATCAAAGTTTTAAAAAAAAATTTACATATATTTATTTATAAGATTGTAGTTGACATACAATATTATATTAGTTTCAGACATACAACACAGCGATTAGACATTTATATAACTTATGAAGCGATCACCCTGATGAATCCAGTACCCATTCGACACCATACATAGTTATTACAATACTACTGATTATTCTCAAAGTTGTGTTTTCTAAAGAAGTATTTGAACCTTTTCTTCAAAAACAGTTTTAAGCGGGGAGGGAGAAGCAGTTTTAGGGGAGTACAGTGTGTTAGCTTTCTGTTGCAGCATGACAAATTACCAGCATGCTTTTATTATCACAGTTTTCCTGTTTGGAGTCTGGGTGCGGCTTAGCTGGGTCCTTGCCCAGGTCTCACCAGGGTGAAATCATGGAGTTGACTAGGTGGTGTGCTTATCCACTCCTTAGCATCCTCTTCCCAGCTCACTCAGGTTGTGAGCAGAATTCAGTTCTTTACACCCATAGAACTGGTTAATTTCATCTCCTTCCAAACCAGCAGCCGGGTCTCACGGCTGCTTCACTGTCTAAGATATTCTCTGATTAGGTCAGGCCCACTCAGAATAATCTCCCTTTTGACAAATTCAAAGTCGACTGATTAATAATATAATAATAACCTAATCATGGGAGCGATGTCCCACTAGTATTCATTGGTCTCGCCTGCATTTAAAGCGGGGGCTTATACAGTGTACCTAACAGCAGGGCAGAACTCTTAGAAACAGTCTCAGAACTCTGCCTCCTAAACCCAATCTTTACAATAGAGAAAACAGAGCCACTTTAGTTAAAGGGAGTTGGGAGGCGAGTGACAAGCATACAGGGGCAGGCTGGTGGTTCCTCCTCCTCTTGGACTTGAACATGTGACAGAAAGTATTTGTTTTGTAGGATATACACAGTGTGCTCCTCTGTGTTAGAAACTACAGTGTTGCACTTGAATCCATTTTTACTCAACCGCTGTGCCTGGGGACTCCACAGGAAAGCAGGTTGGCAAATTGGTCTTTGAGTCTGGCCTCCTCTCCTGACTTCGGAGAGGTGAGATTTCTCCTTCTCTAGGCTGGAACCCACAGCATAATATCAGCCAGCAGTTAAGCATTTTCTTCAAGTCATGTAGAAAGGGAGCTTTAGGCCAATATGGATAAAACATTTTGAGTGATAACCAAAGAGGCAGTTTTTAGTCTTAGTTGTTAAACCAGGTATGATTGATTTAGGAAGTTAGACTAGAAAGGAACTTTAACATTCTTTGTAAATTTCAGACTGAATGTAAATGATATTCAAGAGACGTGTCAGAAGAATGCGACTTCTGCCTTGCTTGTTGGAAGGAGGGACCTCGTTCAGGTATTATCCATCCCTTTTGCTGGAGATCTGGAATTTTCTTTTTGAGCAGATTGTTTTCGCTTTATAGTGGTGGTTTAGTGACATTTCAAGGTGTGCCTCCTGTTTTGCAATTCTCATTTCTTTGCCAAACTGTAGGGCTAGAGCAGCTTTCTAAATCCCTTGGATATTTTTCTTATTAGTGCTAGTTGGGAAGGTCTTAAATCACTTACTGAGTATTTTTTATTACATTTCTTTTCTATTCTATACCATGGTGATTGTTACATACCTAAATTTGGGTATCTACATCTTTCCCATTTGTACCCTCAATTCTGTTTGTTTGTTTGTTTGTTTTTTACTTTTAAAAGGGCTTCATTTCATAAAAGCTTTACCAGAACATTCCTTTAGATTAAGGAGACATGTTGAGTTAAAATATGATGTAATCTTTAAATATTAAATCTTCATTTTTTTGCAGGAACGCAGTTGTGTATTAAAGCAAGCTGCTCCTACATTGGTTTTTTTTTTTAACAGCTTTATTGAGATATAGTTTATATACCATGCAGTTCATTCATTTAAAATGTACCATTCAGTGGCTTTTAGGTTGCTCTGCAGACTTTTGCAACCATCACCACAAATAAATTTAGACCATTTTCATTACCCTAAAAAGATACCCCATATTCCTTAGCTCTCAATCTCATTTTACCCCACCTGGCCCTAGGCAACCACTAATCTATTCTCTGTCTCTATTGTACCTTTTATTTTTTAGTGTGAGGATTAGATTAAGCAATGGACACTACTAACTACTATCCTATCTGCTCAGTTTTCCCCCTCATAACCCTCCAAATGACCCAGAGCTAAGTAAGGCCTTCCTTTGATTTTTATCTGAGTAAAAAAAATCCCTAAGATTTCCATTTGTATTCTAATAAACAAATGTTTGCCCCAAACCCTTTTAAGTGAATTTTAGTCATGGATATAATGTTTCTATAAGGACCCAGGCACTTAAAGTTCTGTGAACAGCGAGAAGTCAAAAAGAAGTAGTAGAATTATTGTGGAATTTATAGCAAGATGTATAGGTCCAGCTCAGCTCCCTAGGGGTGTGACTCTGGGCAAATTATTTGAGACTCTCTCAGCCTCTGTGTGTATTTGTAAAATGGGAACCATAAGAATAATTACCTCATAGGATTGGTGAGAAGATGCAATAAATACAATACGAAGGCAAACCCAGTGCTCGTGTTCCAAAAACATTCTCTTAAGAAGACTTACTTCCTAAAGTGTTTTGTTTTTTATATTTTCATTAAGTTGATTCAGAAGATCAGGCTAGTCCAAGTGAAGTGGAAATTCCCTTCCCTGGGTTCAGACAGGCCCGAGTTTAAATCTAAGCTCTGTCACTTTTTTGTTGTGTGGTCCTAGGCAGCCACCTCCTCTTTCTGAACCTCAATTTCCTCGATTATAAAATAGGAACAATACTTCTAAGGTCCTTATGAGAACTAAGGTAAAAATATAAAATTCCCATACCTATATCCGATAGATGGTAAGTACCCAAAATATGATACAATTACTGCTGTTCTTCTTACAATCATCATCATTCGTGGTGTGGTACTCTTTAGTGGGCCAGTAATGACGTCGATGCAAATGCTTAATTTTTAAAAATTCTTTATGCATATGTCGAAGATGATGTGCCTATAATTATGTGAAGAGTTGCAGAAATAAACTTAACTGTCAACTATTTCTGTTGAAGGCATTAGGAAATGTGTATTATGAGTGAAGAAATAATATGCCTAAGTTGTCAGCCGGGGTGGTAAACACCCTTTCTGTCCCTTTCAGCAACCATTCAGGTGGGTCATTGATGATCGAGAGGAACAGAACCTCGGGTCTCTCATTTGAACCAATACTTGTGTGCATCGTTTAACCATGTTGGTGCCACATAATTTAATTGACTTTTTAAACATATCTGATGTGTTTCTCTACCTGTTTTTCAGTATTTTTATTTCCTTGTTCTTTTTTTTCTTAGATTATAAACTCCTTGATTTAAAATCTGTACTTCTTCCATTTGGGGATCTCACAGTCTAGTATAGTGCTTTCCAGTCAGTGGCCATACAATGACGTGTTGCTACTGAGAAAGATTTCCCAAGAGCACTGCTCCAGTTTTAAATGTATGGAGCTGGGTGGGCACTGTTGACGGCATGATGTATTTTGTGTGTGCTGAATCTTGGGTTTGATAGATACTTAATCGACATTCATTTCTGTTTGATGACTCTAAGCACCATGAGATTCCAAGTTTGGAGATATTCCTCAGATTTGATGTCATCAGAAAAGAAAGCCAAGTCTATTTTGTCTTGGCCTGTTTTTTTCTGTAGCTTTGGAGAGTATAATGAAACTCTTTTAAGGAAAGCAACACAGTTTTTCATTATTTGGCTAAAGAAGGACGGATCTTAAATGTGAAGCAGGATACTTTTTTCTCTCCCTGCCAGTTCACTAATGAAGCAGCAGAAAAAGACACATGAATTAGCAGCTAAATAGACAACCTGTTGAAGTTATTGCATGGTGTCATTTCTCCGAAGTTTGCTTAATGAAAGTTTTTAAGGCTAGTGTTTCTCAAATGTTATAGTCCTCTGAGAATCTTGTTAAAATTCCAGTTCTGATTCAGTAGGTCTGGAGTGGGCCCTGAAATTCTGTTTTTTCTGGCTGTGAGAGTAGTAAAGAGAGGTGTGTAGGTAAAGAGAGGGTGGGGTGTAGGTAAAGAGAGGGTGGGGTGTAGGTAAAGAGAGGTGGGGTTCTTTCATACTTCCCGTCCCTGTCCTCACGGATCTCAGTTTGGGTGTTTCTTTTTGATTTGTCCAGGTTTGGTCGCTGGCTACGGTAGCTACAGATCTTTGCCTTGGTCCAAAGTCTGACCCAGATTTGGAAACTCCCTGGGCTCGACATCCATTCGGGCGACAGCTGCTGGAATCCCTGTAGGTTTTGAGACATAAACGTGAGGAAAATGAGAGGTGGAAGTGAGGTCTTTCCTTTCTGTGGCACAGCAGTTTCTGTGCGTAACTAACTTCTCATAGCAGAAGGAACTGTAGAGTATGTGGCATCTGGAACAAGGATTTGAGACTCACATGTCCCGTAGAGATTTATGCATTCATTAGCCCGTAAGTCTGATCGCAAGAGTTTGCGCTCTTGAGATGGTAAATGTCTTGGATCCCGTAGACTTTCGCCCCGAGAGCAGATTAGAGAATTACGTATTGGCTTTCATGTTTTCCAAAAGCCGTGATGCTTTCACCCTATTAAGCAATTTAGGAAAATATTGAATTCATATTGCACTGAAATATGGCCCAGGTCCTGACAGAGAAGGAAGCTCCGCTTGCTTCAGGAGGAGGTTGGCTTTACTTACCGGTTGAGGCCAGACCTGGTTCACACATGCTCACGCTTTGGTTGCCTCATGGTAACGCAGGGATGACAGTGCTTGTTCTACCCACTTCATGTGAGGCTCAAATGAGATAGTGAGTGTACAAGCACCTTAAAAAGTATTAAAGACAGTGCTTGGTAGGAAGGTATCAGAATTCCATCGTAGAGGCCAAGCACCTCACATTCTGGCGGGTGGTCCTGAAAGGAGGAAAGGGGGTGCGAGTACCTAAAAGGTAAAACTGTTTCTTATTGTTATTATTTAATAGCTCGTCTTCCTAATTCCACCTCCCGAGTCTGTCTGCTCGCTGTGCTGTGGTGGTGCAGTGTTCTCCGAGGACCTTCACATAGCTTTGGGTTCTATGAATGAAGCTTATAGGAACCTCCCAGAAGGCAGTAGAGTTGGGAGAGAGCATTTATGGCCTCACTCAGGTGTTAGTTTAGTGTACTTAGTTCTTGAGAAGCTACGTTCGGGTCTGGACCCATGCCTGGATGCCAACCAGAAACTTTCAGATTGGTTTTCTAAGTCATTTGTAATACTTATATTTTATTCCAAAGCAAATGTAGCCAAACCCAAAGTAGATCTGCGTCTGTAGTAAGCCCTGGTTCCCGATGGGGTTTTTGAGGAAGACTTAAGCACCCTCTCTTTCTGTCCCTATGGCAGCGACCCACCACGATTGTGCTCGTATCCTCCTCCCATCCCTTCTCTTGACTTGTTCTCTCTCCTCTCAACTCTCTCTAGGTTGGCTCATTACTGCCGACTCCGCGATGTCCAGACGCTGGCGATGCTCTGCAGCGTGTTCGAAGCCCAGTCTCAGCCTCAGGGAATACCAAACCCTTTCGGGCCCTTTCCTAGTCGCTCATCAAATCTTGTAGTGTCCCATAGTCGATACGTAAGCTCGTGGTTTTCTGGTTGGTGTCTGACTTTTTCTAAGAGTAAACGTCATGGGGAACGATCGTCTGATGCTGCTTCTGTTTGTTCTGCAGCCCAGCTTTACCTCCTCTGGTTCCTGCTCCAGCATGTCGGATCCAGGGCTCAATACCGGTGGCTGGAACATAGGTTGGTACGGAACTGACACAGTCCACGCTGTCTGCTTAGTTCTCTAAAAGCTGTGTGCAAATTGTTAATAATATGTAATCTTTTGTCGACGAATATTCTGTACATTTTTCCTTGTTTCTCATTTTTTAAAAAATTTAGTATGACGGCGATACTGTGGTCAGAAAGGCCTGGAGTTTCACGTTTGAACAGGCCAAATTCTAGAAGGTCTTGTGCCTTTCTGGGTTGCTTTTCATCCCATAACCTTGGGAAACTGACAGTGAGACTTCCCAGTGTTCACCCCAGAAACCTAACCCCGTCCTTTCTCCATCATACACCCCTTCCATAGTCATCTGTCACTTCCTGTTATGTCTCTTCCCGTGTACCTCTTCCACTTCAGAGAAGTAAGGCGAAACCTGATTCCAGGTGGCCATAAAGGTCTGTTTAATGAGTAGATGTATTTGTGTTTTCTGGATTTTTAAAATTTCTTTTTTTCAAAAAAGATCGTATTTTCTTGATTGTAAAAGTAATACATGCATAGTGAAGAAAAGAACAAAACACAGTCTCAGAGACGAAAATAGTCATCACTGATCGTCCCGCCTGCGAATAACATGTTATCATTTCAGAACATTTTCTTTCAATCATTGCGTATGTGGAGTCTGAGAGGGGTCTTTCTGTGTATGTGATTTTGTGTTCGATTTTTAATTTTATGAGCATTTTCTAATGTCATTTAAAAAGTCTTTATAAATAATGACTGCCTAATATTCTACTATATCACTATACCGTAATTTGCTTAATCATTATGCGTGTACTTAATTATCAGGTGACCGTAATAATAAATACCTAGACAAAAAGGTAAAGCTAGAGAAGACTTCTATTTAGTTATATTTTTCAAGATTTTCAACTTGGCTTATTTTTATTGTAGAGAATAAATTGGACACACACTGCTTTATGAGAGTTTTCAGAGATTTTCCATGTCTTCTCTGATTTCCTTCTTCCCTTCCCATTCGATTTTCTTCAGCGGGGAGAGAAATAGAACACATATCTTCACCTTGGGGAGAGTCTTCACCAGAAGAAATCCGCTTTGGAAGTCTGACCTACAGTGACCCTCGGGAGCGAGAACGTGACCAGCATGATAAAAATAAAAGGTAACGACCTTCCCACAATTTCATAGTGCTTAGATTCTCCAAAATTAGGACTCTTGCATTAAGAAAAGTATATCAAGTGCCATTCAGTGTTTAGCTTGTTTTTTCTTAAAGGACCTGACAGGAGATCTTTTGAATTCTATCCAGGCTCCTGGACCCTGCCCATGCCCAACAATTTGATGACTTTAAGAAATGCTACGGAGAAATCCTCTACCGCTGGGGGCTGAGAGAGAAGCGAGCGGAAGTGCTGAAGTTCGTTTCCTGTCCCCCTGACCCTCACAAGGGGATCGGTGAGTCTGCATGTTTTTCTTTTCCTGTCATTATCTGAAAGCTTCTATAATTCAATTTGTCCGAAACATAGACTTGGAATGAAATTTTGGTTTCTCTTTTATAAGCAGAAATTTCTGAAGCATTTCAGTCTATTTTAAACTTTGTGAAAAACCTTGCATTTTATGAGAAGATTAAGTTTTTATTGCAACAGAAGTAGTTTTATATACAATCCTCAGGTATTGATTGGAAGTAGGGCTATTTATTTATTTATTCAACTAATATCTATCAAACGCCTCTTCGTCAGTGTTAGGACATTCCTTCCCTTCGTGGAACTTAGAGTTTAGTGGAGGAGAAAAATTAAATAATTAAAAATTATGATGAGTATTTAAGAGCAAACGGAAAGGATTTGGGGGCAGGGAGAGCAGGGAGAAAAATTTTAGAAGATGTATTGAGGTGTATTGGGAAAGGCCTCCCTGTGGAGCCGAGGTCTGAGACAAGGAGCCATCCGTGCCGAGGGCAGCAGGAAGCGCTTCCATGCAGTGGGAGCAGGCCTGTGGGAGAAGAAACTTGTTATTTTAAACAAGGAAGCCCAGAGTGGCTAGAATACAGTGAGTGAGAAGAGTGGTATAAAATTAGATTGTAGGATAATTAGGGACTTGTAAATAAAGAATTTGGATTGTATTCTAAGTCCAGTGGTAAGCTTCAAAGGCCATTAAGAAGTAAGTGACTGCTCTGGTTTCCATTTTAAGAGGTTTGTGTTGGCTCTTATATGAAGAAAGGATTAGAGGAGAGCAGTAGAGGTAGGAAGACCGTTTGAGGACTTAGAGTGGTCAAGAGAGAGCAACGGCCTAGTCTAGGGGTCAAATCGGCGGTGGGGAGAGAGGAATAGATTAAAGATAGATGTTAGAGGTAGATTCAACATGGATGTAGGGTTGAGGAAGACACAAAGCTTAGATAATTCCTAGGTTTCCAGCTTGAGCAACTGGGTAGAGGTAGGTTAGTCCGGGTTGGAGCTTCAGGAGTGTTGTCTCCAAGAAGAGGACATTGAAAAAATAGGTAGTGTATTTTGGTGTCCAGTGTATTTATAGTAGACTCAGATATTTAAGGGAGCATTTAGAGATGAATTATTGGTAAGTACATAGCAAACTAAGCAAATGAACAAAACAAGATAGTTACCAATGGTAGGAAAAGCAAAATGTGCAAGAAAAGAAAAGTTATCTTGATACAAGGCTTGATAAATAATATAAAAACAGAAGACTGATCCGACCAAATGATAATAGAACTGTCTAGGGAAGATGAGGGAGAGGTGGTATATGTGTGCAGTTGGGGAGACTGGGAGTGAACGAGAGCTTCCACTGCAGAAAGTCAGTAGGTAATGCTAAAATATGAAAATTAAGATAGAAGGTAAAAACAGAAGAAACAGTTAAATGGGCTGGAAGGATTTTCCTAGGGAGGGATGGAAGGGAATTCTGTTTTGGTAATAACACATAGTAGAGAGTATTTGACTCTTTAAGTTATGCACGTGTACATACTTTCACTTAAAGAAACAAGTAGGCCAGAGTAATACATAGATTTAGATGTTGAATAAAAGGATTATTATAACGGATTATTTTAGTGTGTGCGCTAGAAGAAATGCCAAAACACCAAAGGCTATATGTATATGGGCAATATATTTTTCAGAGCATCTAAATGTATGAAAGCATATCAGGGAAGATTAATGATGGGCTGAAGCAATTTTGTCTTTCAAAATTAGTTTTCAGGAAAATATGTGAATCACAGAGACATGTAACTGATGTATTAATACACTAATCAGCTAAGCTCTTATTGACATCTTACTATTATAAAGAATCACGCTGAGTTCTGTGGGCTGTACTGTGCAGTTTGGGTGGGTGGGTCAAGAAGTCTATAATCCAATAAGAGAGATGAAACATTAGCTATGAAGACTTAAGTGATATTCAAAAATGAATAATATGTCCTAATACCATTACAAACATTATTACAAGATTTAGAAGGGGGGAGATTATGAAAGATAGATCCACAGACAAAAATATTAAGAAAAATATTTTCATCCTTAAAGTTTTTACTCTTTGGAAGAGTCAGATTGCTCAAATACAGGAAACAGCGGGTATTGAAAAAAAAATACAGTAAGGTTACCAAGGCTACCGTTGGTCTCCTCAGGGTGGAAAATGAGCAATTTCCTCTGGCGCTTGTCACATCTGCAAGGGTCATCCTGTATCAGCAGCAAGTTTGAGGGATAAAGTTATTCTCATTTAGGAGATTAGATGTTTATAGAAAGGACTTACAGCTTCATTTATTTTGAGGAGAAAATGCTAGGCATAGTATTCTTTAAAAAAAAAACTCACTTCATTTATTTTGAGGGGATAATGCTAGGCATTGTATTCTTTTAAAAAAAATCTCTGGTAATAAGATGATTTTCGATTTTGTTTTTTCCATTGTGGTATGTGGCTCTTGGTTGTAATGGTGGCTGAGCAAGGTTATTACTTTGCTTTGTCAGTCCTGGACCCAGTTCCTGCCCCAGAGGTGCATATCTATCTGCTCACCTAAATTTTATACAGCATTTTTCTGCTTTAGCAGATTGATTTATTGTCATTTATGTGGCTGGTTTTATTTACATTTGTGTAATAGATGATGTTTATTAATACTCTCTTCTGTATGGTTAACAAACTGGAGACCTATGACACTAAGCCTTTGGAGTTAGCTTCCTCCTGGAGGTTTCGTGAAGCCTCAGGAATCATAATTCGATCTTTCTGCTGTGTGCCAGTGTTTTTACTGCCTTATTGTCTATTAGGAACCAAAAATGATCCATTCCACCGCTACCAGGTTTCCCCAGCAGAGCCCGTACCTGTGGTTGTATGCTTCTTTCCTTGAGATTCCTGTTTGTCAGTGTTCCCGTAAAAGACACCTTTGTGATTCTGAACACACTGTGTCCCTTTGTATCACCTAAAGTGCCAAAGCTAACATGTATACCAGCATGGCCCAAAGGTGTCCGTACTTCCTTCTCAACTGTTAACTAATGGCCAGTCCATTATGTGTAACACTGAGAGGCAAGAAAGAAATATTAAAATTATGCTCAGTGACTTAGTGTTTCTGTATTTTCTATCTTTGTGAATTTATATTCACTTAAAAGTTGTACACACCCCCAAAGATTTTCATTAGTTAACTAAATGAAATATTAGTTCAAGATATTAAAGTTAATAAGGATGTTAGAAATTATGTTTAAGCTGACGCACTGTAGAGAAACATAATTACTAATGATACGTTGAATTTTTCAGAGACGACATTTTAATAATTTCACCCAGAGATGGAGAATAATCAAGTTTATATTTACCGTTATCTCAAGTGCCAAAGAACAACCCTTTTTAAAAGACATGTTATTATAATTCCATTAACTTGTACACATAATTTTTACAGTCTCATAATTTTAAGTGTTGACTCCTGTCAAACCAATAAAACCAGTAAAGGAAATTTAAGAAATTTAAACTAATTAGGCTTTTTACGAGAACATAAACTGAAGTCTTACGTAACATAAAAAGTTGTTCTGAGAGCGTGAAGACATAGCTATTTTTAAATCAAAATTATGATTTACCTTAACGAGGACTACCATAAAATTTTCTCTGTAGTTACCATATATTTAAAAAGTATTTAGTAGTACGTTTTTATGACAACTAATTGTCACAAAACAGAGAAACTGGCTGTGACAGAAGAAAGGACCTTTTCTCTATTGTGAGAGATGGACAAGAAGAACAGACCCAGGGAGACTTGAGAGTTTGGTGGCCGAGGGATGAAGGGGCCCTATTGGAAGGCTTCATTTTCTCAGGGAGGTGAGAGAAGAGGCCATCGGGTGTCAGAGAGCGGGGAGCAAAGGTGTGAGGGGGGCGTCTTTGGAATGCAGTGGGTATGAAGTAGCCATCTGGAGAATGGAAGAGAAGCAGCAGCAGACCACTGCGTAGGGCTGGGAGTCTGTCCGTGGTCTTGTGTTTAGTGAGAGGCACATTGTGACGGTCTCCCGTCCCTCGGGATCACTCCGGGGCAGACATGGAGGTGTGGGCAGGTGATAGGGCTCATGCAGTTTGAGGTTTTGCCAGGTGGTACCATGGAGGGAGAGACGGGCAAAGATGTTGAGGATGTTTGCCAAAAAGCAATTATAAAGCTAGGTCATGTAATTCAGGCTGACTGAAGGAGAAATTGCGGCCGGAAGGGGGCTGATTAGATTAGAGATGAGAGGGCAGAGGCCTGAGAGGGAGGGAGGCTGGTGAAACCAGATGGCATTAGCTTCAAGAGGAAAGGTGACAGTCTGGAGGCATAATGGGGCCTGTGCCCTCCCCTCCTGCCCCTGCCCCTTCTGAGAAAAGTACGTAGAGCACATGGGAAGCTTGTGTTCCAGGTGGCACAGAGGAAGGCTAAGCAGGGACGGAAAGGCTCCCCGGAGCAGCAGGGGTGAGCGGGGGGACACGGGCAGTGAACGTGGGTTGCCTGGGCTCATGGTGGTGACGGAGGCAGACTGAGATGAGTGGTCGGTGGGATTAGCCCTCAGGAGGCTAGGGACCGGTCGTAGCAGAACGGTCTTGACTGCATCTCCGCGGCACCGTGGTGCCCTGACTTGGTCAGGGAAGAGATGGTAAGACCAGTCAGCTCTTGCCTGAGTGTTTGAGTCCGTCAGTTTTTTCAGCACGGCTTGTTAGTCGCCTGCCGTGTGCCAGGCCACTGCTTATAACACTTACTAAGATTGCAGAAGGGGTTCTGCTACTTAAAACAGAAAATTGAAAACCATTGGTCTAATAGGCTCCTGCAGAGTCCTAAGGTGAATACACCTTTCCTAGCTCACAGTGCCCGGGTTGCTTTTGCAGAACTAAACTCATGTCTCTTGTTTTGGCCGTCTCCACCTGCTTCCAGAGTTTGGCTTGTACTGCAGCCACTGCCGGAGCGAGGTCCGTGGCACGCAGTGCACCATCTGCAAAGGCTTCACGTTCCAGTGTGCCATCTGCCACGTCGCAGTTCGAGGATCATCCAACTTCTGCCTGACCTGTGGGCATGGGGGACACACCAGCCACATGATGGAGTGGTTTAGGACCCAGGAGGTGTGTCCCACCGGGTGTGGGTGCCACTGCCTGCTGGAAAGCACTTTCTGAACTTACAGACTGTGAGAGTCATTGGAAGACCCCGTAAGTGCCGGTGACAAGCTCTCTGCCAGGCGAGAGGCTGCAGAACCCATTCCTGACTAGAGTGGAGTATAGTCCTGTCACGGACTGTGCAGCACCAGCCGTCATGAGCCTTGGCCCTCTCCTCTGTTGGCTGTTGGTGGCACGGATGTCGCTGGAAGAGGATGGTGGCAGGCATGCCGAGCTGCAGAGCTGCAGAGCCGGGTGGAAGTTTTCTTGGAAAAAAGCACCTGCCCCCAGAGCCGTGTTCACTTGAAACTACTGAACAGCATCGTTTCTGATGCCATCACAGAGACCAAGGTCAGATGTAGAAGACAGTCTCCCGAGCCAAAGGACAGTGGAGATTAATTTAGTTGACAAGGTGGCCTATGACATAAGTTGGTATATTTTCTGAACTGATGGCTATTGGTCTTTTAAAATATGCTTAAATTATAAATGTATGATGTACTTAAGGATTAAGATGTATTTTTTGTTCCTTATTTCTTTCATTTGCTCTCCCTCGACTAATAAAAATCTAATAATTATTTAAAAAAGAGAGACAGAAAGTTGAACGTTTTAGTGAACCTTTTTTTTTTTTTACCCTCCTTCTAACTGTGAAGTTAACTTTTGGATCGGAACAAAGTCGATGTCAGATTATCAAAGGAAATGCTGATTTACTTTTGTCATCTGGTAGGAGAACATAGAATCTGACATCTAAGGTTCTTCCCAAGCCCGAGAGTCTTTTAATCATTTCTTTCAGCCAAAGGAAAATGAGACGGCATCGCAATGTCGACGTAACAGCCTCGTTACCGCCGTGCAGGTCGGCTGGGCTCGGTGAGTTCCACTCTTCCCTGGGCTCCTGCCCAGCCTTTGCCCTGTGTTTATCTGCGTTCCCACTGGTTATGACTCAGATATCCACCAGTTCTTCAGAATCATTTCAATGCTTCGTGTTTCATATGGGCCAGAAAAAAGAAATCTTCTTTTTTGGTATTTCTACTGAAATTTACATTTGTTTCTTAGAATTTTACAATTCCAGATAGATTGATTAACTTAGGAAATATAGCTACATGTCTCAAAATGTGTTGTGCATCACTGTGTTTTAAACTGTACGTCAGGACCCAATAATGGACTGTGAAATCAATTTAGTGGATAAAAACGAGCATTAAAAAAAGTGAAATAGAGTAGAAGAAAAATGATCAGAATTACAGTACATAGGGGAAATATTGTTTTATGTAACTTGTTCACTAGTGTATACATGCAAACTTGCCCACGTGTATAGTGGGTCACAGTGTAAATTAATTTCTTACTTAGGTCAAATCATTTTTCAAACAGTTTAAAACATTTTTATGGACAGTGTTTATACTTTGTCCCCTGTGTTACTGGATGCAAAGCACCTTGACATAAGAAAAGCCTAGATCCTGTACAGTGAGAGCAGAGAGTTAACCCTGGGTTCTGATTTGAGGTTAGATACCAATGTCTGTACAGAGTGAGCTGAATAACTGGGTGCAGCAAGCACATTGAGGGGCTGATAAAGGAGGCAGCCAAGGAAATCTAAATTCGTTCACTCTTTGCCTGTCACTCGTTGGTATCGATGCTGCTGTAATGGCGATCACAGGCTGACTAATTTACGCTGAGGTGAAGGATCCGTTGGGTTCCTCCCGAAATCACACCATTTGCAGAGAACAATCTTTTCCTGTTCACCACTGCTCAAGCTAATGCAAAACTCCGTCCCCGTCTGTCCCCATCAAGAATTACATGTGTTTATTGTTTTAGTTTATTGTTATAGGAACCTTGCCTTCTAAAACTGGGGAAACCTTAATAATGAATTTTAAGAACTTTAAAGCTTAAAACATTACATAAAGTCTTCTTTCAATACATGTATTCCTTTTGAATTTCCAAATTTCCAGGGCAAAAGCCTAATATTTAAAAAAATATTCACTGTTTGGACACATGTTGGTCTGAGTGCTGGCTATGGTCGATATTCTCTCTGCCCTCCGATTAGATTATTACAATCACCTCAGACCTTTTTTCTTTGTTTGTTTTTTAAAATAATACGAGCTATGTTCCAAAGTACCTTTGGACCTGGCAAGGAAAACAGGGCTAGCAGCCGTATTTGCGTACCAGAAACAGAGTTGCTTAGGTGGCCTGCTGTAAAGAATGTGGGACGGGGAACCACCAGCTCGATTTTGTCTCCTGTCCTCAGTCCCCCCAAAACACAAGTGGCATAATGCTGTCCTTGGTAATGCCACGGAGATAGAATCAATGTTGCTTTACATTTTTATTTGAAAAATTTCATCTAATACAAAAATGCGTTCAGTCTGAAGATGCTTTCCCTTCAGTGATTCCCTGGGTGGCTGGCAGGATTTAGGAGAGAGCTGGTTCCATTTCAGTGGCTTAAAGCAGCGAGAACTTGAGGGAGAGACAGGAGTCATTCATTTTATCAGAAGACTGATGCTGAAGGGTCGGGGAGCTCATCAGTGGTCTCTTTGTGACAGAACAGTTTCTTAGCAGATTGATTTTTCTAGCAGTGGAAAAATTGTGCAGAAAATAGTTATAAATAACAGCCTCTACTTTATGGCTTACCGATTCTTAACCTTCCTCAAAGTTGGAGCTGGCAGTAGGGTCTTATACACACACTCAGAGGACAGATCCCAGAGGAGAAAACACACACCTTGGTTTCCTCATTCTCCTTAGAATCTACTGTCCTTATCAGAATCGGAAATCAATCTATCCTCTTGACATTCTGTAATACTGGTATGGTTTATTTCATCACAATGGTACTGATTTGATATTTTTCCTTAAATCTAAGAAAGTCTGATTTAATTCATCAAGTATTGAACATGAGATGAGCATTTGGACAAAGGTGAATATAGAGAATGTGGTCTGTGCCCTGCTGGAATGCAGAATCTAGCAAGAATTTAAGTGTTTACATAAATGCTAGTGACCGCTGAGGGAAGGAAGGAGTAACTCCATTGAGGGCAGAGACCGTACAGAGGCGGCTTTGGCTGAGCTTAAGGGTGAGTGTTCTTCAGGTGGGGAAGGAAG
>NW_006433950.1:8728758-8744325 GCF_000325575.1 Pteropus alecto
AGGATGGACAAGCAGGTGTGGCACCTGAGGGCACCGTGCGTGGTTTCTTACAGGTGGGGCTTAGGCTGGGGCTGAGAATTAAGGCTGGGGAGCAGGGCAGGAGTCAGCATAATGGGTCCCCAGCACTGTGCCGAGGTGTCTGGGCTTTACCTGTACGTCAGGTCTCCTCAGTCTTTCACCATCTGCCAACTGCATAATGGCTATTTTGCACAAATACAGACCATCGATTTTAACTTTAAAAAAAAATCAACAGAAATGTTTAAATGAATCCCATCAGTCATCATCAAAGGCTGTATCTTTCACCAAGGTTTCCTTATATTTGACTTGATGATGTATAACATAAACTGTAGGGGAGGTTCCATATCTGGTCCATTTTAATTCCCTCCTTCCCGCCCCCCACCCCACCCTTTAACTAGAAAAATCCAAAACTCATAGGTCATCGAGACACAGCAGGTGTTTGGTAGTTATTGAACACTAATCAGTGTCTCTGTCTACAGTTTCTTGATATTCTTGATATTTTGATATTATAAAATTCTTGATATTTTTGATTCAAATATGGATAATAAGTTGTGGAGAGCTTTTCCTCCGAAGACTTCATTCAGCTTTTTGTCCACTTGGCGGATGAGCACATTTCTCAGAAACTGAAGGAGCAATAATTGGATTCCCAATCCCCATTTGTTCTGCTGCAGCATTTGGCTGTGCTTTTAGAGATACGCCCAGGAAGAATGTCATCTGCTCCTTTTTTCTAATAAGTGAAGAAAATCCTCAGGTTTGGGAAAAACTCAAATACTGGTCAGTCATGTCATTTACAGCACAGTTCATTCTTAAGAACTAATAACCTCAACATCAGTTAGTTTCTTCTCCATCTCTGTTGAGAAATTTAAACTGTTTTGTACTGATACTATTTTGCACTTGGTCTTAAAAGCACTAGATTGATTTCCGGAGAGGCCACGTATTGTTATCGATGATATTAGCCATGATTTGATGAAATTTTGTAAACTCTGCACTGGGGAATGGTTGCAAGAGCTGCAAGTGGATAACCATTCCAATAAGATCTGATTTCAGATATTGATTTCAGGTATTTCTCATCCTACCTCCTGTTCATAGTCTTCTTTTCAGTTACACACTCCACATGGTTACACCCGAAGATTCAGTTTTCCCAGTATATAGTCGTAGTCCATGTTTTCTCCAAAGTCCAGTTCCTCGTTTACATCCAGGATGCATTCCACGTGTTGGTTATTACTTTTACCACTATTTTTATTTTCAATTAACCCTTTTGAGCTGTCGATCCATTTTTGTAAATTGGAGCCATGCTCCACACTAGTAATAATGAAAACGCAAATTTAATAGACAATGTATGCATCTGATAGACAAAAAAAAAAAAAAAAATGGCCAACGTAGTCTTTACATGCACATGTGCAATATTTGAGGATATGATTAAGAAGTAATAAAGCTCTTCCCTTCTACAGCCATCACTGACGCGCCAGTGGCCAAAGTGAAGTTCAGTTCCTTTGTGACTCCTGACTGGAACAAAGTCTGTAAAAGACATTTCGATGTACCTTCCCACATTCTCAGGAAGATCATGTCTTCCCCTCTTTCCAAAGAGCTGAGACAGAAATACAGTGTTCAGTCCATGCCCATCTGAGAGGATGGTGAAGTTCAGACTGTGCGAGGACACCGCAAAGGGCAGCAAACTGGGAAGTTGCTGCAGGTTTGCAGGAGAAATACGTCCTCTGCACTGAATGAGTACAGCGGGAGAAGCTGGCGGCACGACTGTTCGCGTGGGCACTCGCCCCAGCAAGGTGCTTATCGCTAGGCCGAAGCTGGACAAGGACCGCAAAGAGGCCCTTGGACGTAAAGCCAAATCTCACCAACCTGGAAAGGAAAAGAGTAAATATAAGGAAGATGCCATGGAGAAGATGTGGGAAGAAAGTAATCTTATGTACAGCTTTCATTAAAAACTATTAAAATGAAAAAAAAAAACATTTAGAAATGAGATATTTATTAAAATTATGGTTCATGTGTCAAATTTAAGAAAAAAATAGACACACACACACACAATTATTTATCATTTTCTCCGGGAAGGCTCGACTATCGCAGACCAATTGGGGAGACCAAGGGTTTGAGGATCTCACTTGAGAAATAACTGCTGCAGGTGACGGGGAGCCATCGAAGAGTGTTCAATGGGAGAGTGACGGGTCAGGTTTTAATCTGACCATGTGCGGGTTAGAGGTGGAGAGACTGTGGAAAGGGATGCTGGTTGAGAGTGTATTTCTGTGCCCTAATTAAAATGGCGACAGTGAGGAAGAAGAGTGGGGTGAAAGAGCCAAGAGATCTCTAGGGAGTAGAATTGACAAGACTGAGCTCACCCTGGGTTTGAGGCTACGAGAGGAATGGCTCATGGCTGTGCCCGAGCAATCGCTGGCCCTTGCCCGCCCATCTGTCGTAAGGGCAGACTCCTTAGTCGGCCTCACATCCGGGAGGCCTCACTTTCTCTTGCACTGGGGCTCCCAGGCTTCACCTCCACATACAGAAAGTGTGCTTTCTGCAGGTGGCGCAGCTGGGAGTTGCTACCAGGCACCTGAAATGAGGCTGTCTTTGTGTCTAGGAGCCCCTGAGGGGGTTTTTTCCTGGGCCCTACACCACCACTGGTTTTCTGCCTCCTTCCTAACCACTCACCTCCCAAGCCACTAAGGTCTAGCCAGGCTTGCTTGGGCCCCTCCTGCTCCCTTGGCCTGCCTGGGGCAGTGTTGAAATGCATCCTCATCATCGCTTCCGCCCCTTCAGCCCTTCATTGCACAGGAGGAAGGAAAGCTCAGAGAGGGGAAGTCAAGTCTCAGCTCACATACGAGTCTGTAGTTGACCCACATATGTTTAAGAGATTTTTATATCTATTGTTTTTCTGATTATAGAAACATTTAAAATTTTATTACTATTTTGTCCTCTACACTCTGTCCCCATATGATTTTCTAATTAGGGTTTATTTTATTTTCACAAATCAGAAAAATACAGATACACAGGCATACAGGGATGAGAACCATCTCCTTATGAAGAATGTATGGTCAGCCTCGGGGCTGCTTCCCAGAGTGAGAGCAGCTGTATTAAAAAGCCCAGGCACTTTCTCTATCCTGCTATCTTATTGTGCCAGAATTTATTCTTGTAAACTTTTAATTAAGTTTTAGGTTCACAGTTCTAAGAAATAATAGAGTGATCCAGTATACTCTTCACCCAGTTTCTCCATGTAGTAACATCTTGCATAATCGTAGTAGATATCACAACCAGGAAACTGACTTGGGCAATATCCATTGATTTTATTCACCAGTTTTACATGAACTCAGGGTGTGTGTGTGTGTGTGTGTATGTGTTTAGTACTCTGCAATTTTATTATGTGTGGATTTGTGTAGCCACCATCATCGTCAGGATACAGAGCAAGAATTCCTCATGCTTCTCCGTGATAGCCACAGTCACCATCCCCTGCTCCCAAGCTCCTGGTCACTGTATTTTCCAGATCTATGATTGTGCCATTTCAAGAATGTTCCGTCAAGGCAATCATACAGTATGTAACCTTTTAAGATTGGCTTTTTCATTCACTGTAATTCACTTGAGATCCAGCCAAGTTGCCTGTATCAATAGCTTGTCCCTTCTCATTACGTAGTATATTCCATGGTATGGATGGACCACAGTGTTAAAACATTAACCTGTTGAACTATTGAAGGGCATTTGGGTTGGTTGTTTCCAGTTTTCAGAACTGATTTTTGAAAATTATTTTGTTAATTTCTTCGAAACCAAAAGTTTTCACTGCCATCAGTGAAACAATACATGGAAATATAAAATTATCTTCCTCTTGTTTCCCCAGCAACCAGCGTATCCTTACATTTCTCTCATATGAATGTGTAAATACTAAAAGGAATTTTTTTGTTTGTAGAAAAATATGGTTAAATACTTTACACTACAATTAGCTTCTCACTTGAAAATACATAATGACATCCTTGCAGTAATGATTGTAATGTTAAAGGATAACTTTCCACTTGGTCTTTGAAGTATCAAAACTGGATACGGTAGTGTGCCAGGACTTCCCTGCTACTCCCTACAGAGTGTAGTTGTTAACCCTGGAAATAATGCAAGAGACAACCAGAGAACTCTGAAAGATGGAAAAGAAAAATGAGCTGGTTATGGATAGCAGGCTGGAGGAATGATGTAGAGGGAAGATATTTAATAATCTTCCACTCAAAAGAAAAAAGTAACCTGCACCCAGCATTTCTCAGCCCCCAACCTAGCAGTGGAAGGCAGCCCAGGTGGAAGGAGACCCCTACCAACACCAGGAGAACTGGGCAGCCCCAGCAAGGGGGTTCAGCTGGGAACTCTCTGACACTCAGCAGCTGGGCAGACTCTCTCCATCACCTCTGGTCTGAGACACTCTTCCCCACTGGAAGACAGCTGGTGATCTAACAGTGTCTTTGCCCATTGGGCCTGAGAATCCCCTTCCCCACGGAGACACCAGGTGGCTAGGGTTTCTGACAAAGGAGATCTTACCACAGCCAGCCAGGCCTTGGCTCAGGAAGCAGCTGGCCCCATCGGGCAGCACCAGCAGGAACCAGTGGGAGCTCCAGTGGTACCAGATCAATTAAGCATACCAGAAAACACCAGAAAGGCTCTGAAAATTAAATTGTCTTTAAAGTCACGGCCTACAAAAGTAGGCCAGGCCCACTTACAAAAGTTAAGCCTAAACAGAGTGATTGCCTGCTAAAATATAAGATTTAAATAGGACCCAGAGCCTCCTAACATAATAGTCAAAATGTTCAGGATACAGTTGAAAATCAAGTTATACCAAGAACTAAGACAATCACAACTTGAATGAGAAAAGACAATCAACTGATGCCAACACTGAGATGAATAGTTGTTAAAATTACTTGACAAGGATTTTGAAGCAGTCGTCATAAAAAAGCTTCCACAACCAATGACAAACTCTCTTGAAACCAATTAAAAATATAGAAAATCTCATCAAAAAAATAGAAGTAAAATATAGCTAAATGGGAATTATAGAACTGAAAATAGAATAAATTTTAAAAACTTGCCAGATGAAATCAAGAGTAGAGTGGAAATGACAGAATAGAATCAATGAAATTGAGAGTAGAATTTATCCAATCAGTACAGAAAAAGCTACTAAAAAAAAAAGAGCTTAGAGACAATAACAAGAAATAAAACATTTGTACCATCAGAGTCCCAGAAGGGAACTGAAGAGAGAGTGGCTGAAAATAGTATTCAAAAAAATATTGGCCAGAAACTCCCCAAATTTAGTAAAAACCATAAACCTGCTAATTGAACTAGTTGCGATTTATTTGTTTTAGTTTTTAAACTTATCAATTCATCCAAATAAGATAAATCCAAAGATATCCATGTCAAGACACATCATAATTAAACTTCTGAAACTAAAAAACAAAGAAAAAATCCTGAACACACCAGAGTGAAACCACATATTATATGGGAACACTAATCCAAATGACAATGAATTTCTCATCTTCAACTATTGAGGCTTGAAAGAAGTAGACAACATTTTTCATAAGTTGAAAGAAAAGAACTGTCAACCTAGAATTATGTATCTGACAAAATTATCCTTCAGGGATGAAGGGGAAACTGAAAGAATGTGTCACTAGCAGACTTACCTTAAAAGGATGACTAATGGAAGTTCTTCAAATAGATATGAAGGATAAAAGCCGGGATGTTGGAACATCGGGAAGGAAGAAGGAGAAATGGATAGAGCAGAAATATGGTTACATAAAGTATTTATCCTCGTGATTTTTAGAAATCATATTTGATGAGTGGAACAAATTATAACGCCATCTGGTACTAAAGAAAATATAAAGCGAAGAAGGGAAAGGGACCTAAATGGAAGGAAGATTTCCACACTTCACTCAAAGCAGTGAAACAAGACCAGTAGACTGATGTGACATGTGTATCATAACGCCCTGAGCCACCACTAGGAAAACTATGGAGCGATGCGCTCAAAAATGCTATAAATGTAAAATGGTACAGCTGTTTCGCAAATGTAAAATGCCATGCAAACTGCCATGCCAAATGTAAAATAGTATGGAAGTTCCTCAAAAAATTAAAATCAGAATTAACATATAATTCTTTAGAGAATTACCAGCAATTTCAGTTCTAGGCATATACTCAAAAGAATTGAAAGCAGAATCCCAAAGGACGATCAGTACTCCCATATTCACAGCAGCATTATTCATAGTAGCTAAAACATGGAAGCCACCAAAGTGTCTGTTGATGGATGAATGAATAAGCCAGATGTGGTCTATTTATACAGTGGAATATTATTCAGCCTTGAAAAGGAAGGAAATTCTGCAGTATGCTACAACATAGAAGTACCTGGAGGCCGTTATGCTAAATGAAATGTGAATAAGATCAGAGTCAATGTCCCGGGTGTGACAAGGAAATTTTTGGAGGTATGGATATGTTTATATCCTTGATTCTGGTGATGGTATTATAGTGTATGCTTATGTCCGAACTCCTTGACATGTATACATTAAATATGCGCAACATTTTAACAGCAATTACAGCTTAATAAAGCTGTAAAAAAAAAGAAAAATCCTGGGTGTGATATTGTCCTTCAGGCTTGCAAGATGTTACCAAAGGAGGAAACACAGGGGTCTGTACTATTCCTTTAAGCTGCATGTGAATTTATAGTTATCTTTTAAAAGGTTTAATTATTAAAACAAAGCTTAATACTGAGATTCACAATTGGTTCTGATTAACAACTGTGAACGCTGAGCATCAACCCAAGCAGGCTAGACCTGCTCTGGACCTAACTGAAAACTTTCTTGACTAATGATCAGTGGGACTCGTTTTGACCAGTTGCGCAGGGGCTTATGGCCTCATTCTGTCCTACTCGGTGTAGGGGAGGAAAAGTCAATTCCTCTACCCAACTTAGGTTCTCCAGCAGGGGCCCTGTAAGTTAAATGGACAAAGAGAAAAATAATCAGAAAAATACTCAGCTTATTAACTTGTGCATTGAGTATCCAGAGATGAGTAACTTGAAGAGGTGGCTTAGAAATCAGGCTTATATATAGAATCTTCAACAAAGAACAGTAGTGCATTTTTAGAGATGTGACAAGACAAAGGAAAAAGAGACCTTAGGTCTCTAGGGGCAGCAAATTGTGGGCCGGCAAATATATAGGAAACTGATGGTAGATAAAGTTCTATTAGTAAAAGTTGTATGTAGATTCCTCTGGTACCTTCTCTAGACTGATAAGGGTCTAAAGCTCTCTCCAGAGATTAACCTTTGAACTTCAGGGTAGAGCGGAGGAGAAGGGGCACCTTTGTAAATTTATGCCCTGCTTTTAGGCAAACAAGGGGAGGGCAGAGGGCTTTTCCGGTGCTGTTGCTTAATTACTTTTAGCTCAAAATAATCCTTATGTCAAGTGTGGAGTGGCGTATTCTGCTTTCCTTCACTAGGGCACAAGATTCAATTCTTAATCAGTGCTGTCACTCCCTAACACACATACCAAGACCCGTGACTTCTCCCTTCTCCAGCAGAGCCACCCACTGGTGTGTGTGTGTGTTCCCTTGTTTGCCAAGCCAAGAAATCAGAGGCTCGCATGTGAGTCACGGGAGTGAATTTTGTCTTTCCATTAATCCCAGTGAGCTAAGGCTTGGAGCACTGAAAGCGACGTGACCGAAGCTTTCCATGAGTGAGCGGAATCAGATGTGGCTCTCTGTCTCCAGAGCCCGCATTGTGCTTTGATCAGTTGCGGGAGAGGAGAGGAGGGTGGGACTCAGCAGGATAGAGTTCAGCCCGTGTTTGCCAGTATTAGAGGAGGTGGCTGATATTTAGCAAGCATATTCGTTTCTCGTTCCAATTTTAATCTTTTGACTCTGTTCCCTTACGGTGGTTGGATTATTTTCCAGTAATACTCGTGGTTGAAAAGCAAATAACTCTTTCAGGAGTAGATAACAAATGTGATGTCTGCCAGCACTTTGGAAATTTATAACTAATCCTAGGAGACTGGTCGTTACCTACCAAACCAGATTTCAGACCAGTACTGGCCTGTACCCTGTTAGGAACGGGGGCCTCACAGCAGGAAGAGAGCGGTGGGGGAGCGAAGCTTCATCTGTGTTTGCAGCCGCTCCCCAGCACGAGCATCACCGCCTCAGCTCCACCTCAGATCATCAGGCCTTAGATTCTCATGGGAGCACTGGTCCCTGGTGCCAAAAAGGTTGGGGACCGCTGCATTAGAGTCACACAAAAAAGGTAAGGAAAGCACAGACATGAGTATTCTGCTTTTCTTTCTGTCATAAAAATATTTCTTACAGTAGCATGAATCTCAAAACAATCTGTAATTACTACCTTTATTTTGCTATGTTAAGCCAAGATACCATATGACGGATGAGCAAACAATTAGCTAGAAATGACCTATCTTTTTCTCTTTGAGCTCAGCTTTTGCTGTCGCGGCTTTGGATTGCCATTTGGGAAAGCACTCTCTCATCCTGGGTGCTTTCAGAAGTTTGAGAGTTTTGCTGGCAAAGAAAACTTTCTCTCTGGCTCCCATTCTTGTCTGACAAAAGGTGAACTTAGCATGTGTCTGAGATTGAATAGTATCCCCCCAAAAATGTATGTCCGCCCAGAACCCTTGAATGAAGCTTTATTTGGAAATAAGGTCTTCGTAGCTGTAATCATTAAGATGAGGTCATACTGCATTAAGCTGGGCCCTAAATCCAATGTTTGGTTTCCTTATAAGAAGAGGGATATTTGGGCAAAAAGACACAGACACGTAAGGGAAAATGCGATGGGAAAACAGAGGCAGAGGTTGGAGTGATGCATCTACAAGCAAGAAACACTGAGGGAGGATGCTGGCGACCATCAGCAGCTAGGGGAGACCAGGAAGGATCCTCTGCCAGCTCCTTCGGAGAGAGCACGGCCCTGTCGACGCCTTGGTTTCAGACATAAAGGCTCCAGAACTGTGAGGGAATAAATATCTGATGTTTAAAAAAGAAAAGTGTTGCTGGCATAGACTGGTTTGTGCTGCTAATCTTTTGAGTGCCTTTGTGTTCAAACTGGGAGTAACTCTGATTTAAAGGCCTAGGGCCAGGCCAGACATTACTTTCTTGTGCCACTCATTGATGGAGAACACCCCCAAGACTGTCCTGATGTTTATTCTTTTCCTAATGGAGATCAGAAATGGAAGACGGAAAAAAGATCGATGTTGGTGTCCAAAGTAGGTGGGTTTTCCTTCCCATCAGACGAATGTCCCTGAAACTAATGTGCTTGCTTGCTGGCCTTGGAAGGCTTGGGCCAATCTGTGTCTTAAAGGAATCAAACTTTTTCCCTTCTGTAAACATTTCGGACACATTTGACTCAATAGAGCTTAAATATGTGCACAGTACAAATAGAGGATATATACTTTTTCTTGTTTTCCTGACAAAAGGTTTTTACAGAGTTGGAAATCCTGGAATAGAGCTGGCTGAAGGAGCATAAGGTGTAATTTTTAGAGCATAGAGCTTCCTCAATATTTACATTTTTAAAACAAATTATTCACACCAGGTGGCAGCAGAGATCAAGAGGTAGTGAATCTGATAGACTTTTTTTTTTTTTTTTTTCCGTCTGAAATGAGGCTGAGAATGAAGGTGAATCCAGGCTACTCTATACCTGTCTCTCTAGTTGTGAAACGAAAGATCTGCTTACTTGTAATTTAGCCTAGATTCATGCATCCAATGATTGAACAAAAGTTCAGAGGATTCTACCCATATTGATTCTAGAAGCGAATGAGAAAGGCAGAAGCTGAACTAAGGAGAAAATAGAATAGAATCAAATAAAAACGTTAAGCCGAAGTCGGTGGATGTCTTTTCGTGCACTTGCGCCGTGTTCACCATTGACCTTCATACGGACCTACCAGGGACACAGCCCGTTTTACAGTTGGTAAAAGCGAGGCTCCGAGACATTAAGCTCAAGGCAACAGGAAGAATGGAGTAAGAATGCCACCCGAGAAAACTTGACTCTGCTCTTCCAAAATAGTTTGCTCCGTGTGTGGTGTCAGAAGGGCCCTCTCACGTTGAGGTTCTGTGAAATTGTCTGTGTTCACCAGGACAGCAGGACCTAGGCAAGGGGGCCCGGCCAGGCCTTGGACTTCAGGAGCTGCTCTCCTTGGTCTCACCCACAATTGCAACAAATTTAGTCAGACTAATGGCACTTTCAAAACAGCAAACCAAGTTTTTATCTAGTCAACCCAATCCTTGCACCTCGGTAGCTTTTCTTATTCTCCAGCGTCGTAATTTTTTGTTTTTAGCAAATGGTGTGTGAAAGGGTCACAGAGCAAAGTGTTATCAATCAGTAGCTTAATGATCACTTACCCTTAGTCAAGGGTCATTTAACAGGTGACAGCAAGAAAGGAACTCGAGACAAGCAGACAGAAACACAGCATGATGCTGTGAATTTTCTATGGTACATGTACATATCTATAAATACACAGAGAACTCTGGAAGGACATATGTTAAACCAATAACCATGGTCACCTTGGAGCAGCAGGGAGGCCAAGATTGGCAGTTATGATCAAAGGGAACCTCACTTTTTAAAACAATAGGCTTTTAGTTTTAGGTTTACAGCGAAGTGAGTGGAAAGTACAGGGAGTTCTCACGGACCCTTTTCCCCTCGTTATCAGCATCCCCCACCAGAGTGGTACGTTTGTTACAATCGATGGACTAACACTGACACATCATTACCACCCAAAGTAGATTGTTTACCTTAGGGTTCACTCTTGATGTTGTACGTTCTGGGGATATGGACAAATGTATAATAATGTGTATCCATCATTATGGTATCATACATAAGTTATGGTATCAGAAATTAAATATTGGGGGAAATGATTTGCAAATATTTGCTAAATTGTTGTTTAACCCAGTGAGATGGTGCACCAGTAGTGTGCTCTTACTATTTTCAAGTTCTCCCACTAAGTGCTAATTTCATCTTGAAGCTTCTGACTTCAGATGTATTTTCTAGGCATTCTGAAATCAAAGAATGCGTGGCACACATTCTTATCAAGGCATGCAAATTTATACCTGATTGTCTTAATTAATATTTTATTTAAGCTAAACATTTTAAGGCTTAGTTTTTCTTAAATGCTCCCCTTTTGAAAACTCTTTTAAAATTTCAAATATATGTACAAAGATAAGATAGTCTAACGAACCCCCACCTGCTTCTCACTCAGCTTCGGCAGTGTCAACACCTGCTAATTTCATGTTATCTTTATTCCTATCACCTTTCCCTTCCCACTTGCCAGGGGATTATTTTGAAGCAAATGTCAGACATATCATTTCATCCATAACACTTCAGTACGTATCTTTAGAAGTTAAAAACTCTTTTTGAAGCACAACCATGATTCTTACTACTTTTAACAATAATTTAAAAATATTCTATTAGTACTGTTGGGCCTCTAGACCTGTGGGTTCTGCATCTGCAGATTCAACCAATCTCAGGTCAAAAATATTTAGAAAAAAGTGTTATGTTGTTGCTGATATATACTATGCAGTTAGGCCTGTGCTGTTTGTGTCTATACCGAACATGTATAGACATTTTCTTTGTAATTCCTAAACAATGCAGTATAACTGCTTACATAGCATTCACGTTGTATTAGTTATTTTAAGTAATCTAGTGATGATTTAAGGTATACGAATGGATGTGCTGTGTTATTTTAATAAGGGATTTGAGCACCTGTAGATTTTGGTATCCTGGAACCAGTCCCTCGCAGACACCGAAGAATGGGGATCCAAAGTCCACACATTAAATTTATTGCTTTGCCTCTTGAATCTCTTTTCATCTAAAGAATCTATAGGATTCCTCCCTTTTTCATTCTTGCAATTTATCTGTCAAAGAACAAATTGTTTTTTTTCTTCCAATTAGCAAATAAACTGTCGTTTCTTTGTAGTTTATATATTGAAGGACATTTGTCCTGTAGTTTCTCCATTCTAGATTTTGCTGATTGCATTTTTATGTATTTCCTATGAAATGGTAGTTAGATCTAGAGTAGGTGTTCCAAGTAAAACACAGGATTCCCAGTTAACTTTGAATTTCAACTGAACAATGAAGAATTTATTTTAATGTAAGAATTCTCCATGCAATGTTTGGTCACCTTGAATTTTTATTTGCTAAATTTGGCAACTGTAATCTAGAGACTTGATCACATTCAGATTTGGTTTTGGGCAAGAATACATTCAATATAGTCGTGTACTTCCGTCAGGAGACACATAGTGTCTGGTTATTTCTCTCTTTGTGATGTGAAGAGTGATCCATAGGTTCAGGTTTTGTCAGCCGGATGCATCCATTGTTAATATAACCCCCCAGGTTTTCACCTGATGATTTTGGTAGGTGATGGTTATTGCCCAGAATGATTACTTTGTTAGGGTTTGCAGAATGATATTCCAAGTCTGTCATTCCTTCTGTATTCATTAGCCAGCATTCTTCTATAAAGAACTTACTCTCTGTATGTTTATGTGAGAAAGTTAAGCTCTTAAGTCCAAATTTTGCAAGCACCTAAGAGAGAGCCTTACAAATCTAAAAATAAAATCTTGCTAGGGATTTAGATAACTCATAAATACAATAAATCAAAATATACAGTTAGTAAGAAAAATCTTAAAATATTTCTATATGTTAATAAACTTATACATTTAGAAAATTGAACTCTTCAGCATTTTAAATATTGTCTGTACACTTAACCAAAGTTTCCTAAGGATTACGATGAAAATTAATATGTTAAATTCTCAAGTATATCAGATTGTCTGAAGTGTTTCAAACCACTGAGAACTGAATAAAGCCTATAAAAAGAATTGCAATGATTATACGACTTTCACATCAGGATTGATACAGGATTGACAAAACTTTATTTCCTCATTATCTATTTGGTTATTATTTATGCCTTTCTAGGATTACAAACTCACATCCACTTAAGGGGAGCTGAGTGAGAATCTCAAGCTTGTTTCCACACCTGAGAGTGATTCAGGGCAACCAGCCAAGAAGGGCAGCCAGAACGTGGGAACCTGGGTCCACCAAACCACAGGTGGACAAGCTCAGGCCTTTCTCAGTGTCTGGCTCTCAACTCCACATCTTTGAGTTTAAGTTAATTATAAATTTCTCAACCTAGGGCAGCTGCATTCCAGTCATCTTTCACATTTCATCCCTACCAACCTTTACTTTCTGATTTTGGTAGATGGAATTTGGGATCTCTTCTCTTACCCCCGGCGTGGGTTGTAGCCAGTCTTCCCGCTGCCAGAAAGAGCTCACTGAATTCTTCACTCTTCGTTTCCCTTCTGTATCCACCTCGTGAGCCCCTATTCCAGAGTTGTTTGTTGACATATTGAACTTAGAACTCCAAATAGAATGTGAACAGTGTCTTTGTCAAATTCCTCATTCTTATTTTTTTTAGGTAAAGAACTAGCAATGAGAAATTAAGCAAGTGTCTTTCGTGGTAAGTTTTCAGTAGAAAAGCCAGAACTATAACTCAGGGCTACCTTCCCACCATATTACTAGGTCAGAAGTAGGCAATATGTGATGTTGGGTGTACATCTTAGTTGCCTTAGGTGGATGCCCTGTCTATTCTTTAACTTCTTACCTTCTAATCTTCCATTTTGACATATCTACACGTGAGAGATCACTGAAAAATAAAACTCATTAAACAAATACTGTCATGCAACAAGTTGATTACCTTAAACACAAAAATATCTTTGTAGTCATTGTTCATTCAGTTACATCAAATATTGACATCTTCTGACTTGTTGAAATGGGCCTTGGGACTTTCAGTAAAGGTATTATTTAAAGGAACCTGTATTATTTCCTTTACTATTAAGTAACATATTTCCAATCTAAAGATGGAGATCACTATGGTCTCTCAGTTAACCCAATTCTACTGTTGATTTGTCTTTGTCTTATAGAAACATTTGCAGTTTCTCTTCCATTTGAAATAATCTATTCTGGAAACTACTAAATGTTAAAGTTTATATACTTGCCTAATTCTATATGTACAGTAGCTTTAAAATTTCTATATAATTCTTTAAAAGAAGAATTCAAACTAGAATCTATAGGGTGGCATACTAGCTTGGGGCATTACTATTTTCATAAGGGTGACTATAAAAAGGTGACTATCTTTTTTATTGAAATAGGTTATTTTTTCCTTATGGATGCTGATGGGGTTTTTTTAAAAAAGGCTTTTTCATTAGGATCATTGTGTGTGATCTTGGGAGTGTAGTTAGAAATATCTCAAAGGAGTGAGCCAGCCATGCCTTTCTCAGCTCATAGTGTGGAGAGTAATAAGCATCCATTCTAACCTTTTCAAGAGATATTTATGCATCTCAAACTCTCAGAGGTTCCCATGGCTGGTTAGCTCTGGCTACTATATGCCAAGCTGGACAAAAACTGAGCTAATAAAATCAAAACTAAAAGTAAAACTCTATTTTTTATTTATTTGTAAAAGCATTATTGTAGACATCATAGTCACTTTTTGCAGATGGCATGATTCTCTATATAGAAAACTCTAAAGACTGGACTAAAAAAACTATTAGAAACAATAAACAAATACAATAAAGTTACAGGATACAAAATCAATGTACAAAAGTCCATTATGTTCCTATATACTAACAATGAAACTTCAGAAAAAGAAATGAAGAAAGCAATTGCAACAAAAAGAAAAAATACCTAGGAATAAACGTAACAAAGTATGTAAAGGACCTATACACTGAAAACTACAAGATAGTATTAAAAGAAATTGAAGAAGACACAAAGGAATGGAAAGATATTTTATGTTCATGGTTTGGAAGAATCAACATAGTTAAAATGGCAGTATTACCCAAAGCAATATACAGATTTAATGCAATCCCCATCAAAATCCCAATGGCATTTTTAAAAGAAGTAGAACAAGAAGTCATTAGATTTTTATGGAATCACAAAAGACCCCAAATAGCCAAAGCAATCCTGAGAAAAAAGAACAAGACCAGAAATATCACACAGTCTGACTTCAAATTATACTACAAAATGACAATAATCAAAACAGCATGGTGTTGGCAGAAAAACTGACACACAGAGACCAATGGAACAGAATTGAGAGGCCAGAAATAAACCCACGTATATATTGAAAGGCAGATAATTTTCAACAAAGAAGCCAAAAACATACAATGGAGAAAAGAAAGCCTCTTCAATAAATGATTCTCAGAAAATTAGAAAGCCACATGCAAAAGAGTGAAACTAGACTATCTGTCACCATACACCAAAATTAAATCAAAATGGATCAAAGACCTGAATATAAGACCTGAAACAATAACTGCATAGAAGAAAACAGAGGTACTAAACTCATGGACCTTGGGTTTAGAGAGGATCTTGTGAATTTGACCTCAAAGTCAAGGGAAATAAAAGCAGAAATAAATGAATGGGACTATATCAAGCTAAAAAGCTTTTGCACAGCAAAAGAAACCATCAACAAAACAAAGAGGCAACTAACTTAATGGGAGAAGGTATTTGCAAACAATGCCTCCAATAAGGAGCTAATATCCAAAATATATAAAGAACTCGTACAACTCAAC